>NC_081408.1:128986342-129586342 GCF_030272615.1 Cryptomeria japonica
ATGCTCTATTACCAACTGCCATCAGCTTCAAATTTTACCATATGATTTTGGAAATATGAGCAATCTGAGAATGTTGAGATTATCGGCATTACCACGCCTGGAACAGCTTCCTGTGTCAATTGGGAAACTTGTACGGTTGGAATATTTAGACATTTCACTATGCGAGGGCTTGAAAGAACTTCCAAAGGAAATAGGCCAGCTCAAGAAATTGAGGGAGCTTGATATGAGAGAATGTACTCGTTTGATGGCGCTACCTTCAACTGTTTGTGAACTAAGTTCCCTGAAGCTTGTTACCTGTGATGAGACGATAGGGAAGCAATGGTAGCGAGCCAAGAACATTTCTATTCTTGAGCTTAGAGTTCAATTTGTGGAAGCACGCTTTAGTTTGGATTGGCTTGATGATTGACTTCTTTTATTATATCTTATCTTGAAGAAAACGTTCCAAGGATCTTGACATCCTTTGTAAAGTTTTCATTATTTGTTTCCATGTTCATTGGCACAAATCAATACAAGGTCCTCTAGATTTTCAGCCAATGATCAAGTTTTATGGCGGTTCAGTACAGTATACGTTCTTCAATGCATTGTACATGCATAACAAACGTATTCTAATAAGTTTGTAATGGGTTCGCATAACAATTAAATTTATCTGCGTATCTTCTCTGAAAGTATATTAAATTAATCCAATGCTTATAAGTTTTCAATTTTCTACTGTGCCGTATGTACAAATCTGTCAAAACTTACAATTAGAAATTAGGTTTTTTACTTTGCCTAATAGGATAAATATGGTGGATATAGTCCACCGGAATTCAGTATCCTCGCGCTGGAACTATCACGTCGTATTTATTTCATGCGGAATTTTCATGCCGATTTGTGGTAATTTCTAAACATAACTGTGTCCCTGCAAACCGACTTCCTTAACCGATATGCTCCACAACCTGCGATCTCATCGCTGGAGGAGTTTTAGTATTATCAACAAGGGCAGTTCCCACAACAACAATGAAATCGAATTGAGTTTTTACAGAGCGACAGTGGAGTTGCTTACCCTGTTCAAAGGTTTGCACATACTCCTACAACTGTGGCCATGGCGGTATAGTCCCAATCAAAGCCTTCCTTTTTCATGTACCCAAAGAGTTCATTTTCCATGTATCCAAAGAGTTCTAGAGCCTCTTCATACAACCCGCCTCAGGTATATCCTGTAATCATAGAATTCCATGAAACTAAATTTCGGTTAGCCATTCTGTCAATGATTGCATTCCCCACAAAAAAATTGGATTGGCATCCAATTCTTACAATGTAAGCAAGAAACTGATTTCCTACCTCTAGAGCTTCTACACATGAGCAAGCCTTTAAAATGCTTGAAAAGCTGATTTCCTACCTCTAAAGCCTTCTACACATGAGCAAATCTTTAAAATGCCTCGTCTGAACATATGATGCAGTCATTGAAGCCCGTGAGAAAGTATTTCTTTAAGACTTTTTGTCGAACACTTGGCATACACCTGTCGAACTTCCACATTTGGTATAAACATTAATAAGGCTCTTTTGAGCAAATACTTCCTGGTTATGTCCAGTTTTGATCATGTCGGAATTGACAATTTTCCATCTTCTTACAATACAGTATAATATGCGTAGAATCTGCCAGCATGCTTCCTTGGTTTATAAAAGTTTGCAGTTCATTATGTTTTTGGTGTTTACAAGAGCTTCAAAAATTCAATAATTCCTTTCTTTTCAAACTGTACAGCTAACCTAGCATTACAAACATTGCAATTCAATAATTATGAGCTTCTGATAATGTGCTGGTGCAAATGGTTTCCCAATGAATTTAATATCCTACGAGAAAATGTTTTGAACATGAAATTAATATGAGCTGTTTTTTAATTGTTCCCTATATGTTGCGTTTCAGGGGTAACGATTAGGAGCCCTGCAAACAACCAATTCTAGGAATTCTTTTTAGAGCTCAATAGGAGATCATAATAAGATCATGACAGCATTTCCAGACACAAGTAGGTGTTTTGTACAGAGTAGAGTGGAGATTTGTCTGAGATGTATATAGGTGGAATTTATGAGAACAGGGGCCGTGAGATGTTGAGGAGCTTGATACCTATGGCCAATGTTACCCAGATATACTTGAGGGCATCTAGATCGACTTCTCTCACAGATGTATTGAAGGCTGAAGAGTATGAAGATGGTGTTCTTACCAGTGTTGTTCAAAAGAAGAAAGTACTTGATTTTGGCTTTTGTTTTTCCTTAATTTGGTTTTTTACATGATGTTGAAAGAATTTCTTCTTGAGGGTGCTGCAGGGAGCGGTTGAGAATAGTCTACTGAAGAAGGCCAAAGTGATGAAAAGGATTGATTTGGAAGAATTTAGCATCCCATTGAAGCAAAGTGAATTCAAGAGTGACTTCTAATATGTTTCTCTGCTCCAGTGGGCTTGACATTGAGCATTCAATTTCTTTCTCTGCTACACAGTGCCAAGGCATCATAGCAATACTGCTTGATTGAGTTTGCTTAATCTGACATTAACTAATGGGGATATATTCACAATTCCGTGTTGATATCTCTAAAAAGTAGGATTTTAAAATCTGTTTTTGAGAATTTGTTGTGTCAATTTGTATGTTGAATGGGTTTTTTAAACTGTAAGCACCTTATTATGCATTCCCTTTCAAAATGTTGAAAGGGAGTGGAAAGTGTTTATAGACACTGATACAGAGCTATATGGTGAAAATGGGGCATATGCAAACATTGGTCTCGGTATTGCCGACTTCATTTGCCTTCCCATGGGTATGTGAAGTAAGTGTGAAGCAAGTGTGGTTTTGGTATGATATTCAAGTGGAAGTGTGAAGTAAATACTATGCATAATCAATTTACAGTTTTTTGGGGGGTGGGTTAAGGGACAAGCTACACTTTGGCATAATGATATTCAAATGGAGTGTGTGAAATAAGTATTCTGCAAATTCGATGTACAGTTTTTTTTTGGATTTTGGCTTTAATGATATTTCATGTGGGTAGGTAAGGGACACGCTTCATTTTGGTACTAATGATCTTCAATTGGGTGTGTGAAATATATTAACACCCTAACATTTTGGCTTTACAAATATTCATGTGGTTATATGAAATTATTGTCTACATTTTGGCATTACTAATAGTCTTAGCTCCTTTGATGTGTTTATCACAAGATATTATCCAAACATTGGACAATTTAGTATAGTAGGAAGCTCAAAGAATGCCTAACTTATATCTCCATTTAATGGAACTAAAACTAGTGCTGAGGAGTTCAGTGCAAAGTGCTCAACCTGCATGAGAAGCTTTGGAGTGGTTGGTGTAGCCTCCAAAGATATAGGAGTTCCTATTGCCACCATCAAGCCTATAATCTTCCATGGTGTTCACATGGATGATAATCTCAGTATTCACACCATAAAACACTATAGGTAAGAAGTGTTACAGAATTTGGGATCTAGAATTTGCTCTTAGCAATGAACACTATTGTGGTCTTCATCATGCTCGTATCTTCAACAAAGAGGGGTTTGGCTTCATGCCTTGTCTTCTCTTTTATCTATTTTCATTACATGCAATG
Organism: Cryptomeria japonica; assembly: GCF_030272615.1. Lineage (NCBI taxonomy): Eukaryota > Viridiplantae > Streptophyta > Pinopsida > Cupressales > Cupressaceae > Cryptomeria > Cryptomeria japonica. The sequence continues at coordinate 128,989,915 of NC_081408.1, forward strand.
AGTCCTTCGGATTATTGATTGTATTTATCATCTAGGTGCATTCATTATTTCTGATATTTTCAATATTCCAATATATTTACATTGCATGCAATAGGGGTTCTCTTCCATTAAGCGGAGTATAGTTTCTATTTGCATTATTTCTAATTTACCAAGTTTCCAAGTTTATTTATCTTTTTCCAATCTATCCACTTGACTATCTGTGGTGGTGCAAACACCTAAGCGGGAGTCCTAACTGAGGCATGCCCCTATACAACCCCAACATTTTTTCCCATTCTAGTGTGTGCAGGTGACTTATAGGTTTCGCACACAAGAAACTACGTACAAGATCGGATTTTGAGACTTCTCTATCTGCGAGCCGTATGAACTACGACACATCGTGTTACCGTCTGTGCCCCGCGTTGGAGTCCAAAACCTGAGAGCTTCTTGGTGGGAAGGTACAATCTGCTTTTGATATTTCATCATTCTGTAAATTCAATTTTTGTGTACTTATCATTTCTGCATTATAATTCTATCATTTATGTCTATAACATAGTTAGTTTAGTTATATGTTATCCCCTGGCTCATCTTAGTGCCAGTTCGAAGAGGTAGTGGCAGACTAATTTGCCTTCTAAGATTCATCATGTTGGAGGGGGAAAATCTCCTCCCCTACATTTTCGTGAACCTAACGTGAATGCCTAATGTCGGACCTTTTCCTTTTAGAGTTCGATGTCTTTGATAAGGCATTCTCGAAGGATGATTTTGATATGTTGGATAAAGTCTTGGATGACTTCCTTGAAGAACTTCCTCCTAAAAGAGGTGGAAAGGGTAAGTCATCCTCCACGACATCCTCATGCAAGAATGAGGATTCTGTGAATGTTATTGTTGTCTCCTTGGCCCACAAAAGCCTAAGAGACCATACATCCATGTGACAACAGCAAGTCCTTCTCTTAAGAAAGTCAAGGCCATTAATGGAAAACCTTTCAAAGGAGGAGTTTCTGATTTATATACTAAATTTATGCAATCCAAATGTAATCATCTTATAATATTATTACTCACGCATATAACACTTTGAAAAAAAAACAAGTTCCTGAACCACCTTGAACTTCTTTACCTCCTTCCCAACGTGTTCTTCCTAAGGCATCTTTGTTGGTAGATAAGCAACCCAGTGATTATGATCTTATCAAGCAACTTAAGGTTACTCAAGCTAAGATCTCATTTTGGGATTCACTTCAAACCGCCCCGATGTATCAAGGTATGCTACAGGAAGCTTTACAAAATATTTTGTTACCTTCCTCTATGAGACTAGCTGACATGAATCCACTGATGGATCATATTCATGCGGATTCACCAAATATTACCTTCTATCTACATGAACTCCCACCTCCTGAAGTGAGGGATTCAGCAGATCCGTTGATGATCATTATTCATGTGAATAGTGTTGGTATTAGAAGAATGCTTGTTGAGACAGGTTCGACATTGAACATTTGTGGTTTAGACTTATTACCAAAGATAAAGGTGGACCCAAATTCTTTGGCAACCTCCTCCTTATTCATTCGAGGTTTCAATAATAGTGGTGAGACCGTTGTGGGGACTGTCATACTATCCTTGAAGGTTGAACCAGTTACTATTCCAACCCTTGTGCACGTTATGCCAGGCCCTCTATCATACGATCTTCTTTTAGGCAGACCATTGCTACATGGCTACATGCTTTGGGAGTTGTTTCATCTACACTTCATGGATCCATGAAGTTTGTGGATAATAATCAGATAATCACGGTTAAGGCTGATCCTGAGGCTATGCAGTTATGTCAAATAGCCTCAGTCGATCAGGCTTTTGTTACACCTTCATTTCAAAATTATGTACCCACTTTGTCTTCTTCGATTATAACTTTTGCTTCTGTCTCATTCCCTAAAAAGGAGGAGCGCGGGAAGGAAGAAGTCACTAAGGAAGTCCTTAAAAAGGAGAAATCACCTGAGAAGCAAGATTCTTCAAAATAAAAATCCCCAAAGTAGATACTCCTAAAGTGAAAACGTTGGAGTCTACACCTGTAAAACCTTCCCCAACTAAATCACCTTCTCCATCAAAAGTGAATGCGTGTTTGGGTGATGATTGGGGTTCTTTAGATTTTATCGACTCTCATGTTGGTGAGTACAAAGTAGACCCCGTCCATTTAAGATTTTCCAAGATCTCATTCACCTCAGCTACGAAAGATGATCATGCATCTATAAAGATAGGTGATACTTATCATGTTGATCACCTCTTCTATACAAAACTGCCATCATTCAAGGAATTACAAAACATCTATGGTCCCAGATACAAGCTTGTGTCTCAACTTGGATATGATGGAAATGGTTGTGGACCTAACGAGAAAGGTATCTAAATTCCTTTAGAGGCCAAACCTCGCCACCACAACACCGAACTAGGATACCGTCATACAAGTCGAAAGGTGAAACCATGGTTAACTGTTAACATGATTTTGGTCGATCCCCTTCCTTTAAAGCTTGTTCATCCAGAAATCATTGACACTGGTGTATCACCCCACAAAATTCCCTTGGATCTTTTCCCTTCCGAAGAATCCTTGAAGGAATTTTTGGGTGTATGTGATGGGTTGCCCTCTTATCATCATAAATGTCGATTCCCATATTGCTTGAATACCCAGGCATACTTTAGGGAATCCGTTTCATAAGGGGCGCCTCTATCTCACAATGAAAAACAAATGTCTATCCCTTATCCAGAAGACCATAGTGCGCTCCTTAGAGGAGAAACTACTGATTTCATGTCATGAGTGATAAGACTCTCGACAAGGTCACAAAAGGGGAAATTCTTATCCCCCGAAGAATTCAAAGAACATTTTGACTATCTACATCAATTCCCTGACATTTTTTCTTGGTCTTACGAAGAGATTCCTCGCATGATGAGTCCATTGTGGTACACAACATTGTGCTTAGTCCTAATGTCAGTGAAGAAAAAGATTCGAAAGATGAATCCTAATGTGGCTTTATTAGTCAAGGCCAAGATAGAGAAGCTCCTAAAAGTGGGCTTTATCCACACCATTAACTATTCACCTTGGATCTTGAACATTTTCCTAGTAAGCAAACCCGATGGTTGAATCCGCATTTGCATTGATTTTCGGGATGTGAAAAAAGCCTCCCTCAAGGATGACTTTCCTCTCCCGAATATTGATATGATCATGGATTCAACTGTGGGGTATGATTTACTCTCATTCATGGAGAAGTTTCATGAGACTTTCTTTGCAGCAAATTTATACTCTTGGTGTCTCTTTCAATGTCAATGATGATGTGATTGAAGATGAGGTCATTTTGGACACAGAGTATCATACACTTGTCAATGCGGCCCCCACAAAAGTTGATTGGTCCAAAGAGGAAGTCTCAGACCTAATAGTTTGCATTGCTCCACTATTGAGAAGAACATTTGATTGGTTAAATGGCAAGTGAAAACAACATGTCAGCTCCTCACAAAGCCAAAGGTCATCATCCTGTAGAGAGTAAGGGGTAGTTTCCTCTTCCCCTGTTCCAGTTTTAGCAACTAAATTTGCAGATAAGTTACCAAACCAAGGTTCTCAGTCAGGTGGTGATGGGGAGAAGGCTGAAGAAATTGTTGCTAGGGTAAAATAAACTTGTGAGTGGGACGACAGAGTTACACCATCCAAAGGGAAAAGTCCTCTTGTTGATTTTAAAGGTATTTACCAACAGATAATTGGTGATCATTCTTTCTCTGATTTCTTGAATCTCCTCCTCTCCTTTAAAAAATACCCCTAGCACTATTAATAAAGAGTCAAGACTTGAAAGAACCTCTCTAGCATCGCTGAAGACATAGGTAGAGAAGAAAAAGAAAGTGTCCATTCCTGTTTCCAGTTAGACAGATACATTTGCAATGCTGCTATAGAGTTCTCGCAAGCCTAAAAAGGGTAGAAAATGTCTCAGATTATTTTTGATCCTGTATCTCATTACTAGCTCCTAGAGATCGTTGATCCTATGAAAGGTGTGAGCACAATTGATAAAATAGAGAGAGGATTATAAGATGATTCATGTGCATATGGGACCTTCTACTTTAGAAGGGGACTTCTACCATGTTGTCTTTTCAGTCCATGCATTGATTAAGAGGGCTCAAGAACACAAGAAAAAGAATCTGGAGCTACAATCCCTAGTGCAGCTATTGAAGGATTTCATTTCATCTATTATAAATCCTGCAACTCGGGAGGCTTCAAGTTCCAATATTCAAGGACTTGATCCCAATACTGTGAAAAATGTCAAAATTAATTTTGGATATGCTAAAGTTGTCACTAAATGGATAGATCAAATGTATAGGATTAGTGTTATTTATATTACTAGGTTCAAGGTGTTATATGTGAATATTTGGAATAAAAGAAAGGAATTGTTACTGGAGCTATAGTAGGCTAGAAAATAACATGGGAGCATATTTGTTCTTTCGAAGGAGGTTACTGAGCTCACCACATTGAACCTTACCTTTTTGATGACCAAAAAATTAGTATCACATCCTAAAGACGTTGATCTTACCTGGCGAGAAGCCTTGGAGTGGAAATAAAGGATCTATCATGATTATATTAGTGGCATTGATGATGTCCTAAAATACTATTTGAATGATATGCTGAAAATAAGGATTAATCTTTGTGCTTTGGATGTTGATCTTATGGATAGCCTTAAGGAGAATGTATGAGAACTATTAGAAAAACATGAGGGACCCTCAAAATATTTCTTAAGAATTCTTCAAGGGATTGTGCCACTTAAAGATGTACACTACAACCTTTGAAACTAAGATGTATAAAATACACAAAAACATTGTCACTACTAATGGGTTGACTTCAAGATCAGGAACAAGACTACATATCACAGCAGTACCAAAGGATCCAAACTTGGAGCCGATTGTGAGAAGGTATTGTGAGTATAGACAAAGGTTTAAGGCTCAGGAGGTGGAGATCATTGGAGATAATGAACCAGAAGCTGAATAGGTGGGGGCAGTTTCATAGTTTTACTAGTTTAATTACTTTTATTGAATATTGGCTTAGAAGCCATAAAGACTTATTTGAAAATAATATTTTTCTTCAAGAAACCGTTTCTCTGAATGTTTTAAATAGTTGGACTTATTTTCGTTTTAGGATCTTTTGGGAAAACTTTGTTTTGCTCTTAAGAACAAAAACTTCTTTAAGCATATTTCAGTTTACTGCTTTGAATATAGAAAATTTGTTGGTGGCTTCAAATATTTAGAGTCTTTAAATTATGGTGTGTGAATTTTTTTTATTCTTTTGAATGGTTATCACTGGATGCATCTATATTTGAGATAATGAATGGTTTCAGTTTTCTATTGCTGCAAAAATATTGTCTTTGAATGGTATTTTGTAGCAACCTAGTTGTTTCAAAATCTTGAAAATTTTAAAAAGTATTTGTATTTTATGCATGCCTTTCAAATATTTTTAGTTAAAATCTCTTTCATTATTTTCTTTTTGTTTAAAATCATTTCAATTAATTTCTATTTATTGAATATCATTCGAAGGTAGTTGCCACCTTGTAAAATAAGCAGAGAATCAGTTAGTAATTAGCTTATTTAGACTAGTTCAACTATGGTTACATTTGTCACCTTTATGGGCATGAGAATATAGAGTTAGGTGCTAAATCCATTAACCAACACAATGAACATCCAAATGCACATCGGTTTAAACTAGGAAGGGGTAATACCCCTAACTTCTATTAGAGATACTCAAAAGTATCTTTACACAATGCCTTTATAAATATATCTACAATTTACTCTTTCGTTGGTACATATTCAAGACTTACTTCATTGTCCAACACATTTTCCCTGAAGAAGTGATTCCAAATAAATATATTTTTTGTTTCTAGGAATGTTGTACTATATTTTTAGAAATATTTGTTGCACAAGTGTTATCACACATAATTGGGATGGGTTCATCAAACAACACATCAATATTCTTCAAAGTTTGTTTCATCCAATGTACCTATGTGCAACACAAAGATGTTGCAATATATTCATCTTCAATAGTGGATAGAGACATATAATCCTACATCTTACTTGACCAAGCAACTAACTAGGAGCCAAGGAAAAATGCTCCACCACTTGTTCTTTTTCTGTCATCAACACTTTCTACCCAGTCTGCATCTGTATAAGTTGTTAAGGTGAAATATGAATCTCTAGAATTCCATAATACAAACATGTTTGTTCCCTTTAAATATCTAAAAATTATATTTACTGCAATAATTTTTTATTCTTTTGGTTCTTGCTGAAATCTAGCTACTAAACAAACAACATACATTATATTTGGTCTGGTTGTAGTTAGATATAATATTCCTCCAATCATTGATTGATACTTATTTGCATTAGTCTTAGTAAATTTATCAACTTATGTTAACTTGCATCGAATGGTCATAGGTGTACAAACCATTTAAGAATTCTCCAATCCAAACTTCGTCACAACTTTTTCAACAATTCTTTGACATATTTAGACTGAGAAATGAAAATTCCTTTGTTATTCTCATTAACTTGCAATCCAAGAAAGAAACCCAACTCATCAATCATGGACATCTCAAATTACTTCTACATCTCACTAGCAAAAATTATGCACATACTATCATTTCCTCCAAATATTATGTCATCAATATACAATACAACAATTAAGTTTGTATCTAAATCAACTTTGAAATAGAGAATATTGTGAGAAGATCCTTTTTCAAAACCTTGACCAATCAAATACTTGTCTAGCTTTCCATACCAATCTCTAGGAGGTTGTCTCAATCCATACAAATCCTTCTTCAAGCTGCAAACAATATTTGGATCATCTCTTAAATTAAATCCTTTTGGTTGTTCAATATAAACTTCTTCTTTTAGTTCTCCATTCAAAAAAGTTGATTTTGCATCCACTTGATAAAATTTGATATCCTTAAAGGGTGAACTCACAATAATGGTTCCCACTTTTTTGCCACCTTTGACACTAAGATGAACAATTTTAAAATAATGTTCAACTTCCGACAGCTATAACTTTTAAACTATTAAGAATTTGAAGATGATGTAAATTAGTGATTTGTAGAATTTTGTCTATAGATTCTATATTTTTTTTTTTCAAATTTTTTTGAAGGATTTTTTTTAAATTTTTCCATCTCCCTCGAAAAGTAGTTTTTTACAACAAACTACATTTTTTGAGAGTGATGTGCCTCCTGAAACACATAATTTTTTTTTATATAAATGATAAAAACTCAATTCTTTTGAATTTGGGTTTGTAACATCAATATCCAAGGCTTGCAGTTGGTTTGATAGTGATATGTTCAATATTTTTTATTTTATTAAGTTTTGAAGTCCGACTAGTCATAATTTAGACACAGGTTTACGTTTGAACACATAACTTATTCTATATATATTGAAATTCAATTTTATTTTTTTTGTTAGAAAGAAGACATCAATACCTAGGGCTTAGATATTTTTCAGAATTTTTTTGAATTAGTTTCCTATTTTTCCCAATGCGTTGAACAGAGAAGTTCATGTTCGGTGAAAAACCTATATTTGGTAAAATTAAAAAAACAGGTTCATAATAAACTCAATATGTAATAAAATTATATTCATTGGAAAGCTTGCTTCGAGGACTATAATACTACATTTTGGGTTGTCAAGATCATTCCATTTGAGCCTTCAACCAGAGGTTTCAAGGCCAAAAATCTACAAAAAAATGTAGAAATCTTCAGAGAAGTGTTAAAAAAGGGGTTCGAACGAAGGGGGATTCAAGCGAATCCCCCATTTTTAGGTGGGTTCGAATGAAGGGGGGTTCGATTGAACCCCCGCACTATTATTGAAAAATGACATAAATGGGCATTGAAGGTGCTTCGCTCGAAAGATTGGGTTCGAGCGAAGTGGGGTCTTCGCTAGAACCCCAAAGGGTATTTTGTTCGAACACCCCCACTTCACTCGAACCCCCCGTAAACAAAATTTTCCACTTTTGCCAATTTCCTTCGTTGGCAAAAGTGGGAACCAGCTTTGTGAGTTCACCCTAAAAGATATAAAGGCCAAGAACATTCTAATAGCTTCCATCTGAGAAACTGGAGCAAATGTTTTCTCAAAGTCAATTCCTTCAACCTGGGCGTAACTCTTACAAACCAACCTTTCTTTGTTTCTTACAACCTAACATCTTCATCCAGCATGTTCTAGAGTGCCCACTTTCTTTCAATCACATTTTTATCTGTTGGTCTATGTACCAGTTCCCATGTTTGATTTTTCTCAAGCTGGTCTAGTTCCTCTCTTATTGCCTTGATCCGATTTTGATGATTGCAAGTCTCTTCTACTAACTTCAATTTAGTCTCAAAAAGTAAACATAACAAAACTTGTCCTTTAAATCTTCCTTACTTCTTATGATAATTTCTATGTTCTTGTTTCCAATAATTTGATCCTTGGAGTGATTCCTCTATACATACCTTGTGATTTTTGATGTATTTGTCAGATCCTCTTGAGTTTCATTTTCCTTTTCTTATTGTTTATTTTCCTTATCCCTTTTTGTATCAACAAACTCATCTAGTTCATATCTTGCTAATTTATCAAAGTCTTTATAAATTTCTTCATCAACCTTCACATCTACACTTTCAACATTTTTTGTTAAGTCTTTTATTGTAACATCGATATTCCTTGCTCCTTGTAGAGTATCCTAAGAATAGGCCTTCATCTGCTATTTTATTAAATTTTCCAAGATTATCCTCATCTCTCTAGACATAAAATCTACTTCCAAATACCTTGAAATACTTCACTTTCGAAATCTATCCATGCCATAGTTCATGTGATGTCTTCCCATATCTTTTCTGAAATAAAATTCTATCAAGAGTGTATACTGATGTGTGTATAGCTTCTCTCCAATAAACCCCTAGTATTCCTACTCCTTTGATCATCATTTTGGTTCCGTCTTGTATAGTTCAATTCATTATTTCCACTACACCATTTTGTTGTGGTGTCCCAGGGGTGGATAATTGTCTTCTAATTCCATATTTCTCATAAATTTTTAAACTTATTAGAAATAAATTATTCTCCTCTGTTAGACCTCAAACACTTAATTCTTCTATCAATTTCATTCTCAACTCTTGCCTTGAATATCTTGAATTTTTCTAATGCAATGCTTTTGAGTTCTCTTTTAAAAATGTAACCCATGTCATTCTAGAATAATCATCAATCAAGAGCATGAAATAACTCTCACCTTGTATACTCATTGTTCTAGTAGGAAAACATAAGTCTATGTGCACCAAGTCCAACAATCCAATGGAAGATTTTTCCTTTCCTCTAAAAGTTTCTTTTCTCTACTTTCCCATTTGACATTCATTGCAAATATTGTTACTAGTTTGATTGGCCTTAGTAAATCTCTTACTACTCCAGTTGAAATAATCCTTACCAAACTATTACAGTTGATGTGACACATCCTTCTATACTAGAGCCACATAAAATTAAACTAAGATAAAAAATAGTGGCTTGTAGCTCCTAGCAAATACATGTTTTCATTAGTCATTTTTTCTACTATAATAATAGTCATGAATCTCTTCTGGATCTCACAACCACCATCCTGAAACACAACATTGTAGCCATTTTCACACTTATCTCAAACACTTTGAGATTATAATGCAAAACCTTCACATAGTAAACATTATTAGTATTATTTTTTCCATCAATAGTAATAGAGCCAATTCCCCAAAATTTTGTGGTCTAATCATCTTTGAACCTACTAGAGTCTCCATCATATTTCTCAAGTTTTACAAACTTACTCTTATCACCAGTCATATGATTTGAACACCCACTATCAATCGGTGATTTATTTCTGTCTCTCCCAGCATACAAATTAGTAGAAATAGTTTTAATAGACTCCAGAGATAACATGTTAGAATAATTAGTCTTAGGTGCATCCTTTTCTACCAAAAACAAATATTCATCTTCATATTTTGATTCGTCATCTGAGATACCAGCATCACCCTTAACATAATAGGCTTTCTTATTAAAATTCCCTTTATTTTCTCTAAATTTTTGTCTTCTTACTTTTTTCTGAACATCTAGTAGCTATGTGATCAATCTTTCGACATCGAAAACATTTAAGAGGTAAGACACCTTTATATTTTTTGGTTCCTTTGTTCAGCTTCCTCACAAAGTTTGCTTCCATATCACTCGAGATTTAATCATCCAATTCTTCCTTAATATCTTTAATGTTTATCTTAGATTTAGCTTTGTCACTTATAAAGTTCCTTATCTAAAAAAAAGTTGGAGTGCCAAACAGTTGTTCCCTAGTGAACTTCTTTGAATCATAGACTTATTCAATAGAATAGATCTTATCACTCTAGCTTTCTGATAGAGTCATTAAAATATTCTCCATTATGTCTTCATCATTCAAGGAACCACCAAGTTATCTGATCTCATTTACTATATTATCAACCTTCTAAAAATAACAAGTGTTATATATTCCCCTTCTTACATTCTCAAGTTCTTATATCTATGGTTACCAACCAACTTCTTTGTTAATTTAACTTGTCATTTCCTTTGTAGATATCATTTAAATTTTCTCAAACTTCATGAGTAGTATTTAATAAAAATAACCTTTGTTAATTCGGTTTTCGATAAAGCACTAAAGATGGCATGCCTTTTTTTTCATTCTTTTCATAAGCCTGAATCTCATCTGGAGTAATAAGATCATTCACAGGCAATACATACTTAGTCTCCACCAATTTCTAAGTTTCGTAACCCAAGGATAATAGGTAACCTCCAATCTTCACTTTCAAAAATTTGTAGTCGGGTCTGTCAAACATAGGAATATTTATTTTATGTACCGTCGATCTACCTCAAGCCATTAAGCTCTTTTCCAAGGAACCAAAGCTCTCATACCAATTGTTGAATGTCTGGATAATTGAGAGGGGTGAATCAATTGTCAATTAAACTTTTCAATTTTTTCATAGATCCAGAATAAATAACTTATTAAGTAATTATTTAACTTGAACAAATGTAATCCTGAAATCATACACATACATAATGAACACCAGATATGACATGAAAAATATTAGAAGAGAAAAACCATGAAGAATGTAAGTTCTCAATATATAACACATGTTAGAGTGAAACCAGTTAAGGTGATTTTTTACAAAGGTGGCCCACTGTCATAATGCTCAATACAGGAAGTCTCACTACCTAGAAAGGATCACTACCGAAAGAGAAAGAAAGAAAACAAAATTCACCACTATGACACAACTGCCACTAAGAGCAATGCCAAAACAATCTCTGGTTCCTAATAACACACTACACACCTTGACACAACATCTGACATCAATCATCAATGAAATTTATCTTTTCAATCTTGGATATTTTCCATGCCTCATTCATTATGATCTTCCTTTACTTATATTGTTGCCCTAACTACATAACCTTCCAAGTCAACTAGACATAATTTGAAATAGGTCTACACTAAATACTCCTATGATGGAAAGGAAATGAGAAGTGGACCATACCACACCACACTTCAATGGTCAGATCAACATGTTACACATCCATCATAAATATTGGAGCCAAAACAAGACTCATACACTACGCCAATGTCATTACAGAATCTCCAATTCTAGATCAAAAAAAGCAATATTTATGTTCTAAATATATTAAATTGGGAGAGGCCAAAATCTTTACGTAACCATAATAACAATGAGTGAAAAAAAACAAGAGATACTACCAAAAAGGAACAAAACCTAGTAGGCTTCAAGAAAGATTATAAAACATAGAAAATAGAACAATAAGATAAAATAAACCAAAATAAAAAAAAGGACACTCCCCCATCAAAAGCATGAATTGATGGCTTACATAGTGAGTGAAAACACTAGCTTCCTATCTTGGCATGATTCTTTGCCTTTTTTCAAAAGTGAGAGATTTCTATTTTAATCTTTCCTAGAGGAGATGGTTAGGGAGTCTGATGTGGCCTTCACCTTAAAACCATAGATTCTTCTAGCCCCATAGTAGTAGATAACACCAAATGATGCCTCTTCCTAGCACAACTCCTTGCATTTTTGTCTTGTATATTATGGAAAATAATAGAATTAGGGAAGTTAGGGAGAATGAGGGGAGGGAGGGGTAGTCACATTTCTCGCCAAGTTATTAGGGGTCCAATAAGACTTGGAGGACCAACAAAAATATATCTCGTTAAGAACTTCTTCAACAATAACCAAATTTTTTATAGAACATTCACCAACAGGGGGAACCCGGGGGTTTTTCTATGTAGCAATCTAAGAAGGGTTAACCCAAGTAGGATTCTTTCAAGGTTTAGGGAAAGCATTACAATAAACTAGGTTGATCATATACTCAACATAGAGACCTAGGCTATAAGAAATTATGGCAAGGCCACTAGTTAGGGATAAACCTAGATCAAAACTATAAAGGCGTAGAATGAAACCTTAGTGCAAGGAAAGCGTACCTTTAGACTTGGCCACCACAAAGGATTCTGATATGGAGGAGAGAATCCAAAAGGGAAAGTTCATCTTAACTCTATACCTTAAGGGATTGAGCATTGGGAATAGTTGGGAGTGAAAATGCCTAAATTGTCTATCCATGGGAGTGATATGCTTTGATTTTGTTTTCATATTGGATAGTACTTGTGTAATAGGATTTTTGGATACATGTCTAGTTATCCTTTGTGATATCTTGGTTTGTTAATTAATAATGTGATAATGAGTTTTCATGACACATTGTATTTGGATCAATATTATGTAATTATCTAGGATGATCACATATTTAGTTGTGGAGGGATTACATGGATGTGAATTGACTATATCAATGAGATTTTTCTATTGGTGATGTATAATCTATTAGTTGGCCTTGTTTGTTGTCCTTTGTGTGTTGGTATATTACTTTGAGATAGAATTTTATATATATAGAGACTTTATTATAGATTTAGATTTGATATGTTCATTGCATGAAATTTTATCTATGTTGGTATATCTCGGTTTGAGGTATGCTTATCTTGGATGATTTACAAATTTCTATATTTTCTATTCTAGATGTTATGAGTAAGGTAGTTACTTATATAATTTATTATCATTTAAATCCAACCTATTCATTTACATATTGGTGTAGATTTTCGATGTAGCTAATATGGTTCACCTTGGAATGTTCCTTTTTCTTCAATATATGACATGTTAGAGGATCTGAGGATCTTTTTTCTTGATAATTTAATGATGGTTACTTTTGTAGGTGTCTTCTTGGAGTATGAGAGCATGGTGAAATTCAAATCTTACATGGATGGCTAAGGGATGGGTTTTATTTGTTTATGATTCCTATAAGCATATTTACAATGTATGATGTCAAGTGGGAGAATGTTATGATTAAGGTTTCATCTACTTTGTAAATCTTATGACATGGTTCCAACTTCCTTGTATAGTATCCTAAGGCACTTAGGATGTATTGGTCAAATATTTTTTTATATTTAAATCAAACTATTGTTTGTAATACATTCAAAAGGGATGATGGATTCCACTAGCAACAATAAAAGTGGGTTGTGAACACAATGATTTAATATTATTTTCCCCATTTATCAATGTCTAGAATAGGTTACTTTATGGAATAGGAAGTGGGAAAATGAGTGAGATAAGAGTTTCTTAAGGTAGGTTATTTTAAGGGAAAACCAATATCTCTTGTTATTCCATAATTTATTGAAATTAAAATAATTTTTATCTTGAAAGAATGGGCGCCCAAGTTACAAGGAAAGTATTAGAGAAAAAACTAGTACCTTTTTGAGTTTTTTGGCAACATTTCAGGGGTTGTGCTCATATGAAATGAAGAAGATTATTTACACATGTTTTTTTGTGGCTTTGGAGCTCTTTCTTTTTAAAAATTTAGCCATCTAGGAGTAGAATTATTTGAAATAATTCAATGTAGAGCTCCTCCAAAGGAACAAGGATAGGTGGGAGGCATAAGGAGGTTTCTTACATGTAAAAATGCTCTACTATATTGGCAGAAAAGAGGATAATGGAATTTATTGTACTGTAAGCATATTTTTTGTTGTTAATCCAAGCTTAAGCCCTCTTCTTCGAGGAGCATTTTCCCACAAGAGTTTCTCCATTTAAATCTTGTGTTATGTGGTGATCTTATGTTTTTAATTTTTGTCTTATTGATTCTATATTGCTCTAACATTCTGATTAGATAAAGTGGAAGACAGACTAAAGCCTTACATAACAACCACATGACTAAAGATAGGGGCTTTCTATGGTGTGAGGGCATAACCACCAGACACAATACAAATTGAAACCAATTTTAAGATCAAAAGATGATAAGAAAAAAAAATGAGGAACACCAAAATACACCACCCATAGAAGACAGGAATAGAAGGTCTATAGCGTTGGGGTTTACACAACATGTTAATCCTATCTAATCTCTTTGACGTTATCATGGAAAGAAAAACTTAAATCAAACCATTGCCAAAAAATGTAGCATGGGGCTCAATTGTTGCCTAGAGAATGGTCCAAGTTGACTCACAAGTAGCACCAATTCCAATCTCCATATACCACTTACTCTTTTCATATCTTCATGTGAGTTGTTCCTAGATGGCTTACAATAAAGCAAAGTTTTTATGCACTATATCGTTATTGTATGCAACCGTATCCTCTCATTTTCTTTTCAAATTTTCCTAAATGTACTATATTTTAGCGATTTCCCTAGTCATTTACTTTCTATCCTCTTCTTAGGCAACCATGGCATTTAGGGATTTTATTTCCTCTTCCAAATCAGGTCCTACTTCAAAAGCCTCTTTGTCAAGTGATTAGTAGACATCTAGACGCTCTCATCTTTGACCTCTGCATCCAATCAGAATCCATATATTTTTCCTCAACCAAAACCTCCAACCTATTGATATATATTTAAGTAATATGGAGATGAGAATTGAACCAATGGATGACAACATTTTTCCTATTGTAAGCTCCACAAAGTTCATTGAGTTTTTCACCAAACTCTGCCAATAACCATTTACAAAGAGACACAAAAGGGTAGGGGGAAGAAAATCAAGGAAGGTGTGGAGTAATTAAGGGTCACTGTAAAAACATTAGAGTTTTAGTGGTCCATTCGAAGCCCCAAGACCAAGAGGAAGTGGAGTCCTCAAAGAAAACTTCCTCAATGATGAGCCTTTTACTAAGATTTCTTTTTAAATTTGGGCTTGGGGTTCAATATTCTTTATATTTAGTGAGACAATGGGGGTTAATCTGAGAGTATGGGTTCTCATCACATAATAGGAGGCACCCTGCCAACTAGTCTATTTGAAGTTGGACAATTCCTGTGGTGTTAGGAGGGTGACTAATAGTTTTTATTGAGGATCTATTAGTAGGGGACATAGAAAAATGGAAATTGTAGAGTCTTAGAGTTATCCTTTGATTAAGGGGGGGTACTTCCTTAAAATTGGTTGTAGCTAAATTTTGGGATAGGGAAGTATATAGTAAGGTAAATTCATTTTAACTCCATGTCTAAGATGATTAAGCATAAGAAACAACTAGAAGTGGATTCTCTTATATGTTTCATTTAGTTTAATGTATTTCATCAAAATCAATGTGACCTCCTTCCATTATCTTGTGAGGCCCTCCCTATAAAATCCAATGTGCAAATGGGAAATATTCTCTCCTGCCATTGGAAATCTCCTAAAATCATCCTTGTAATTGCATTTAGGTTTTTTAAGAGTCATGGCTTCCACCAAGATCCCATTAGAAGATGATATAGAATCCATGGAAATGATGGACACACTCTTAATGTAAAATTTACCCTCTACCCAGGAATAAGAAAATTGTGAAGAATGAAAAAGAGATAAATACATTCATACCTCCACATAGGAAGCTAGATTACCCATCTCAATCACAAACCAAAAAATATCATTCTACTAAAAGATGTCATAGTTACCCATCTCAGTCTATATAAGGTCTCCTCCCATGGTAAACGCATTAACACAAAAAGTAGTGACAATGACTATGGAGGGGTAAGTCAAAACTAAATTTAGAAAAGGACTCTAAATAATAGTATTAAAAAAGGCATCCTTACTTTGAGAATAAAATTCATTTTTGAGTCATGAAATGATTATAGTAAATGATATAAAAGAAGACAATTAAAAATGTAGTTCTTGGTTCTTTACATATCATTATATTTTATGTCTCCCTTGATTGCAACATGAATATTCCTAGGTAGCATGTGCAAGGTGGTCCATGCTTGAAGGGAATTAGTGAAAGGACCCGATTTGTCTAGCCTGTCCACAAATTTCTTACCGTAATTGGGGGTGTGGGTACGTCTAACATGGCCAAAAGTTGACAAGATGTGTTAGAATTTATCAATGAGATATTTCACTATCCATCATAGAACTACTTATCAATGATGTACCATGATTCCACTTATAGAGTTACCTTCAAGGATAATCTGTTGCATCCACCTATCTTTATCAATAGATATTTTGTAGAAGGCTTCTTCCACTTTAGAAATAAAATGAGTTCAGGATACCCAAATTAACCAAATAGACAAAAATAAGATTTACTATTGTGTCCCTAATGACTCCATCCCCACCCAATTGACTCGATTTACCCTTAGACAAAACATTGAAGTTTAATTTTAGTTAGCCACTATCAGGGGAGGTCCATTTTATAGAATTCCTATGACCACTAGGAGAGGATCTAAAAAGAGAGAGGGACTCAAATATTCCCCAATTTTTAGCTATTGTCCAGTCTAGAGTTGAAGGTAGGAGACTACATTTGTACCTAGTGAGGTATTTCATATTTTCCTTAGTGTTTTCTGATAATAGAACAAGAAAAATCTTCCAATTGGACCTTCTTATCCCTAAATATAAAAGACTTCAATCAAATTTCAATAATAAGGGGGTGGGTTGAGAAGGGTCCAACAGGATGAAACTAGATTTGGATCTTTATGCCATGTCCAAGAAATGGAAAAAGACACATTAGCTTATGTCTTATGTTCTAGTAATATTGGTAGTGAAAGATAATATGTTTTATGTAATTTCTTCAGTCCCTTAGCATAGGCACATATATTCACAATCTGGAACCCGTATTTATTAAGGTTGTCAATAGTGAGGATCTTTTTATGGCAAGCCATCCACTAGAAGAAGCAAATCATTGGAATATTTTTGGACCTCCAAATTTCCATCCATTTAAATTAAGATGGCCAAGGGGGAACCAAAATATTATAAATCGACTTCATAGAAGAGTTCCCATTCTTTTTTATATTGTTCTAATGTTAATCATCATTATTTTCAAATATTATTAGTTGACATAAGATATATTTTTTAAGCATGATAAGTAAGGTATTTTTTGGCATTATAAAGAAGAAGGGTCTAATCATGGTTAAGGAAAATGATTTTTTAGATATTCATACGATTTTTAAATTTTCATGTTGTAGATATACAAGCCTTGTATCTCATCATTTGAATAGTTTATTGGATAGAGATTAATCTTTTCAATCTTTCATATTGACCCTATTTATTTTTCAATATAGCTCACATGGACTTACTGAATCTAATAGTGCACCTTCTCATCTTGAAATCTCAACACCTAATAAGGATCAGTATTCTTACAAGAGAATAAATTATTCTTCTACTATAGATCCTACATTTGATTTACAAACACACTATAGGGAAGATTTTAAATTCCTAGGTTCGAAACTTGTATAGAATGGAAATGGTTTATGGTGTAAATAAAAAACTATTGACGCCCCTATAAATCCTAGATCACACTTTTATAAAGAAGGTTTAGGGTTGAAACCTCCTCCTTTGTCTACATCCCCATCTTATTCTACATCCCCTACTCCATTGTCAAGTGTCTTTATGTCTTCCTCCTATGATAGGTCAACTCTCTCTTCATAAGATACATGTTTTCTTCCTACTCATCTTCCATCTAAATAGGGGTATATTTTGTTGTTGATTCTCAAATTCTACTTCTTCACTCTTTCTCCTTCAAACCATAAGAAATTTTATAAACATAATCATGCAAATATTTCATTTTTTTTGTATCATCGTGCCAAAAAACACCAAACAATGGAAATAAAAATATGAAAAATTATCAAATCATGCATCATTAAAATGACAAGTGAAAATTACTTTCACCTTTCTACTATTTTTTTGTTTATAATAATTCCTACTATTATGTTGTTCCTCAATATGTGAAATTTTTATCTTTATATGCGGGTTTATTTATATTTATGGTAGTGCAAACTCATGTGAAAGATGTTTTTTTCTATTCTTATCAACATAATGGTGTCTAGTGCAATCATCTTCACCTAGTACTAGAGGCATAGATAGTTAATTTTGATGTAGGTATCCTTTTTTGTGGATATCCTATCAATTTTCATGTGAAATGTGTATGTATCTCCTCTTCCACTCTTATGTCATCCTTTTTTGAAGATCTCCTTCCTTTTCTAGAGATAGATATCCTTTGATAAGGATCCTCCTTCACTCTAAAGTCACATTTTTGAAAGATATGTATCCTTTATAAGGAACCCTTTAGCTTTGTTGAAATATATTTCCTTTACAATGATCTCTTCCTTTCCTGAATATTTGCATCCTCTATAAGGATATTCTTCCTATAGTGGTCACATGCATTCTTGAAAAGGGTATCTTCTAATTGTTGCAGGTGGGTATCCTTCATATAGATATTTACCTTCCTTAAGATATCAACATAGAAATACTTGAAACCTTAGTGAGGTCAACATGTGCCCTTCTTATTACTTGCAGTTCTTCATTTATGTACCCTTGAAGTAGCGTTTTTATCTTGTATAATGCCTTCTCAATTGTGGTTATCTATTTCTACAATTATGACTTATTTTTCCTTTATTTCTATAGGTATAAACACTCTTTTGTCACTATTCGTGAGGGAATGTGCACTCTTTTTTCTATATTCCTATGATAAAACACACTCTTTTTACTCTATTTTGTGATAACACACTCTCTATTGATCTGTGGATTACCTAATATAGTGTGGCTTGCTAATTGTGATAATTATGGTTTATGCTTCCTGAGCCATTGATCTCCTCAGATGTCATTTTGTGTTGGTGTGATTAATTTCTTGCACTACATGGATCATCCAACATATCACAACCTCTTGGACAACAAAATTCATGCAATACCTACGGACCCCTAGCATAATAAAACTTTCTAGTCGCTGGAAAATGTGCCCTCATCTTTTTCTAAAGGTGTATGCTCTTGTCTCTTTTTGAAGTATACTTGTGCTTTGCAATAACATTCTAAGAATGATATTACTTGTTGAGAACATCTATACATCAAGTTCTCTTCACCTAGTTAAATTGGAATATTTTGGGTTTCTATTCATATGTGTATCTTACTTTCAATAATTTGTGTGGGTCATAACAATTTTATGATTGGGGTTAGTGTTTCCCTCACCTTAGTGTTATCCTATCCCTGGTATATTTTACTCTTATTTTCTTTCTCTAACTTCTTTATTGCTAGTATGAGCATAATATCATACTCCCACTAAAATGGGGGATAAATGTACTATATTAAATGTATCCCTTTATAATTAAAAAACTATATTTGATATTTGCAATAGTGTTCTTTCTCTTACATCATTTTATGCCTATTTGGGAATTACTCTACTTTTAAACTTTATTGCTAATCTCAAAATTTAATAGTATTCAAATGCCTAAATTGGGACCAAATATAACATTACAAACTTGGACACTCATGATTTCCTTTAAGAGGCCCTATTATGGTGGGACCAGTGTGCCTATATTTATAGTGTTGCCAAAATATCCCAAAATTATAGCCAATTCAAGTGTCAACCTTTACATTTTCAAATCTAATCTAGGTTTTGGTACCTGATTTTTTATGGGGGTTTAAATATAAAACTAAGCTTTTGATCCCTATAAAGTGGATCTTCTATCATTCATCAGAGTTAATTGATTCCAAAGGAATTCAACCATCCTAATTATGAGTTTTCAACACATTGAACAACAAACTAAATCAAACTACATCCAAGTATGATTTCGTATTTTTTATGTTTTTTTACCATAGTGTTGCATTAATGCTTGAAGTACTTGTATAAGAGAATTGACTCACCACCATTTACATGAAACTCCTTGAGAGGGTTTCTTACCTAAGGTAAAATCATTTCAATTTAGAATTTTTATTATTATTTAGTTTCTATTCTTCCTATGATAAGCTCTATTTTTTATCATTAATAGCTATTTATAAGTGGAAACAACAACATGGACTTGTAATTAGGCAAGAACCCATTAAACATGACAATTTCTTCCTATTTTTTTTGTGTGTAAGTTGAGATCCAACAATAAAAAGTGTTAAAAAGCACTAAATAGACTAAGACAAACAATACAAAATTTTGACCAAGAAAAAACCCTTAAACTAGGGAACCCATTAGATGTTTGGGAGACAAACTTATAGGGCCTCCTAACTTCATTTCTACATTTTTTGGTTTGATTTTTGGGAGAAAAACCTATAGGACTTCCTAACTATATTTCTATTCTATTTTTTTGGTTTAGATATTCTCAAACTAGGGTACCAAGAACATAACTTTAGCACTTTTAGGCTCAATTTATAGATCTAGATTACTTTTTGTGTCCTCTTTCTAGATCTAGCTTGCTTTCTTGTTGTTTTCCCCTATAATTTATTGTTATTACTAAAATTAATTATTATCCTATCATCAAACCTAGACCTTGAACACACATTTCAGATTCTTAAATCAATTACAACAAAAGAAAATAAATCCAAGTGTTTAGCTCACCTATTAGGACTACAGTTCAACCTATTTAAGTTCTGATATTATGTAATAGAGATTTGATATCCTACTTTGCATCCATAATATTACAATCTCATTTCCATGCATATCAATAGATCATAAAAATTATAAATCATCTTGAAGATAAGAATAGATGACCAAGAGAGTTTTGAGTTGGTGATATGATCCTTTTGGGTGTCATAAAATATTATCTTAATATTGAGGTGAATAAAAATAAAAAAGGTATATTAATCTCTCAAAGTAAATATGTAAATAATGTTTTAAAAATATTTAATATGATAAATTACAAATCATCAGTAGCATTAGTTATGATAGGATTGAATTTAATATAGTATGATAGGAATTCAATAATTATCCCAAAATATATAAAAGACTTGATGATGGTCTCATTTACCTAATAGCCATAAGGATGGGTATAATGTATATTGTAAGTTAGTCAAGGATGTGAGGGAGATAATGTTGATCCAACATTGTACAAAAATAACTTAATGGTAGTCTCATGTTCCTAATAGCCACATAAATATAATGTTAAGATATGTGAGTGGAACAAGAAATTACAAAATTTAGTATACATACTCAAATGAGTTTGACTTTGTAGGAGATGGAAATAGTGACTAAGTATTTAGAATTTATGATAAGAGAAATAATACAATTATGTCTTTCATTTTGAAATGAGTATCCAAGAAAAATACCATATTCTTACTTCCATTGATTGAAGAAAATCATGTCACCATGCACATCATGCCAAAAAATTGGGTAAGAAATGCATTAAAATATATAAGGCATATAGAAGAAGAAATGAAAAAGATTTATTGTCACAAAAATTTAATGATAACACTATCCAATAATAATTAATTTCATAACAAAAGTAATCATATTGACACTACATACCAATTAATTATAGAATCGATCAATTATGATAATATTTATTTAGAATATTTTAGGTTTGAAGACTAGTATGAAGATATATTCACTATGGCATTAAATCAATATCTTTTTGTGTTTTAAAGAGATAATTTGGGTACCCTATATGGAAATAGTTCTTATTAAATGAGATGTTAGAATTTTTCATCAAATCACCACCACCTTGTTCAGTAATAGTGTTTTACTTTATAATTTGACATTGCATTTAAAAGATTTTTAATTTTTCTCATTTATTTTTATTTTTTTGGTATTTTACATCATTTTTTCTATAGGGGTTAAAGTCCTTTGGTATGGTCCTCCTCTTCATATGCATGGGATTAGTTTTTTCTTAGTTTTTATTTAAGTAGTCATGTATAGCTCTATTATTGGAAATTATTTTTGTCAATATAAATATAAAGGTAGATACTCAATAAAGTATATTCTAATATATTATTTTTCTTACTCTACTCTTCTTTAGTATTTTCTATTAGGATAAAACAGGTTTTGAAGGGGCCCCAAAACCCTTACAATCAAAAAATTGCCAATAAAAGATGGACTCAACTACTTAATAGTGAACCATAGGTTTTAGAAAGGACCTAAAACCTTCTGGACTTACGAGCATCCAAGACCCAAAATCCAAATGTTGCACAAAGCATAAGCAGCAAAATGAAGCAACCACAACCAACTAAACAGTAACCCAGCACCAAGAAAAAACATTTACACAACTGGTCTAAGTTAGTAAACAATATACCTCAAAAGGAAAACAATGAGGGATTTTCAGGCACCCTCAGCCAACAAGAAGGGTTTTCCTAGGCTCCCATAACCTGCAACTTAATTTCCAGGCCCCTAAAAAACCACAAAGCCCAAGCCTAACCAAAAACCACTAGCTAGACTAGACCCTTAAAAACTACTAGCATCCAACCTAACCTTGAAAGAAACAAAAAAACATAGGGTTTTTTCAGGCTCACTCAACCATTATATTGGGTTTTACAAGACTCCTAAAATTGGATTTGAGTTTTGAACTGGCTTCCCAAAACCAACAACAATTTGGGGTTTGAAAGGGCTCCCACAACCGACAAGTTCAAACTAGCAAAGATAATCCAATTAAAAATCACCTCCCACCAAGCAAAACACTTTTCCACCTCCAAAGGAAAATGATCCACCTCAATAGGGAATGGAGAGAAGCAGAATAGCAACTGATCCTTCCAAGCACCATTCAACCCCTCAAGAACCAATGGCAAAAAATCAAAATCACTCTAGATAACTAGAAAAATGGGTTTTAAAATGCTCCCAAAACCTTCAAGAGAAATTGAGGCTTGCAGTAGTCATACGATAAACAAACAATAACTACCATATTATCCACCTCCATAGGATAAAAGTGGTAAAGAATAGTCAAGCTGATGAGGAAAATAGAATAAAACCAAGCCTTAGAAAATAGGGCATCAAGCACCCTCAAGAAAATCCATGTAGCAATGACTAACCAGCTATTTTTTTCTTCAACAAAAATGCCATTCACCTCAATATAATAAACGAGAAAGGAAAAAAGAGGGAAGGAAATCCATTCCCATAATAAAACCAACTACATGCTCTCAAAAATAAATAGAGAAATAACTAGAGATAGAACAATGAGAGCCAGATTAGCAACATGACCTCAAAAGAATACGATAGAGCCAGAGAAGCATAGGGTCCATAAAGAAAACAAGGAACAAAGCCCCATATTTGCCAAAAGAACACCGCAGGCAAAAGGCCCAAGAGAGAAGACCCCTTCAAAAGAATTGAACCACCTAAGATCCAAGCCGCATTCACTATGTGGCATAGGCTAAAACAAAGAGCATGGCCTCCATGATGCCCCTTAAACTAGAAACCCCCCAAAAGCCACCTCTCGTCCAAGCAAAAAAATTTGACGAAAAAAAACCAACTTGGAGGGCCAAAGAAGATAGAGAGGGGTTAGCCAAACCACGAACAGGAAGGCGAGGAGAGCCACCACTCCAAAATAGGGAACCGGAGGATAAAACAGAATGTCAGGCTAGACCCATCTCATCTCCAAATCTCCCTACATCCACCTCAAAAGCAAGGACCCCAACATCGAAGTCGCTCTCTTTCCAAACCCTTGACCAACCAACACAACCGCACTGGCACAAACCCCGACTTTTGCACTTTAAGAAGCCCACACACTCCTCCCATAGGACCAGCTAACAAAAGAGGGAGGGAGAGTACAGGAACCATGCCTCCCCCCAGCCGCCAAGCCAAACACCCCTAAACAGCAACCACCTGCTCGAAAAACCCCCCTCTCAAAGAAAACTGAACTAGGGGACACTCGAGAGAGATGAGGCACATACTCTTCATCACCATCATCATCCTCTGCCTCCTCTATCACCTTCCCTGAAACCCTGCTTCCTCTCCCGCTCCCACTCCTCATTTTAAAGTTTACTCTTCTTTAGTGTTGTACAAGATGTATAGCACTAAATATCTTATTCGATGTAATACTTTTCTAGGTTTATTATATTAAAATGGGAAAGAGAGATAGATCCTATCAAATTAATGCAACCTAGTATAATTATTTTAAATCTCAATATAGATGTAAGTTGTATCTCTTAGGTTTTACATTTTTTTTAATGTCATTCCTTCTCTTTCGCTACTTTTACCTTCATTAGGAGGCCTCAAATTGTAATGGAGTTAATTATTTCTAAAAATCTTAACAAATGGGTTTGATTCATTTTATTGATAGTTTCAAGGTGGTAGATGATTCAGTATTATTATCTTTTTGTGGGGTTGAAAAAATGTATTAAATATTAGAGATGGTTTTTGTTTTATCATGAGTTGTGATCATTGTTGTGCATTGTATAGGAGGTGATGGGAAGATCATTGTTGCATTGGTTATATACAAAATCTCCAACTTGAACCTTGATTCCATCTAAATTCACATTATCTATAAAAAAAAATATTTTAGACTAAGTACCTTGTCATTAACAAATAGGTTGAATAAAAATTGAATAAAAAGACTATTATAGAGATATAGATTTGATTTGAGAATCATTTGAGAGAATTGGTGCTAGAGTAGTCTTTACCCCATCCCCATGCATTATAACCCAATAGAAAACACCTCACTCTGAGAAAATAGTTGTTGGTTCTTATAGAAATGATAATACTTATATAAATAGGTGTAACAAAGACAAGTATAAAAATGTAAACTATTGAACTAGAATGTTGATATCAATTATTAGATTTTAATTAGATTATAACAACATAGAAATAGAGCATAACATCAAATTTCTACCTTAAAATATTATTAAACTATCAACTATAAATACATATTTTCTATATCGAGTTTTTTATGATATCTAAGGTTTGAGATCATACAAGTAACATTGTAAATACAATTCTATTTATAGTTGCATGAAGATAGCTAATTTGTTATAGTCAATGAATATAATCTATTGAAGCTGGCAACAAACAATAGGTATTAAAAAGATAAGACAAAGAAAATAATAAGGATATGGACTAGATTAAATATTTTTTTTTTATAGTGGAATGTTGTTAGAGAAGGTTCGTTTCTCAAGATAGTGGAATTGGTAGAGAAGTTTCCATGGTGCACACACAATAGATTATCTTTCTAAGCATTGTCATTTTAAATAGCCACCTCAAATATCCAATACATTTATCAAATTTCCAGATAAAAAAGAGATTTTTTAGATACCATATATGGAATTATTGACCATTCAAAACTATCAATAAAATTAATCAAAACCGTTTGTCAAACTTTTTTTGCAAATTATTAATTTCTTTTACAATTTAAATTAGATGCTACTTATTTTTAGGTCGTTTCACCTTATGAAATTTCTTGCCCTTAGAGAGTATATCTATGTATATCATCGAGGAAGGATTTAATCCTATAGCTATAGTCATATCTTCAACATCTCTAATAGAATGGAAAGATTAATGGTGTTTTGGGTTGGATATCAATTGTTCATAATAATATTGAAGTTAACATCACAATGTTTCCACACGTTAAAGATTCTCGTGCTTAAAATCAAGACCTCTCAAAATAAACTAGTATCTCATAATCTTTACCCTTTGAAGGTGTTTATCCCTATCATCAAAATGAGCTACCACTCCTCCCTTTAGTACAACAGATCTATGTTTAATGATAATAGTTTCTAATTTTCAAGAAACTGAATATCGCTCTTTCTTAATATGATTAAAAATGAACAAAATTTCTATCATTTCCAACTACTATCTTTAATAAGCCCTGTTATATATATTTTGATCGATGAACATGAACAATTAATATTTAACATGTGACCCTTAGGCCCTTCAAGGAAATGAAGAAAATACTTTTATATATTGCCTAAACAGAGGAGAGAAAACAAAACAAAAGACTAGCGTCCGGAGGAAATTGTGCATATAGTAAGAAAATTATAAAATAGCAGAACAAAATGAACCAGATATTCAAGACAGAGACAGCAGTATAGCTTCAATTGAATTATTCATCAGCCGTATTACATATTTATAGATACAAATATCTCAACAATCTTCTTACGAGCGTGCTAAGAATTTTCATAGCTATCTGTAACTGATGTACATGAACAAATTGGAGTCTATTGACAATAAATTGAAAATCGAAGACGCCTGTGCAGTATCCATTGACACTGAATCAGGGTGTCGAATTATACGCGCCCTTCTTCTTATGTGAGCAACATCCGTTTTCTGGAAGATCGCCGCGGCAACTCCGGTGCGATGCACACCGTGACTTTATCACGCTTGCGGTGAATTTAGCACGGTGATTATTATTCGCAATAT
The DNA here is from genome assembly GCF_030272615.1 of Cryptomeria japonica. Taxonomy (NCBI): domain Eukaryota; kingdom Viridiplantae; phylum Streptophyta; class Pinopsida; order Cupressales; family Cupressaceae; genus Cryptomeria; species Cryptomeria japonica. The sequence continues at coordinate 129,016,371 of NC_081408.1, forward strand.
GGGCATCGAGATTGTGCCTACCAGAGACATTCAGAAAACAAGTAAGCAAAAGGAGGACGATAGTTAATTTCTTAAGCATTGACCTATCCATTATATTGGCAGTTCGTCCCTTGGAGATGAAACACAGAATCACAAACTGGTACGTTATGTTGTAAGTCGATAATTATAGCTTCGCAACGACTAATGGTGTGACTTGGTATATATGGAGAAGAATCAACACAGATGTGTATTCTAATTATTCAGAGATGAAAGAAGGAGGACTTTTTTATGAGTATTTACTCTGAGAATGACATTAAACTGTTAAATGGGCTTTATTTTTATAGAGCAAGTAGACGCGTCATGAAGTTTTCGCGTTAGTTTCCATAATCTGTAATGAACGCAGAAGGAAGATGCACTATGCAGATTTCCTTGCGTATACGATGTGCTTAACAATGGCCGCGTCTATTATGAAAGGAAGATGTCTATGATAGCCATGCGAAATGGATAAGAAATAACATAAAGGAAACGTTTTAAGGAGAAGCTGCTTACAATTATGCTACAGTAAGCTTCTAATTGAGAAGAAATTACGGTTTGCGAAAAGTTTAATAAGTAGCTTCTGTTCATTTTTTTGGCAGTTCTGAAATGATGGATGATTTGACGTGCTGCTCCAGGATAATCTCAATTTTCTGCATTGGGGATTTCCAATCGCTTTCGTTCCACAATGAGGTGTCGGTCACCACTGTGCATCGTATCTGATGGAGCGGGAAAACTGCTCTCTCATGACTGGAATTAAATAGCACACTAAACATTAGACTTTCTTAATTCCATCTTTCATTCCTCTATCCAACTTTATGGAAGGTCAATTTGGAAAAATGTTGGTTTATTTTTTTATACATTTATGCAGTATATGAGGTTGATTGGCTGGCAATTTTGTAAATAATATTATTTGTGCAATAAATGTATCAATGGAGAAGTGATATCTTCAAATCATCTATGAATCTACTTATAGAGATCCAAACAAACCGAAACACAACTTTTGAAGTAAAAAAATGATCAAGCTATATTACCAGTAGGCTTTAAGAAAATAATCAGGCTATAATACCAGTAGGCTCATGTTATGTTTGCAATAAGACGGAGGGAGAGAAGGAAGAGAGAGAAAGAGGGTATAAGAAGATAGGAATTGAGAGGAAGATAGAGATGGGGATGGGGATGGATATGGAGAAGGAGAAGGAGAAGGAGAGGGGGAGGGGGAGGGGGAGATAAGAAGAGGGAGGATAGAGTGATCGATAGAGATAGAAGAGATAAATATATAGATAGAGAGAGAAAGAGAGAATGAGATAGGGACATATAGAAAGATAATGATAGCAACTAATATAGAGAGAGGTAGTGATATAGTTGTAGAGAGAGATAGAGATGGAGGGAGACATGGAAGAAGAAATATAGAGAAATGGGGATAGAGAAGAAAAGAGATACAAGTATAGTGGTGTAGGAAGAGAGAGAGGGGGAGAGATTGATGGATAGAGAGAGGGAGACATGTCTAGAGATTTAAGTACAAAGACAAAGATAGGAGAGAAAAGAAGATAGTGGGAGAGGGAGAGATAACTCAATATATAAAAGAGAGATATAAATAGAGGGTGATATAGAGAGATAAAGAGGGAAAGGGAAAGAGATAAAGTGATAGTGAGAGTGATAGAGAAATAGGGAGATGGAGGTAGTTAAAAATATGGATAGAGAGAGATATAGACAAGATATAGAGAAGGGAAGAGAGAGTGGTGGATAGATTTATAGAGAGGGAGAGAGGGAGTGATATACATGGAGGGCGATATAGAGAGATAATGAGAAAGATACAAATATATGGATAGAAAGGTATAGAGAGTGGAGTGAGAGAGAGATTTAACGAGATAAGTAGAGAGATATCTACAAGGAATAAAGTAGGAGAGATGGTGTGAATGTGAGAGAGAGAGAGAGAGAGAGAGGGAGGGAGGGAAAGAAATAGAGAGAGGAGAGAGATCCAAAGAGATATAATATGGAGGATTGGTAGGGAAAGAGAGGGAGAAATAGGAATAGAAAGAAGAAATAGGGATCAATAGGAGATGTGGAGAGATATATAAAATGAGAAAGATAGTAGGGCTAAGAGAGATGGGGAAGAGATGGAAGAAGGAAGAGGGACAAAGAGAAATAGACCTACAAAGAGAAGATAATGACATGGAGAGATAGATAAATAAAGATATTAGATATGATACATAGAGGTAGAGAGGAATATATAGAGAGAAGTAGATATGGAGTTAATAAGAGAGGGTGATTCTAGAGAGGTAGAGGTAGAGATGGGGAAATAGATAGGGTCAAGCGTGATAGATAAATGATGTAAAAAATACAAGTAATAGAGTTTGTGTGTGTGTAAGTGAGAGATATAGAGATAGAGAGTGAGTGAGATATACATATAGATAGATAGAGAGGAGAGGAGAGGAGAGGGAGGGAGGGAGAGAGACAAATGTTGAGAGAATAAAGGAGAGATAGAGACATAAAAAATAGGGTCTAATAGAAATAGAGGGAGAGATAGAGTTAGATATAGTGGGAAAGATAAAAGGGGAATAGATAGAGAGGGAGAGGAGAGGTAGATATGAAGAGAAAGAGGAAAGAGGGACATATAGAAAACCTATAGTGTCCTAATGTGAGCAATGATGAAAGGGGCAAAAAATCATCATGCATAGCACAACGATCCTACAAGGTTATTTTGAATTAATCAAAGTAGCAAATATATAATATTATTTTTAAAATAAATTTTGTAATTTAGTTTATATAAAATATAAAATATAATAGTGAAAAAATTTAATATGAAGTATGTAAAAAATATATGATATTATATTATAATTAATAAGTTTTTAATAATATTAAATATAAAATAATAAAAAAATATAAGTATTTAATAAATTAATTTTATTAAGTATAATATTATTTTAGAATAAATTATATTATATAAAATAATATACATAATATTTAATTAATTTTATATAGTTAGCTAATGTTAGGATTACAAAATTATTATTTTCCTTTACACTCATCAAAATGACATTGGTAAAACAAGAATACAAAAATGAAGGATATTGTACACTTTTAAGATTTTAAAGTTTTAAAATTAATTATTTTCTCAAAAGTGGATCAAGAATGGTACATTGTTTTCATCTATAATCATTTTAAAAGATATACTTAAATATTTATCTATCTCATTAAGTGTGATCTATTACTTCACAACATGACAACTCCCCTAATAATTAAGCAAGACTTACAAATATTAGATTATAAAACCACCTTTTTCAACCAAGAATTTTTAATTAAAAAATTAATAGCCTCAATATTTAAAATAAAATTATTCTTCAAATTCAAAAATATAATATAATTTAGAATTAAAATCTTGAAAAAATTAAGTTCATAACAAAATAACTCTCCATTCTCTATGAAATAAAATAGATTTAATAGTAAATACCATCACCTTGTAAGAGTATCCCTCCTACACTTAGACCTTTTATGTAGCCTAAAAGGAAGTCAACTCAAATTTCATAATAAAATGAATTTTGCTATCAAGATTTAAGTAAATTGAAACATATAGAAAATATAAATACAAACATATTTAAGTTGGAATAAATCAAAAAAGGTCATCTTGCATTGCATCATTCTAAAAACAGATAAATAGTGAAAACAATGAATAACTATTATGCATTACATCATGTTGCATGCCATTACAACATTTTGTACCTCGATCCTTCAATCTTGGTCACCAACTCTCATAAAGAATTCCTTTAACATAAATATTATCAACAATAAAGTGAGTAATAACCCGATTCAAACTATGGAGCAATTAGCCCTATGTTCTAGCTGCACAAAACATATTTCAAATTGTATGCACAAAATAACACAAGTTCCATATTAGCATATTAATAGTCATATGTATAACATATAATTTATATAATATAATATTTTTTATTAAAATTGTCTATATATTATATAATGTTTTATTATAATATATATTTTATTATATTAATATTATTTATTATATTACTATAATATTATTTAATTTAAAATTGAAATATTCATTTTTTTATCTCCACAAATAAGCAATATTTTGAGGAGAAAACTTGGAAAATTAAAACTGCTCCTTTTTTATAAGGAAGATGGACTATTGTAGTGTGGTGTCAAATCAAAAAAAATACAAAACCAAAATTAGCTATGAAATCCATAATAAGGAAGACCAAAGAAGTCTTTGGTTGAAAGACTTATGCTAGCGACCAAATATTCTGCCCAAAGCGGGTGCATTTGGTTGGGTACCCTCCACTATTCTATACTCACTACAAATTGACTTTACAAGATATGTTTTCTTAGTCCACGCCATTATCTCTTATGTAAGTCCATTGAAAAATTGGTGGACCATCTTTTATTATAGTGTGAAATGGATCAAGAATGTTGGTCATGGTTCTGGAAGAAACTTGAAAAAAAGGTCCATTTGCATCTACCCCTATCACCCTATTCCTATGCTATCCAAAGCTATACAAATGATTATTGTAGGTTGGAATTTGGATGGAAACTCTATAAATGATCAAATTTAATATTTATGAAGAACATAATGCACACATTTTCAAGGATATGGTTTCCCTTACAAAGACATTACTAAAAAAAAAGATCAACAACAGTTCAAAAAAAAAAAAAAATCGGTGTTCTCCTCCTAGGAAAATAACATTTACCATTAGTGGTCATTCCTTTCCCCCTTAAAATGTTTGTCTCAACATAAACCAATCAAATGAAGGGAGGCCAAGTGGTGTTTTCCTCTTTGTGGCCAACGGAAGCTAGACTTTTATAATGGCTTGAGGGTGAATCATAGGGCCTCATGCTAGATTTATTGTTTCAAATGAACATGGAAACCTATGCTAGGTCGGCACCATCAAACTAATTAACAACTCCAATAATGAAGCCAATTTTGTAGCACTTTTAGGACTTAAAATTTATGCAAAAGTAGAACTCATCCCAATCAATGTTGATAATGAGTAATTTGTTATTGTCCATACTATCACATTTGAGAGGGTGATAATTTAGAGATTCCTTATGTCCATTGACCATGTCCACATATACCTTAAGCAATAGGTGAATAAACAATCAAATACATATATAGAGAAGCAAACAAAGCTATAAAATTCTTGTCCAACTAAGATATGATCAACCTAACACTTCCAATATAATAAGTATCCCTAAGGTATGGGATAATATACCAAACATTATTAGTACAAATCCTATAAGGGTGATTGACTCCTACATAGTTTTACTACCAATACTCTGCATTAGCTTTCTCAACATAGGTTTGTCGAATAGACTCATTTGTATGGTTCAAGACCTTAATAAAAAAAATTTGGTAATGATATAGGACTTTAGAGTAGTTAGAATAAGAAAATTACTATGGCATAGAGTGACTAATTCCCTAGAACTTCACAAGGATATGTTGTATTTCCTGACAATGTGAGAATATATTTAATGGCAATATGGGATTTAAAAACTACATATGACTACTTGTGTTGTCTTCGAAACTACTTTTTCATGGACAGCTTCTCAGGTTATAACTAGATCCGTATTAACCAATAAGATCAATATAAAACTGCTTTCACAACCCTTTGGAGAACCTTTTCTATATCGTCATGTTGTTTGGGTTGAAGAACGCGGGAGAGACCTATCAACGAGCCATGACCTTGATATTCCACGATTTCATCCATAAGTCTTAGAAGACTATGTCAATGATATCTTGGTAAAATCCTTAGCACGAGGAATGCATATTGAAAATATCAGTTTGGTCTTTGAAAGACTTTGGTTGTATAAGATGAGAGTGTATCTTCTCAAGTGTGTCTTCAGTGTTGACACTGGAAGCTCCTAGGATTCATCGTCTCCTATCAAGGAATCACAATAGATATGGATAAGATCGATGCTATTGTGAACATGCATCCACCTAGAAATATCTCAGCTTTGTAGCCTACAGGGGAAGATCCAGGCCATTCGTCATTTTGTGATGCAATTGACTGATCGTACCCTCCCCTTTATGCAACTGCTAAAGAAAGATACCCATTTCAAATGGAATGAAGAATGTCAAAAGGCATTTAATTCCATCAAGGATTACCTAGATAATCCTCCTATTCTAATTTTAGCTATGTCTGATAGACCTTTCTTCCTAAATATGTCCACCTCATCTCACGCTTTAGCAACATTATTAGCCCAGCGCGAAGATGAATGTCAAGAAAGAGCAGTCTATTACATCAGTCGTACTTTGATAGAGTGTGAAACTAGATATTCTATTATGGAAAAGAAGTCTTTATCCCTTGTCTTTGTGACTTAGAAGTTGAAACATTACAACCTCCATGTAGAAATATGAGGTTGGCCAAGTGGGTAATGTTGCTCTTTGAGTTTGAGTTGCAGTTCATAACTCAGAAGTCAATCAAAGGGCAGCTCATCACTGATCAATTGGCTGACGCTCCCTCAAACAAATATTTTCCCACCTTAGATCTCTTCCCTAATGAGAATGTTCTGATCATTGCCCAAGACCTCTGTGTAGGACATGTATTTTGACGGTTCGAGGTGTCAAACTGGCTCAGGCGCAAGTGTGGTTTTTGTCTCACTTGAAGGAAAGCAATTTCTCTCTTTCTATTTGGAGTTTCACTGTACCAATAACATTGTTGAGTATGAGGCCTTGATTACAGGACTCTATGCCACGATTGCCATGGGTGTGAAGAACATCCATATCCATGGAGATTCTAAGCTTATAGTAAACCAAGTGATAGGTGCCTATCATGTTAAGCAGTTGAAGTTATCTCAGTATAAGGATTTGGTATTGAACATACTGAAGTGATTCTTTACTTACATGATCGATAGCATCTCATGGAGGTAAAATCATCATGCAGATGTAATGGCAAGTGTTGCTTCCCTTATAGGCTCAAACTTTGGTCAGGACAAATACAACTTTGCGGTAAAAGTCCTCCACTCTTCGGTCATATCTAATCAAACTCAATTCGATATCCTTATGTGTGTCCATGCCTATTCGGGAGAATGGTTTGCACATATCTTCAATTATCTAAAGACCGGAAGTTTTCCTGATGATGCCAACAAAAGTTCATGTGTGTGGATTCGGAAGCTATTCACTCGATATATCCTCTTATCTAAGGTACTTTATAGGATATCATACAATGGTCTTCTTTTGTGTTATCCAACAAAAATCAAGATCCCCCTTGCCCTTCAAGAAGCCCATTCAGGCTCTGGAGGTGGGTATTTCAAAGGAAAATCTCTGATATACAAACTGATCCACATGGGGTGCTATTGGAAAATGATGGAACAAGATTCCTTTTCCTTTGTCAAAAGGTGCCCCCAATGTCAATAGCATAGCAACTTGATTTGAGACCCTACACAGGAGCTTCGTAGTTAGGTCTCTCTATGGCCTTTTCAGACTTGGGGATTGGACATCATTGGCAAGATATCTCCCCCTTAATCTAAGGGTCACGTCTTCATTATCACCACTACAGATTATTTCACGAAGTGGGTCAAGGTGGTGCCACTGAGATCGACTACCGCTGATATGCTTTGTGGCTTCATCATGGATAATATCATTTCTCGATTTGGCTTGCCTACTACCCTTTTTTCTGATAATGGTATGCCTTTTAAGAACAAGGAGGTTAAGCAGTTTCTTGAAAAATTTGACATTCAACACCACTTCTCTACACCTTATTATCTGCAATCTAATAGTCAAGTGGAAGCATCTAACAAGACTATTGACCAGATCTTGCGTAAGACCATTACTAAGCATGGTAACGATTGGCATGTACAGCTAGTATACACATTATGGGCCTATCACATGAGTGTTTGTATGGCTATAGGAACAACACCCTATAACCTCATGTATGGTGTTGACACAATTACGCCTCTTAAATTGGAGATCCCCTCTTTGTGTGTCTCCTTAAAAGGGGTTATCGATGATGATTCCTATCGCACTCTTCATTTGAATCAACTTGATTTGTTAGATGAGTGTCGCTTAAAGGCCCTTCAACATCTTCAAGCTTATAAAAAATCTCATCTAAACAGTATAACCAAAGTGTGCTACCCCAGACCTTTAAGATAGGTCCTAAGAGGTCATATGATGGTGTTAGGGGTCATATGTAGTCCTAAGATGCCACACATGTGTTAGAACACCATATGACCCCTTAGGACACCATATGAGCCATTAGGACATCATATGGTGTTGTTAGGTGTCATATGGGGTCCTAAGGGGCCACACATTTATTAGAACACCATATGGCCTCTTAGGACACCATATGACCCATTAGGACATCATATGGTCCTAAGGGGTCATATGGCACATCCTAATGGATCATATGGTATCATTAGAGATCATATGGGGTCCTAAGGGGCCATACATGTGTTAGAACACCATATGCCCCTTAGGACACCATATGACCCCTTAGGACCAATCCTAAGGGGTCATATGGTGTCCTAAGGGATCATATGGTGTCCTAAGGGGTCATATGGTGTTCTTAGGGGTTATATGGGGTCCTAAGGGGCCACACATGTTAGGACCCCATATTACCCCTTAAGACACCATATCCATTAAGACAACATATGGTCCTAAGGGGTCATGGTGTTCTAACACATGTGTATCCCCTTAGGACCCCATATGACCCCTAACAACACCATATGACCCCTTAGTTCATCGTATGACCCCTTAGGACATCATTTGGTCTTAAGGGATCATATGGTGTCATAAGGGGTCATGTTGTGTACTAGGATATTAAAATGGGTCACGGTGTCCTAGGGGGTCATATGATGTCCCAAGGGCTCATATGGGGTCCTAAGGGGTCATATGGTGTCTAGAGGGTCATATAGTGTTCTAAGAGGTCATATGGTGTCGTTAGAGGTCATATGGTGTCCTAAGAGGTCATATAATATCATTAGGGGCCATTTGGGGTCTTAAAGGGCCACATAAGTGTTATAACACCATATGACCCCTTAGGACACCATATAACCTCTTAGGACCCCATATGACTCCCTCTCTTCTCTCTCTTTCTCCTCTCTCTTCTCCTCCTATTGTTTCTCTCCACTCTCTATTTGTTCTCTTTATCACTACCTTTCCCTCCCAAATTATCTCTCCATCCTTATGTTTGGCATTAATATATCTCTTTAGGACTATATGATGTCCTAATGGGTCATATGGTGTCCTAAGGGGTCATATGGTGTTCTAACACATGTGTGGCCTCTTAGGACCCCAAATCATCTCTAATGATACTATATGACCCCTTAGGATGCCATATGACCTCTAACAACACCACATGACCCCTTAGGACACTATATGGCCCTCAAAACACCATATGACCCCTTAGGACCACATATGACCCCTTATGACCCCTTATGATACCATGTCATACATTTTAACATCCTAGTACATGACATGACCCCTTAGGATGTCATATGACCCCTTAGGACCACATGATGTCCTAAGGGATCATATGGTGTCCAAAGGGGTCATATGGTGTTCTAACACATGTGTGGCCCCTTACGATCCCATGTGACTGACCCCTAACGACATCATATGACCCCTTTTAACATCCTAGTACAAGGCATGACCCCTTAGGACACCATATGACCCCTTAAAACCATATGATGTACTAATGGGTTGTATGGTGTCTTAAGTGATCATATGGTGTTTTAACACATGCGTAGCCCCTTAGGACCCCAAATGACTCTAAATGACACCATATGACCCTTTAGGACACCATGTGACCCCTTAGGACACTATATGACCCTCAAGACACCATATGACACCTTAGGACACCATATGACCCATTAGAACACCATATGACCCATTTTAACATCTTAGTACACGACATGACCCCTTAGAACACAATGTGACCCCTTAGGACCACATAATATCCTAAGGGGTCATATGGTGTTCTAACATGTCAACCCCCTTAGAACCCGATAGGAACCTTAACGACACCATATGACCCCTCAGGACACCATATGACCCCTTAGGACCAAATGATGTACTAATGGGTTATATGGTGTAGTAAGGGGTCATATGGTGTTCTAACAGATCTAGGGCCCCTTAGGACCCCATATGACCCCTTAGGACACCACGTGACCCCTTAGGACCATATGATGTCCTAAGGGGTCATATGGTTTTCTAACACATGTGTGGCCCCTTATGACCCCTAATGACACCTATGACCCCTTAGGACACTATATGACCCTCAAGACACGATATGACCCCATATGACCCCTCAGGACACCATATGACCCCTTAGAATGACATTATGTCTTAAGGGGTCATATGGTGTTTTAACACACGTGTGGTCCTAGGGGGTCATGTCGTATACTAGGATATTAAAATGGGTCATATTGTGCTATGAGGGGTCATATGGGGTCCTAAGTGATCATATGGGATCCTAAGGGCTCATATGGTATTATGGGGGTCATATAGTGTTCTAAGGGATCATGCAGTATCTTTAAAAGTCATATGGTGTCCTAAGGGGTCATATGGTGTCATTAGAGGCTATTTGGGGTCCTAAGGGGACACACGTGTTAGAACACAATATGGCAACTTAGGACACCATATGATCTCATATAATATCAGATGACCCCTTAGGACCACATGATGTCCTACAGGGTCATATGGTCTCCTAAGGGGTCATATGGTGTCCTGAGGGGTCATATAAGGTCCTAAGGGGTCAATTAGCACCGTAAGGGTCATTTAGTGTCCTAAGGGGTCATATGGTGTCATTAGAAGTCATATGGTGTCCTAATGGGTCATATGGGGTTGTTAGAAGTCATTTGGGGTCACAAGTTGCAAAACATGTGTTAGAACACCATATGACCCCTTAGGAAAATATTTTGTCCTAAGGGATCATATGGTATCCTAAGAGATCATGTCATGTACTGGGATGTATAAAGGTATCATATGGTGTCCTAAGGGGTCATGTCATGTACTGGGATGTTTAAAGGGATCATATGGTGTCCTAAGGGGCCATGTCGTGTACTAGGATGTTAGAAGGGGTCATATGGTGTCTTAAGGGGTCATATGGTGTCCTAAGGGGAAATATGGTGGATCATATGGGGTCCTAATGGGGCACACATGTGTTAGAACACCATATGACCCCTTAGGACATCATGTGGTCCTAAGGGTTTGTTGGCAATTTGGAAGAATTGATTATGTGTTGCATTGATGTTTTGTCATTGACGGCAACACTGGTTGTTTTGGTTGTTTACCGGTTTCTGATTGCTTTTGGTAGAGTGGTTGATTATGATATTGATTTGGTAGGATCTGGTATGCTTTGGTTTGTGGAATTGGTTTGGATCTATCATTCATGCTATTCAGGATGTGTATCGCGATCAGTTGGTTCAGGATTTGATGACTCAAGAGCTATCATTTGTTCTAGTAAGCCTTTTGGTCACTGATAGGGGTTTTACCAACAAAGCTTTGTTGAAGATCTTTTGATACATGTGATAAGTGGTGTTGGTGCAGCTTCTAGATGGCTTTCAGGATGTTGTTGGTTATGTTGTTCATGTTCCAGTTCATCCGTGGTATTGGATTTGGTTTATGGTGACCTATTTTGGGTCCCATGTTATCTAGGTTATGGATCGGTTTCTGTAACGTGTTGGAGGATGTTCCTAATATGTTATCGACAAGATTTAAGGATTGGTTTACATTGTTTTTGGCCTAAGCCGACTTGGTTGATCATTGGATTATGGGTTTATGTTATGAATTTATTGCATTATTTTTTATATGACCAACCTAATTGTTTAGGTCCGGGGTTGGTATAAATATGATGTAAGATCTCTTTGTAGATCATGGGTTGATAAGAAAAAGGTTATGGAATTATCTGCATGAAAATAATATTGTAATCATATGTAGAAGGTTTGGTCGATCATAGGTGATCGAATTGGGTTTGTAAGAGAATTTTAAGGCCTCCAGTATTGAGCTTAACCGGAACTGTAGTCAAGCATAGGAGATGATATACTTGCAATTCACTCTTCTTTCTGGATTGTAGTCCGATGTTTATATAGTCAGTGAGGCTCCTTTTTGTGATGAGTAGTGCGCTCTAGGTTGTTGGCATTCCAGCATGTCCAGGCCCCTCATATTGTAATCACATACTTGTTGCAGAAGTATTATCTGACTGTGGGTAGGCTTCCCACCGTGGTTTTTCCCTTTACCAGGTTTTCCACGTAAAAACCTTGGTGTCATGTGTTATGGATGGATGGTAACTGTTCTGTGATTTATGTTTATGTTTAAATTCTTTATCAACCATTCTGATATTTGGTTTATGCATTCTGGTATTAAGTTTTTGTGTTCCTGTAATAAAGATTTAAATGGTTAAACTTCTATAATCTGGTGACAATTGATTCACCCCTACCTCTCAGTTGTCCTCTAGTTATCTGAGTTGTCTAATAATTGGTATCAGAGCTTGGTCCTCTCTGCATAAGCTTAACTTCTTGAGGAAGATCCTATGGCATCTAGCAGTTCAATTTCATCTAGTTCATTTATTGTTGTTTTTTGGACAGAAATTCCTAGGCTTGATGGAACAAATTACAGGGTATGGAAGATTCAAATGGAGACTCATCTGAGATGTCTTGGAAAGGAGATTTGGGAGTGTATACACCTAAAAATGGTATGAAGATAATTAATTAAATAAACAATTATTTAATTACCCCTCTCCAATTTAATTGAATTCATTAGCAATTTGATTAAATCCTCCCTTTCATCTACTTATTAATAAATCTAAGGATTTATTTAATAGGTTCATTTCAATAGTCCCCTTTGATTAATTAATTCAAATTAATTAATCCTCCCCATTTAAATTCAATTCTTCTAATCCCCTAATTAATTAAAACAAATCAATTTATGAGTTGTTGAGAATTAATTAGTCTTTTCCTATTATTTGAATTTTTAAATTCAAACTACCCACATGCCTCCTAACTTCTATCCACCTAACCTAACCATCCCTCTAAGCTAACCAATTCCACCTAACCTTGGGTTTAACCTGTATGCGGGAAAAGTGGGCTGATAAATCTTAATATGTGAAAATATTGCTAAATACTAGTCCACACACACACAGAGGACTCCTTGGTGCAAGCTATGGAGTAACAAAGTATTACTCAGCTTCCCAAGGTGGGTCCCATGGTTCTCTATCTCACAATGTCCCTCAAACCAATGTTTTTGCTCTCAGATTACTAAGCAAAATGGTTTAGGGATGGCAAATGCAAGAACAAGGGATGTTTTGATAGATTTTAGAATGAAAGGTATGCTAAGCTATGTATGATTCTAGAAATGCAATAATCTAGATGATAAGATGACAAGGTTAGTATAAATACTATCCTAACATGATATATTTAGTCTATGATTGAGCTAAATGATAAAGAAAGCGTTCTAAACATGCATATTTAGACTAATTTCTATTCCAAAGAGAGGCTAAATGATGAGCATAAAATGATAAATGAGAGCTTAAATGTATTTGAGCATAAGTGTGATACTACAAATTTGGAGGATGATCAAAATGAAGGAATGAGAGCTCTATTTGAGCAAAAATAGGGCAATGGATGGCCAAGATTGAAAGATTCAATCAAGGGTTGAGTTTGAAAGTTGGGGATCCATGTTTGCAATTGACACTAATGAAATGGTGACAAGTGTCAACATAGGGTTGGGTTGAGAGAAGGGGTTGGAGGCATTAAATGCCTGAGAAGACCTTAGGGTTATCTAGAGATAAGGGTTAAGCTTAAGTTAGGTTTACCCAATGGATTAAGATTTAATCCAAGGATAAACCTTTGTGCAAATGATTAAGAGATAATCATGGTCAAAGCATTAAAGGCTTGATGAGACCCTTGGGTTGGGTGAAGGTTGAGTTAAAACAAATTCATTAACCATGTAAGAAGGTTTGAGTTAACCATTAATGGTTATTGGAGACTTGGGGGATTAAGTGGTTGAAGGTTGAAAGCCTTTAATGGTTATCAAAGACTTTGAGGAATGAAGTGGTTGAAGGTTGAAAGCCTTTAATGGTTATCAAAGACTTTGAGGTTTTGAGAAGTGACCTCCCTTTTGCTTAGGGATGTGACAAAGTTTAGAATGATGGGTTAGGCTAATTAGAAGCGATTAGAAGATTCTAGAAGGGATTTAGAAAGGGGTTTGGGATTTTGCAAGTGGATGGAGGGATAATAGGATTTAATTGAAAATAAAGTAATTTAATTCAATTTGGTTGCAATTTGGGGAAATTAAATAAATTAGATTTATTCAATTTAAGATAACTATTTAATTAAATTTGAATTTAATTAAAAGTGGATAGGGGGGTTTTAATTGAATAAAATGATTTATTCATTAAATGGTATAGTGAATTTTATTTAAATAAATTGAGTAATTTACTTCATAAAATAGAGGAATGTGGGTAATTTAATTAAATTGGATTTAATTAAATAGAGAAATGAACATAAAATATTCATTTAGGAATATGGTCATTTTTATACGTCTACATTTTGCCCCTCTTTGAAGTGACGTGTGTGCACATGTTATTTCAAAGAAAATGATGTGTTTTTGTGATTTATGATCAAATGCAATTTTTGTTGTGTCGCTCTTGTGATTTGTAAGTTGTGCCCCATATTTGATTTGATGTGTGATGCCCCAGATTCGATATTTGATGGCGATGCTCCCTCGGGAGATGAGTCAACTTTTTGAAAATTTGTGATTTAATTTGATGAGGTTCGTATGATGTGTATGATTTCGTTTATGTGAAATGTGGGTAAATTGATTCATCTACCGATAAGTTACAAATGTTATGGTATAGAGGAGACCACGACCATATTACAGGTCCATTCGGCTAACCCTAATTTCATTTTCCTCCTATAAAAGGGGAAAAGGGCTTGAATTAGATTCATTTGTGTTTTGTTGACTTTGGAGAAAGAGAATTTGGTCTATAGAGAAAATGCCTATTCCTTATCATAGACACCGTTTCGAGCGCGTTCGGAGGTACCGGAGACTTGCAGCGTATGGACCACCAGTAATTCAACATTTTTGACCCTCTTTTGACTTTTCATTTGGTCGTTTTTAGTCATTTTTTGATTTTCAAAGTTCGGGTTTAGCGGTTTAGTACATCTAGGGCATAGATTAGCGCATACGAAGTTTTAAGTAGCGCATCCAGTCAATTTACAAGGTCATGTCCAAAAAAAATAGGGTAGCGCATAGGAAACATAGGTTAGTGTATAGACTTAGAATAGCGCATAGAGGTGGGCGGGTAGCATGTCAGGTCAACAGGGTAGCGCGTAGGGTAGACCTAGCGCATAGGGGTCGCAGGGGTTCGCATGGGTAAGGGGTTTTAGCGCGTAGGGTTAACCTAGCGCATAGGGTCAAACGAGTAGCGCCTAGGAGGTGTAGATTAGCGCGTAGACAGAGTTTAGCGCATAGAGTAGGTTAGGTGGCGCATGGGAGGAAAAGATTAGCGTGTAGAGCCAGTCTAGCGTATAGGGTAAATAGAGTAGTGCATAGGAAAGGCAGCCTAGTGTGTGGGGGGTTTTTAGCACATTGGGTATCTATTTTAGCGCATCTGGAAAAAAAAAAAAATTTGCAAGATGAGTGGATTTGTAAAATTTTTGTGTTGTGCTGTCATGAGTTTATGGATTTGTCCAATATGAGTGTTTATAGAACTTGTTTTGATTTGCGATATTTCAAGTTATGTATAGATATCAATGTGTTGTGTTGATCAAAATATGATTTATTTGCGTGTTCTGTTTCAAGTTCAATGTGTGAAGTCTGATGTGTATTACAAGCTGATATGGGTTGGAAACTTGAGTTGTTTTATAAGCTGATATGGGTGGGAAACTTGAGTTGTTTTACAAGTTTATGTGATTTTGGAGACTTGAGTTGTTTTACAAGTTTTGATATGGTTTTTGAGAACTTGAGTTGTTTTACAAGTTGATATGAAATGATAGGATTTTGAACTTGATGTAAATGAGCAAATTTGTTTCATGTTGTTGATGTGAGTTTGATTTTGATATCGTTGTTTTGATGTGGAAACTGATATTAGATTTGTTTTGTTTGTTTGACAGGAGCGATTGGGTGTGGTCCAGTCGCGGGAGAGATTTTCGAGACCGTGGACATTGATACCGCGGTTGTCGCAGGCCGATCTCGATATCATCAAGAGATGTGGGTTGACTTCCCTCTTGGATATGCCTCGGTTCACTATGAACCGAAGGCTACTGATAGCACTTGCAGAGAGGTGGCATAGCGACACGAACACCTTCTATTTTGCTACTAGAGAGATGACAGTCACACCAGAGGACTGTTACAGGATCCTGCGCATTCCTGTAGTAGGGGCACTACTACCATATGAGTAGTCGGAGGAGGGCGGGACAAAGGCACTGCGTCATATTTTCCATGATGATACAGTCTGCGGTTATGAGATCCTGTGGCAGGAGTTTCTAGACCTGGACTATGCACCACTGCCATCCATACTAGCAGGGTTCATTGGTGGATTCCTTTGTCCTGATCGCAGGTCAAAGGGATTTTCTGTGGGATGGGGGCTGGTGTTGGAGGAGATGGTCACACAGGGCCGAAGATTTTCATGGGGGTCAGCTATGCTGGCCCATCTATACAGGGGCCTGCATGAGGTGGTATACCTCGGTTACGGCAGTTTGTCAGTTGGCATAACATTATTACAGGTATGGTGCTAGGAGCACATTCCGGCAGTGAGGCCACTAGCAGACAGGGATAGGCCCGTAGGAGCAACATATGCCTACGAATATACGGGTCTAGTTGTCCAGCGTAAGCTAGGCAAACTAGAGCACTGGAGGAGAGTACTTGATGACATTGATATGGTCACATGGCGACCGTATATAGGATACGAGGTGTGGGCTGAGGATGGGCTGGAGATGCCTTTTGTATTTATGACTAGATACCTGATCGGGAGGACCCCGTTTGTCATAGAGAGGTTTGTGGTGACCCGAGTTATGAGGCAGTTTGGGCGCCAGCAGGGTATACCGTAGGGAGCTTGCCTTTATGCACGGAGGAGGCAGATGTAGCTGATTGGGGGTCGACCATTGATAGTGGACTGGCAGTGGAGGAGTTTGTGGGGTTAGCAGGGCAGATATGGGATTATGCCTCGGAGATTCAGGATGCGGGCATGACTGATGAGTTTGCCAGATTGTTTTCTGCATGGGCGGTGGCTAGGATATCTGATCCTAAGGAGATGAGGCCAGCCTTTGATGATGATGAGGAGGGGGGAGATGAGGGAGATGATGGAGATGATGGAGGAGGAAGATGAGGGAGAAGAGCCAGAGGGAGACGGGGAGATAGAGGGAGGAGAGGGGATAGAGGTGTGGATAGAGTGGTGAGACAGGCGGTGATAGACAGGGGGAGAGGTGGATTGGCTATTGGAGCCGGGGGAGAGGGGAGAGTGGGGGAGGTGTTAGCTACAGTGGGTGGCACGGAGGAGGATAGGTGACCAGCACAAAGGAGGAGGACAGATGTACTCCCACCTCCAGCACCGAGGACAAGTCGAGTGGGAGGGGTTCCCCCTGCACAGGTACCGCTACGGGTTCGGATCCCGGGTCACATTGAGGATGCTCAGATGCGGACCCTACAGATTACTGTACAGCAGCTGCAGGCACAGGTATTGACATATCAGTGGCAGATTGTGCAGTTGACCACTGAGTGAGATACTGAGATAGAGCGTAGGGGGTAAGCGGAGGATCTGGTGATGAGTATGCAGAGAGCGGCGACGAGTGGTCCGATGAGAGACACCCTGAGAGAGCTGGCATTGAGAGCTCAGGAGGTGGAGTACTACCGGCGGCATTATGAGGCTATGGTACCCAGGGATCGCCGAGTACAGAGCTTTGCACAGTCGAGATCTAGTCGATCTCAAGATACTGGGTCACGATTTGAGAGTCGAGGCGTTACGGGGCCACCGAGACAGGACCCTCCTGGAGATCCAGGAGCAGGGACATCTGGAGCAAGACCATCTCCGTCAGGGGATAGTCATACTTGAGAGACATGGTCTCTGTTGTATTTTTTAGCATTGTATTCTTTGTACTGGACACAGTGTTTGACACATTTTGTACATTTGGATCACTTTTGAGATATATATATATATATCCATTTTCTTTGATCATGTGATGTATTTATATGGATGCATGTTATGTGGGTTATTTCTTTACTTCATGATGATGCAATGCTTAAATGTATAATGTATGATGCAGTATTTATGCTTTAGATTTTTTTTTTTTTTTTGTATGATTTGGTATGCTGTAAGATGTATCTTGAAAATGAGATGTATGATAATGATATGTAATTAAGTGTAAAATGATATGCAACTAATTGTAAAATGATATGCAACTAGTTGTTTTTGGAGCATCCTCATTTTGCATTTTGCCATCCCGATACAACCATATGGTATTTGCTTTTTTTGTAGGTTTCATCATTGAGCATTGATTTGTTTAGGATATGTTGAAAATTTATACAAGCATAATGGTATAATTGAACCATGATGACCTGAGAAAAATTTACATGATGTTTGATTTTGCAAGATAGCACAAGCATCAAGGTATAATTGAACCAGGATGACCTGAGTGCGTATTGCATAAACAGACAAGATTAAATCATTTGTATGCGTGAAGGGGAATCAAGCCTTCAGTGATATTTGATGTATCACATCTCGAGGCAAGGATTCACACAGTACAAGTGATCGCCTCCTAGACAGAAGACTAAGAAAATATTGGAAGTTCCCCATGATCTCTAGCTTTGAAGCCTTTTAGTGAGAAAAAGGAAAAGATTCCAATAATTGAAAAAGTTCAAAATGCAAAATAGTCAAGATTTTTATGCAATAATGCAACATTTAGTACTTCAGAAAATCATCCATCCTTGGTATTTCTGTGAATTGTTTTGTTTTGTGTTTGCGATGAAGTGTAGTTTTGGTTGTTGGATGTCATGCTTCTGAGTTTTGCAATAGTTGTGATGTCTTGAATGTTTGCAAGTTTTTGAACAAGTTAATGCCCCTAGTTGAGTGTGCCTCCAGATATAATCATGTACAATGATTTCCAAGCCATGGTGGAATGTGGAAAGAGGATAGATATATATGGATAACCTAGGATAGTGACTACGCTAAGTATGTCCTGAATGGATGTATGCTAAATGTCGGACGATGGTCGATAGTGTTTTGATGGATAAAATGGCATGGAGATAGATAGAGGAATCATTCTTTCACAAGAGCACTTGTTTACCAGGTTTTCACCATTTGTTTTTATTGTACTTTGTTTTTGCTTTTTCTGGATTTTTTTTTTTTTTTTTATTGTTTTTTGGCTTTTTCCGCGCACTAGGCCACTTAAGTATAGTACTTCTTCAGATGAATGTTGTTAGTTGGGTCGTCGAGCACATCTCCTTTTAAAGTTATTAGCTGATAGGCACCTGATCCATAGACTGATATGATGACATAGGGGGCTAACCAATTAGGCTCAAATTTCCCTTTCTTTTCTCTATCTTGCTGATTTCTTGGATTTTCTTTGAGGACTAGATCACCAACTTTGAAGTTTCTAGGAATGACCTTGTGATTGTAGCTTCTGCACATGTGTTGCTGATATGCTTTGAGATGGGTGTAAGCATGTTGGCATCTTAAATCTAATAATTCAAGTTCTTACAGTTGGTTAACTCGATATTCTTCATCTGAGATTAAACCTTTCAAAGAGACTCTAAGAGATGGAATTTCTACCTCTAGAGGTAAAATGGCCTCTGATCCATATACCAATGAGTATGGTGTTGCTCCTGTAGGTGTGCGGATGCTGGTCCTGTATGTCCAAAGCGCTGGATTGAGTTGTACGTGCCAATCTTTGCCTGCATCATTCACTATTTTCTTTAGGATTTTCAAGATTGTCTTGTTAGATGCTTCTGGTTGACCATTGCCCTGTGGGTAGTATGGTGTAGAAAACCGATGTTGGATTTTGAACTTTTCACATAGTTCCTATACATCTTGGTTTTTGAAAGGTCATCCATTATCTGTGATGATTGAACTTGGAATACCATATCTGTAGATCAGATAATTTAGGATAAAAGAGGCAATTTGCTTCCCAGTCACTGTGGTCATGGGAACTGCTTCGATCCATTTGGTAAAGTATTCTGTTGCAATTATAATGAACTTGTGTCCATTTGA
The DNA here is from genome assembly GCF_030272615.1 of Cryptomeria japonica. NCBI lineage: Eukaryota > Viridiplantae > Streptophyta > Pinopsida > Cupressales > Cupressaceae > Cryptomeria > Cryptomeria japonica. The sequence continues at coordinate 129,036,539 of NC_081408.1, forward strand.
AGATGGAGGATGAATTTTGCCAACTAAATCTAGTCCCCATTGACAAAAGGGCTAGGATGTCGTAAATGGCTGCAGTTCCTGTGCTGGGGCATGTATCAGATTGCCATGGATCTGGCATTTAGGACATTTCTTGGCGAAATGATATGAGTCTTTCTCCATTGTAGGCCAGTAGTATCCCATTCGTAGAAGCTTTTTAGCAAGAGTAGTACCACTTGAATGTGTGCCACAAATACCTTCATGAAGCTCGTGTAAAGCAGAATCGGAATCATTACGATCAAGGCAACGAAGAAGAGTACCATCTAGACCTCGACGATATAAAGTATCAGCGATAAAGGTATAACGGGCAGTTTGTCGGATAAAGTTACATTTTTGGTTACGGAATTGGTCAATTGGTAAGATATTGTGCTTGAGGTAGTCGTATATTGGTCCATATAACGAAGAATCCGAACCCGTCAAGGCATAGATAACCTGGGATTCAGAGTGGTCATAGGCGGGAGAGAAAAGTTGCTCTACCAGGAACTCGTAACGACTCTGTTGCTCTAGAATTTGTAGTAGTGAAGCGATAGTAGCCATTGCATCAGTTGCTTTATTGTTCATTCTTGGTATTTGTTCGAAGGTGATGTGCACAAAATATTGTTTGAAGTCATCCACCATTCGCTTGTAGGGTAGTAGCTTGTCATCCTTTGTTTGATAGTTGTTGTTGATTTGATTGACAACTAGTTGTGAGTCTCCATAGACTTTTAACTCTGTGATTTTCCATTCGACGACCATTTTGATGCCTATAACTAATGCCTCATATTCAGCCACATTATTTGTGCATGGAAAAACATAAGCCTATATGATCTTGGCATAGTGTGTCCTTCAAGAGTGATGAATAGAATGACAGCCCCTGAACCATGCTGTGTATAGGATCCATCAAGATCCATCAAAGTATAGGGTCCATTGTTTGGGAGAAAGAGCAAGAACGTCCCTATTTGGAAATTCAATCTCCATGGTTTGTTTTCCTGGTAGCGGTGCTTCAACCATCTGATCTGCAATTGCTTGTCCTTTGATGGCTCATCATTCTGTGTATTGGATGTCAAATTCACTGAGAATCATGACCCATTTAGCCAATCGGCCTGTAAGAGTTGCCTTGCTGAGTAGGTATTTGAGAGGATCAATTTTTGCGACTAGCTTAATGGTGTGTGCTAGCATATAATGTCAGAACTTTTGAGATGCAAAGACCACTATTAGGCAAGCCTTTTCAATGAATGTATAGTTGAGTTCATAGCCATTCAATGTCTGACTTATGTAATATATGGCTCGTTCCTTTCCTTGTTGATCTTCTTGTGCCAATAGTGCCCCTAGCGATATATCTATTGTGGAGATATATAGTATAAGAGGTTTTCCTGCAACTGGTGGTACTAGAACTGGTGGATTCATCAGGTACTGTTTGATTTGGTAAAAAGATTCCGCACACTTAGTCTCCCATCTAAATGGTACATTTTTGTGTAGCAAATGGTTAAATGGTAGACTTTTATCTGCTAGTTGAGCGATGAATCGCCTGATTGATTGAAGTCGTCCCTATAGAGATCTGAGTTGACTGATATTCTGTGGTGGTGGCATGTCCATAATAGCTTGTACCTTTGCTGGATCAACTTCAATACCTTTAGCTGAGACTATGTAGCCTAGTAACTTGCCTAATGTAACCCCGAAGACACACTTCTTAGGGTTGAGCCTGACTTGGAATTTCTCCAATCGAGCAAAGATCTTTGTTAGGATGCCGAGATGTTCGGCTCTGGTGAAGGATTTAGCTAGTAAATCATCCACATAATCTTCCATAAATGTGTGCATCATGTCATGGAATATTGTTGTCATTGCTCTTTGATAAGTGGCCCCTGCATTCTTTAAGCCAAAAGGCATAACATTCCAACAATATGTTCCCCAAGGACAGGTGAATGTTGTTTTATCTTGATCTTCAGGAGCTATTTTGATTTGATTATATCCTGTGAAACCATCCATTAGTGAGAGCATTGCATGGCCTACTGTGAGATCTACAATTATGTCGATACTTGGTAGAGGAAAGTCGTCTTTTGGACAAGCTTTGTTGATGTCCCTGAAGTCAGTGCATATTCTAATACTACCATCTGGTTTTGATACTGGAACGATGTTGGAAATCCATTCTGCATAGTCAATGGGTCAGATGAATCCGACATCTAATAGTTTCTTCAGTTCAGTTTTGACCATGAGTGCCACCTGTGGATTCATCTTTCGTAGCTTTTGCTTGACTGGCTTAACTCCTGTAGAAATGGACAAGTGATGCATGATTAAGTGTGGATCTACTCTGGGCATATCAACATATGAGCAAGCAAAGTTAATTTGCTGTTCTTTAAAGAAAATGATAAATGCCGCTCTTTCTTCCTCTGTCAGAGATTCTACAAGGTGTATGTTTCTGGCTGCGTCCGTGGTACCAATGTTGATTGATTGAGTGGGCTCAATCAATATGGGTGATCGCTCATGAAAGTGCTCAGGAAGAGTGTCAAGTCTCCCATCATTAGGTGCCTTAAAAAGGTTTTCACTCTTAGATGTGTCCTTTATTTTTATTTTTTTGTGATCTAGAGCTGTCATTGACTGGTTTTCAGCATCAGATCCTTTATTTGGTTTATTTTTGCGACTGAGAGACTTGGCACTCCCTATTTGGTAGACATCGTTACTTTGTTCACTGGTAGAGCCTGTTTCTGGATTTACGGTACATAGGTAATGGATAATAGATTCATCATCTGGGAAAATTGGTATATCATAGATTTTAGGTTCATCCCAGTCGATGAGTTCAGGAAAGACAAGTGGTAAGGAATCGTGGGGTGGATCAAGTTCTGCTATTGTAAGCATTAGGACAGAGTGTTCATTGTGATTGTTCTTGGTTTTAAAGAAGTCCAGGGTTTCAACGAGGTCTTCGATGGTATCATCTTCCACATAGACTTGTTCATAATATTTCTATTCTCTTTCCTTGGCATCATAGATATGTTGTGGTCCAAATTCAAGAGGTCTATCTTCTGCATTATGTTCTTCTTGAGAAAGGGATATGGAATCAGTATCATCCGGGATATTTGTAGTAGTATTGGAGCAGGTACCCCATTCATATTCATTGGAATCTGTCTCATAGGCATCGTCCCAGATTCTATCTGTGATGCAAACAGGTATGTTGTATGGTAAAAACAAATTTTTGATGATGGATACCATTTTGATATTTTGTGTTGATTCTGTGTCAGATCCGTCTTCGACTTTCTGGATTTGTTCATAGACTGTGCTTCCTCGGGGAGGAATAACGGTATCTAGAGATGACATGATTTGTTCTTGAGACATTGGTGTTTGAATATGAGCTACCACTGCAGATATGGATTTCTTATGATTTAGAAGCTTTCCCTGATGCAACTTCTGATCTTGACGTTCCCGTGCCTTGCGGATTGTTTTTGCTGATTCAAAGAGTGCTTCCTGTGAGGATTCTTCTTTGTACTTCTTCTTTACCTTCCATTGAGGTTTTGTAGTTGTGTGTGGCGGCTATTTCAATAGGAACGTGAGTTTAGAACCCAATCTTGCTTTGTTTCTACTAGGTTGTGAAGGAAGATCTATAGGTTCAGTGACTCCTTCTTTGCGTTTCCCAATAGGTCCTTTACCACCATATCCCATTTGCTTCATGATTAAGTATCCTTTTCCATACAGGTGTGTCGGTAGAACAATGTCCAGAGCGGCTGTTCTATTATCTTCTTCCTCATCTTTGTATAACCAACTAAGAACGTCCTTGTCTTCTAATTCATGTGCTAGAGTACCCAATTGGATGAAGGTACCATCAAATTTGGTGATGGGTTGAGTGGCCAGATGTGTTGATGTAGTAGGCAAACCATGCGATCTAGGTGATGTTGGCAATTTGGCTAAACATAAAGGCTCCAAAGAATATTCTCCCATGCCCTGGTCTTTGATTTGCATCTTCTGCTTGAAGTCTTCAAACAAGGAGTTGGGCTTTGCTGTTTGTTGATCTGATGTCAAGGATCACTTCTTTTCTCTATCATGAGGAACCAAACTGTCTTGGGCTACCCCCATTGCGTTGCAATGTTGAAATGGATTGTGATCAGCAGATATGGAGATGTCTTGTCCATCATAAGGAAATTTGACACACTGGTAATACGTAGAAGGTACTACTTGCATTTCATGTATCCAGGGTCGTCCTAACAAAATATTGTAGGTTAGATCTATGTCTAAGACTTGACATATAGTATCCTTTTGCACTAGTCCCACTTGAATAGGTAGTATCACAGTTCCTTTAGAGGACCTTTCCTCATCATCATATGCTTTTATGGTAATCTTCTTGCGGGGATTAATAGATTCTTCTGAGAAGCCTAATGCATGGATAAGCTTTAAAGTACATATATTAAGTCTGGCTCCTCCATCTATTAAGACTCTTTTTACTCGGTGTTTGCAAACAATGACTTCAATATGGAGAGGAGTATTATGCGGGTGACTCAAGGAAATATTGTCATGCTCTGAGAAGGTGAGGTTATGAGGTCCTATCATATGGGCGACCATGGCTTGAAATCTGTCTGTATCCAGATTTTGAGGTACATTTGTTTCCAATAGCACTTTCTCCAATATGTCTTTGTGCTTTGGTGATAGTTTCAACAATTCTAGTATGGATATCTGAGCTGGAGTCTTGCATAGTTGGCTAACCAAGTCATATTGGATTTTTGATGTGATATTCGTAGGTGTAGTATGTCCTTTCAAGACATATTTCTAAGTTCGGGTTGTTACATTGACAGATTCATGATCATGTCGATCTTGAATGGTAATGACATTTACTTGATGATCTTCAGCTGATATGTGGTTGATGGTGTTGTTGTAGATGTGATTGATATGAGCTCCACGTGTATCATCTGAGGTTGATGCTCCATCTTTGTTGTAATTTGGGAGAGGATTTTTGAAGGCTCCGTGATCACCATTTATTTTGAGACCATCCACTGTTAAGTCACCTTGATCAATCATGTCCTATACCAGGTGTTTCAATCTCATGCAATCGTTCGTTCTATGACCTTTGTTACGATGGAAATCACAATAATGTGAATCATTCCACCAAGGTGGTTTGATTGGGGGTTCATAGTTGCTGATTGGAGGCAAAAAAAGAATCTTGTTTGCCAAAAGTTCTCTGAATGTTGATTCTAATGATTGTCTCAGTGGTGTGAAGATACGCTTTTGGAAATTGTTTGTGTTGTTGCATGAATTGTTGTTAGGTCCCAGATTCATGTTTTTGTTTTGATTATCATTGGTGTTGTTTGTGTTGAGTTGTCCTTGATCAATGTTTGGTGCATATGTGTTAGCATTGGGATTAGCATTTTTAGGATTTTTTGTATTTTGAGGATTTTTGGATAATGCAAGCACTGGTTGCTTAGATTTGGGATCATATGATTCATTGTTGCCTTCATTTTTGTTTCGAGTCCAAAATCGAGATTTGTCAAGGTTGGTGTTGCTCTGATTATTGTAGTTTGATGAGTTTGTTCCTTCCTTGTAGAATTTGAGTGTTCCCTTTTTGACACATGCTTCCTCTACTTGAATGCCATTTTCAATCAATTTAGCGAAAGATGGTATGCATTGAAGTTTTAGTTTGTAACTCATTTCACCATTTAAGTTATCGATGAAGATTTCCATTTTCTCCTTTTCAGGAATATCTCGAGGGTATCGTGATACCATGTGTCGCCAGCATTGAAGAAATATCATGAATGTTTCATTGTTCTTTTGTTTGGTATTGTAGACATCTAGCATGGTTATGGCATGTTGAATGTTATAGGAATATTGGGTTATGAATTTGTTAACCAATTCATCAAATGATCTGATAGGTGGTGTAATCTTGGATAACCATTCCATTGTTTGTCCTTCCAGGCTTCTTGGGAATAACCTCATCAGATAAGTGTCATCATGAGAAAATTCAAGACTCATGGTGCAAAATTCTCGAACATGATCCCGAGGATCACTTTTCCCATCATATTTATCAAATTTGGGAACATCTGAGTTTGGAGGAAAAGGTACCATGTTCAATCTTTTGTCAAATGGATAAGGACAGATTTCATTTATAGAGTACCGCACTGTTGTCCCTTGTTGCATATCTTGTATTTGTCTTTGCAACATTTGCATTTGTTGAGTAAGAGCAACCAAGGGTGCATTATCTTGTCGAGGGAAGAGTTCTTCCCTTGTATTTGTTCTTAGCTGAAAAGGTGTGGTAAACGGTATGTTTTGTTCTGGAGTTTCGAGCTCAGGTATAAGCATTTCTGGTATACGTTGTTCTGGAATATGTTGCTCAGGTATGTGAGTTTCTTCTTCTCTTTGTTGTTCTTGATATGCATATTGTCGAGACCCGGTTTGAAAAATGTTTGTGTCTAAATCTTCGGGAAGTTTAATGCCTTTACTTGTGAGCATGAGCAGATACTTTTCTTTGTCATTTTCCATAAGCCTTTCGACAAGTTTTTGAAATGAAGGATTTTCTTAACATTCCTGAAGAAGTGTTTTAGTAATTTCAGGCTCTTCCGAGTGTGGAACTTCAAAAGGATTTGACAATCTGCGATTCATACTTGATTCTACGTGTGTTTCGCTTTGTTGGTTCTTTTGAGAGCGAGTAACAAGCATTTTAGTAAAAACTTTCAGTGACGAAGGGGACAAAATCCTCTTCGATGTGTTGCTCGGGGGTGGGTGGTTCTAGTCGAGATGTGTTATAAGTTATGCACTCGTCGGGCAAGAATGTTGGATTGATCTTTCCTCCGCGGTTTATGTTTTGATTAAAAGCAGATTTTTGACAGTAAGCTCTTGTCTTCAAGGGTTCTTTGTCAAATTCGTTGGATTTGTTTTGGATATACCATTTGACGTGATGAAGGAATACCCGATGAGATTTGAAGAGTTGACGATTGATGTATAAAAACTTATTTCTCTTGATGAATTTGGAAAAACTAGGTTGTTGTTTCTTCAACGTGATGTTACGATAAAGGTTCCTTCTTCTCAGAATAAGGGGATTAGTCATGCATGAGTGATCAATGGTTTCCTTTGATTTGTTTGGATTCAGTTGATTCTTGTTTTTGAAAATTTCAAATCTTACTCTATCAAAGTGAAGGTTTAGATGCCCCTTCACGACAAAGTGTGCCAAATGATATGGATAAAAGCCTCCTGATCTGGAAACTTGATTTGACAATTTGAAAGTTTTAAACAAGTGTTTTGAGATAAAAATCTATAAGATGGTAAAGGATTCTGTTGATACTGATGATGAGGTTTCCGGATTATGATAGGAGAGACATCCTTTATGGCGCGATTCATTTCGGATTCTGACAACATTTGTCTTGACACAAATTTAGCTTGAGAAATAGTTTTAATGGTTTGTTTGTCACTCTATTTCGATGAAAAATGATGTTGATGGAAAGAGGTTTCTGAAAATGTTTTTGAAAATTTTAAAATTTCTCCCGGTTTTCCCCTCTATTTTTCTGTTTTGGATCACGCGCTAGAACAAAGTCTACATGCGCTACTGAAATGTCTCAATGCGCTAAAATAATAACCACATGCGCTAGGCTACCCCCAGACATGCGCTAAAGTTTTGACTATTTAAAAATTGTTTGTCTAATAGTTGAAAAACCTATGCGCTATCCTGGGTATGTCACGCGCTAATTGTTGAACTTTATGCGCTAACGTTTGGTTTCCACGTGCTAAGTTGTTGCTTCCACGCGCTAGACTATTTTTCTGATGCGTTAAATGTTTCAACACTGATTTGACTTATGATAGAAACACTACTTTTTGGACCCGACGTGCTAACTTGATACTTGGATGTGCTAACAGAAGTACCTTATGCGCTAAGAAGTTGCTCTTATGCGCTAAACTGCCCTGATTTTTTCTTGGTTTGATTTTTGTGAATTTTGAATTTTTGTTGTGAATTTTTCAAGTTTGATGGATGATTTTTTGAAATAATAAATGCAAGCACGGCACAAAAAGTACAACCATTTTGCCTAATCTAACAAAAAGTGTATGTTCTACGAGGATGTGTTCAAATCCCCAATGTTTTAACAGGTTTGGATATGAATAATACACTTCAAAAAGACTCTTTAGTCAAGGGTCATAAATAAAATCATAGCCCACTAGTCTCGATACTCCGTCAGCTCAAACAACCGTGTCACCCCCTAGAGGGCGCCCATTTTTTTGCCTTTTGCCAAAAATTAACTCAAAGTGAATAGCTTCACAGTTGAGTAGTTATCTTGGGAGATATATGGTGAGTAATCTTGGGGGTGGATTCTTCCCCACCCTTGCACTATGATGTTATAAATGTCTAGTTACTGACTCGGTTCAAAGTTTTTATTTCTATGGTTCGTAATCAGGCTTCTTGTTTGGCCGTCAGTGATAAACTCCCTCAAGAGGCTTCCCAACCTTTAGAACAAAGGCTTTACGTATCTCAAGGATACTGGGGGAAGGCTAATCACTGCGTGCAACCGTTGAAAAGGACTTTCGTCACTTTCCACGTTTGATTATAGTGGGTTGGAATGCTTGGCGTCAAAGTCGTTTCCCACTTAGGTTGTTCCCTTCACATCGGCCATAAATGGCTTTAAGAGTTGATTCCAACTCCTCGGGAAGGCAGGCCTGCTAAAGGATGTAAATGCTTGAAGTACAGAAAGCTGTAAGAGTGGTCTGGATTTTTGATCACCCAGTTAAGGGGAGAGCATATTCCTTCCACTTTCGAGACAAAGCAATCAAGTTGGTTCTTTTTAGCCTTTCAATTCAGTGATTTGCTAAAATCTATATGGAGATGTTGCTCCACAAAAACATGGTGTTTATTTTATCCTTTCAAGGCAATGATTTTCTGATCTATGAAAAGGAATTGGTCAACAAAGTAAATTCGATGTTTTGTCAACAAAAGAAATCGATCAAAAGGGGAAGATCTTCCCTCTTTGATTTTAAACAAAATTTGTTAAAGTGAGGTTCCTTTTTCTTGCAAAATGTAAAATTGATCCTTTTAAGCACCAAAGGATGGTGATATTCTTTTTATCCCTTTCTTCCAAAAATAAAGATTGTTTTGTTCTTTTTAGAACCCAAACTGAGAAATTTTCTCCTAGAAAAGTAAGAAAAGATTGTTGTTGTGGTTCGTTTTACAGCCCAAAGTAAGGTGAGTCCAATTTTATCCAACAAGAATTAAAATGACTCTAAATTTTAACTAACTTAACTAAGTTAGCTAGAATTTAAAACTATTTGTAATTCTACAAATAAAATCTAGCTCTACCTACAAGAAATTGTCAGAGTCCTGCAAAATTCCAATTAAATAGTCAGAGAAATCTGGATTTTGGTGGACTTCTACAAGTCTAAATTTTATTTTGGTTACAATTTTAATTTTTGTCTTCTGTCTGTGATGCGCTACAGAAAGGACTACACGCGCTACAATATAACCTAGATGTGCTAAAATAATGTCCCAATGCGCTACACTGTTTACTGGATGCGCTACTCTGTGCGTCGAAAGCACTGCTCTATTTTTCTCCCGTGCTGAAACCTACAAGAAATTAGTGATGTGATGCGCTAAAAGATGGACTTCATGCACTGGATGATGGACTCCACGCGCTAAACAGTGGACTGGATGCGCTATGTTGTTAACTGGATGCGCTAAACAGTAAACTGAACGCACTAATTCATTTTTCCCACATGCCTACAAAAGTGGTTAGTTTCAAAAACCGATTTGATATATGGGGTCGAGCCCCATGGTGGGCGCCAGAAATGTATGTGGGAAAAGTGGGTTGATAAATCTTAATATGTGAAAATATTGTTAAATACTAGTCCACACACACACACAGGACTTCTTGGTGCAAGCTATGGAGTAACAGAGTATTACTCAACTTCCCAAGGTGGGTCCCATGGTTCTCTATCTCACAATGTCCCTCAAACCAATGTTTTTGCTCTCAGATTACTGAGCAAAATGGTTTAGGGATGGCAAATGCAAGAACGAGGGATGTTTTGATAGATTTTAGAATGAAAGGTATGCTAAGCTATGTATGATTCTAGAAATGCAATAATCTAGATGATAAGATGACAAGGTTAGCATAAATACTATCCTAACATGATACATTTAGTCTATGATTAGCTAAATGATAAAGAAAGTGTTCTAAACATGCATATTTAGACTAATTTCTATTCCAGAGAGAGGCTAAATGATGAGCATAAAATGATATATGAGAGCTTAAATGTATTTGAGCATAAGTGTGATACTACAAATTTGGAGGATGATCAAAATGAAGGAATGAGAGCTCTATTTATAGCAAAAATAGGGCAATGGATGGCCAGGATTGAAAGATTCAATCAAGGGTTGAGTTTGAAAGTTGGGGATCCATGTTTGCAATTGACACTAATGAAATGGTGACAAGTGTCAACATAGGGTTGGGTTGAGAGAAGGGGTTGGAGGCATTAAATGCCTAAGAAGACCTTAGGGTTATCTAGAGATAAGGGTTAAGCTTAAGTTAGGTTTACCCAATGGATTAAGATTTAATCCAAGGATAGACCTTTGTGCAAATGATTAAGAGATAATCATGGTCAAAGCATTAAAGGCTTGATGAGACCCTTGGGTTGGGTGAAGGTTGAGTTAAAACAAATTCATTAACCATGTAAGAGGGTTTGAGTTAACCATTAATGGTTATTGGAGACTTTGGGGGATTAAGTGGTTGAAGGTTGAAAGTCTTTAATGGTTATCAAAGACTTTGAGGAATTAAGTGGTTGAAGGTTGAAAGCCTTTAATGGTTATCAAAGACTTTGAGGTTTTGAGAAGTGACCTCCCTTTTGCTTAGGGATGTGACAAAGTTTAGAATGATGGGTTAGGCTAATTAGAAGCGATTAGAAGATTCTGGAAGGGATTTAGAAAGGGGTTTGGGATTTTGCAAGTGGATGGAGGTATAATAGGATTTAATTGAAAATAAAGTAATTTAATTCAATTTGGTTGCAATTTGGGGAAATTAAATAAATTAGATTTATTCAATTTAAGATAACTATTTAATTAAATTTGAATTTAATTAAAAGTGGATAGGGGGGTTTTAATTGAATAAAATGATTTATTCATTGAATGGTATAGTGAATTTTATTTAAATAAATTAAGTAATTTACTTAATAAAATAGAGGAATGCGGGTAATTTAATTAAATTGGATTTAATTAAATAGAGAAATGAACATAAAATATTCATTTAGGAAATACCTATTATCTTCACATTTAATTTTCTAAAACCATTTTTATAAATTAAATCTTAAACCTATATTACAATATTCTTGGCGTTTTGCTCTGCTATCTGGCGAAATGCGAAAGCTTTATCCTGCGAGATTGCCAAGGTTTTCGGCGGGGGGATGCAGACAAGTCTTCGCCACATGTCTGAGGAGCATCTCAGTCTTCAGCCCGCAATGTAAGAAAAACCCTGCAACAAACGAAGGATGGTATTCTGTTCGCAAAGCGGGCAAGTTTGGGGAAAATGAAGTAATTAGGGCAAAAAAGGAAGATGCCTTGTCACTACCCTCCGACGGAAACTGGCAAGTCTTTCGCTCGAAAAAGGCCAAGAAGAAGATGGGCGAAAGTAGAAACATGTCTTTAAACTTCGATTGGCACAAATCCTCAGCCTCAAATCATTATCCGGCTACTGGGGCAAACCTGGTGCCGCTCGGGAAAGTTAGAAATTTTGAGCCAAAACCCAGAACAAGGCAGAGGCGAATATGTAAAATTCCGGCAAATTTGATGGAACCCCAATTCAATTTATTTAGCGAATGTGGGGTTTTTGCAAAATGGGCAGGAATTGGTGAAGATACAGGAAAAATTATTGATTGGTGGATGGCCCTATATCCGGGATAGGTAAGTATAACTATCCTGGAAAATAATTTTCTTGCAATTTTGTGTGATAATAAAAATACAAAAAATGATATTCTCCATGGTATGGTTAAATTGTATAAAGGCTATGGTTTTTTTCGATGTGAATGGAAACCGAACTTTGATCCTCACTCACAGAATTTAAACAATTACCCTAGATGGATTAATCTGGGTACGTTACCAGTTGAATATCTGAATTTTAAAATCCTAGAATATATAGGGGAACAGTTTGGTTCTTTTTTGGGATGTGAAGGTCTAGGAAAAGGGGTTTTAAACAAGAATATCAAAATCTTAGTTGAATCTGACATTAATTCCCTGGACTTAGATCCCATCATGCTAGTATCGAACAGGGGGGAGTGGAACATTCATCCCACCTTCTATGATGGGGTTATAAATGAATCTGATATTAGGTTGAAAACATGCCCAGTTCTGGTTAATAGTATCGAACAAATGGAAAACCCTCTTTCAAAGCAGCATAAAAAAAGCACATCAAATGCATCCCCTATTCATGACAATAGCCCTCCAGTGGCTTACACAGATGAAAATAGAAACAACAATTCCAGCAACATTAATGATCTTGATAAAATAATAGATGAGGCAAACTCTATAAAAGAAGATGCCTTAATGGAGATGACAAAAAGAATCTCCGATTCGGTGGATTCATTGAAATTTCCATCTGATACAAAGTCAGCCGAAAATTTGGAACAAGATAATGAGGCAGATCAAGAAGAAATGTCTTCTAGAATGGCTGCTGTTCTTGAGGTATTCGATAATAAGGTAGTTGAAAATCTTTCTCCAGAAGAGGAAGCTGAGAAGAGGTTCCTAATTCAGGAACTCTTGGCTTCTATGGATGAGGAAGAAAATAATGAGAATAGGGTAGGAGATATAATACCTACTCCTGTCATTGACTACTCAGTAGCTCAGTCCCAACTGGGAGAGGATGATGGAGAGGGAGTGATAGTTTCCCAGCAAACCTTAGGGATAAAAAACATATATAACGGGAAAAACTTTCCTGACTGCGCTAGAGAAGCTAAAAGTAGAGGCAGAAAATCTTTGAGCGAATTAAGATTGCAGGATGGAAATGCAAAAGACCAAGGCAAATTAACAGCCTTCTTTGATGCTGGGAAGGGGAAGGGCCTTCCCACGGCCCCATGAAAATCTCTTCATGGAATGTTAGGGGCATGAATGCCCCTAACAAACAGCGTCTAATTAGACACAACATTATAAAATGGAAACATGACACCGTTCTCATACAAGAAACTAAATTAGCCCAGGTAGAAGCTGAGGCTTTTAAAAGGAAATTAGGTCTTCTTTGCGGTGAATTTGTGGAAGCCAGGGGTGCTTCTAGTGGTATTGGAATAATTTGGAATCCACGTAGTATAATATTTCATCCTATAGCAGGTAATAGAAATTGGCTATTGGGAAAGGTTATAAGCAAACACAGCAATTTCACTTTCACCCTTATAAACATTTATGGCCCGATCCCGGATGTAGGAAAGCGGAGGGTTTGGTCGGAAATCTCATTTATGATGGGGCTAGATACCTCTTCCCCTGTTATTCTTGGAGGGGACTTCAATGCTATCCTAAATTTATCAGAAAAAAAGGGTGGTATTCGTAGGGAACCGCAATCCTTAAAAGACTTTAGAGAGTGGGTTGCTTATAACAACTTGATAGATATAGAAACTAATAATGGTGTGTATACCTGGTATAATAGAAGATCAAGCTTTACATAAATCGCTGAGAGATTAGATAGATTCCTTTTTAGAGGGAACTTGAGCGAACTAGCGGTTAACCTCTCTCCTTCACTACTCCCATCTTCAGGATCTGACCATTACCCTGTCATCCTCAATATTGAGGGAGAGGCTACACCGCGGTGTTTCCCCTTTAAGTTTGAAAAAATGTGGATGCAAAATCCAGATTTCTATGACCTCGTCTCCAGGTGGTGGTCTGAGGTAAGTTTTCAGGGATCAAAGATGTTTTGCCTTGTAAATAAATTAAAACATCTCAAGTGCAAGTTACTGAAATGGAATAGTGAAGTTTTCGGTAACATTTTTGAAACCAAAATGTCATTAGAAAAAGAAATCGCAGACCTTAATGAAAAAGTGTTTAGACTAGGAATGGATCAGGATAGCTTCCTCAAAGAAAAGGAGCTTCTCGGGAAATATGAGGATGCGTTAACAAAAGAAGAAATATTTTGGAAACAGAAGTCTAGAGAGAATTGGCTTCAAAATGGGGATAGGAATACTAAGTTCTTCCACAATAGTACAAAAATTAGGAGGAACACTAATAGTATTCACAAGATCATGAGTAATAATGGTATACTACTGGAAGATCAAAATGACATAACTACAGAAGCGGTTAACCATTTTAAAACCCTGTTCAGCTTGGAATCTTCCCTTAAAGATGCCAATTTAACTTTGCTTAGGAATATTCCTAAGATCATAACTGAGAATCAAAATAAAGCGCTTAGCAACAAATTTACAGAATCAGAAGTAAAAGTAGCATTGGGGCAGCTTAACCCTGATAAAGCACCCAGCCCGGATGGGTTTCCTGCTTGCTTTTTTCAAAAATGCTGGCACATTATTGGTAAAGAGGTAGTGGAAGCTTTGGAAGCTATTAGAAACTCTGGGAGTATTTTAAGGGAGATCAATAACACTTTCATTACCTTGATCCCAAAAAAGGAGGAATCAAGAAATTTTGAAGACTTTCGACCTATCTCCTTATGTAACACAATTTACAAACTTTTTACTAAAATTTTAGCAAATAGATTGAAAGGCATCCTTCCGTGCATAATTTTTGAGGAACAGACCGGTTTCGTACCAGGTAGATCTATCTTTGATGGCATTATTATTGCTCAAGAAGTCATGCACTCGTTACAACAGAATCGATCAGCTGCTATGATGATCAAGCTAGACATTAAGAAGGCATATGACAAGGTCGATTGGAGATTTCTGTGTAAATGTTTAGAATCCTTTGGTTTTTCTAAACAATGGATCAATTTAATCTTCGAATGCATTTCATCTCCCAAGGTATCATTACTTATAAATGGCTCCCCAGCAGGCTTCTTCCAGATATCTAGAGGGATTAGACAAGGAGATCCTTTATCCCCTTTTTTATTTATCATAATGGCAGAGGGCCTTGGGATAATCATTTCATGTGCTCGAATGAATCAGATTATCAAAGGTATTAAAATTACTAACGGAATGGAGGCCATAACCCACCAGCAGTTTGTTGATGACACAATGCTGATGGGATGTGCGAATAGGTCTGAAGCCATGGCTTTCAAAAGGATTCTTGACATCTATGCATTAGCTTCTGGACAGGAAGTGAACAAGAATAAATCGGAAATCTTCTTCTTTAACACTTCGCAAATCATAGAGACAGATATTTGTAATATCTTAGGGTTTGATAAAGGGAAACTTCCTTGTAAATATCTAGGGATTCCGATGGATAAGGGAAATAATATAAATTCATTATGGAAAGGAATCCTTGAAAAGATGGATCTCAGGTTGGATTCTTGGAAGAACAAATGCCTATCTTCGGCTGGGAGGATAACATTACTAAAAGCTGTAATGGCGGCTATTCCGATATATCAGATGTCATGTCAGCAATTACCTAAAGGTGCTCGATTAGAAATGATAAAAAAGATGAGGAAGTTCTTTTGGAATATGAACTCAGACAAAAAGAAATTTGCTTTAATTTCTTGGGATAAAATTAGCCAGCCTATCAGTATAGGGGGAGTTGGCATCAAAGATTTGGGGGTTCAAAACATGGCTCTGGGGGCGAAGTTAGTCTGGAAAATGTACTCGGAACCGGATCTTAAATGGGTAAGGATCCTCAAAGCTAAATATCTCACTAATTCCAATCCTGATAGTATACTAAGGACGAAGATACTACCAAAGGGATCCAAAGTCTGGAATTTTATGTTAGAATGTAGAGAGGTGATCAAAGATTATCTGACTTGGGATATTGCGGATGGATCTAAGGCATTGTTCTGGGAAGACTCGTGGGGGGGTTATTCAGCCCTAGACAAAATAGGACTAAGCGAAGAAGGTATTGAACATTGCAAATCAATCAGGGGCAGGTTTGTCAAGGATTATATCAAGCTTGTTTCCAATGACCCCGCTTTGGGTTGGGAGTGGAAACCCCTTGACGAGATGAACTTGACAAATGCAGACAAGGAAATCCTCTGGAATAATTTGAGGCATAGGCATTTTTCATTACATAGTGGGAAAGACAGGATAATTTGGGCGGGTAGTTCTTCGGGCATTTATAAAGCCAAAGAAGGTTACTCACTTTTAAAATTCAGAAGAGCTGTAACCAATCCTAATATTCCGATTAGCCTATGCTGGAATAACGTGGGTCTTCCCAAAGCTGGTATCTTCTCATGGGCAGCTTCCCAAAAGAGGATTCTTACATCAGATTGGTTTTCAAAATTAGGATTCATGGGACCATCGAGATGCCCTCTATGCGAATCTGAGGAAGAAAATGTGGATCACCTGCTTCTTAATTGTAGTTTCAGTCAGAGATGTTGGGATTGGCTTTGCTCAAGCCTTGGTTGGCCGACTCCGAGACCGAGGGACATTTCAGAGTGGCTGATTAGTTGGCAACCTCCCCTCACAAAGGATATATATCACTCAGTATGGAAAATAGCACCGACAATCCTCATATGGGAAATATGGAAGGAGAGAAACAAGCGGATCTTTAAAGAATCAAAATTGAGGGTAGAATCCCTTCTAAATAAGATCGAGGCAACAATTGTGGAAAAAATCAATAATAGACTAAGACATACACAGGAAAAGTCTATTAATTTAACCAGATGGGATGAGGTTCTTCGATCTAAATGGATGGGTTTGATAATTCCCCCTTTTATGGGGAGTGGAGGTAAACAGGCTGAGATAGATAGGAAGCTAACAAAGTGGGCTCCCCCCCGAAAGGGCTGGGCTAAGCTTAATTTCGATGGTGCCTCTTGTGGGAATCCTGGTATTGCAGGTATAGGGTGTGCTATTCACCAAGATAACTGTGTACTAATAGCTAGCATTAATAAGCCTATTGGTTTGGCCTCGAATAACAAGGCTGAGTTTTCAGCGTTACAGGAGGGATTGATTTTAGCTAAATCACTCAAGATTAAATACCTAGAAATTGAGGGGGATTCGTCGTTAACTATAAATGCAGTCAGGACTAGGGAAGTGTCAAACTGGAAATTGAAAGCGGAACTAAAAAGTATTCTGGACTTGATCAAATACTTTGAGGAAACTTCGGTTAAACATATTTATAGGGAAGGCAATTCTATTGCAGACAAGTTAGCCAATTTAGGGGCAGATGGTAATTCGTATGTCTTTAGGAAGGATAGCCCCATGGATAATTTTAGGTGATGTCCGTATCACCCCCTCATATCACTCCTCTCCAAGTCCTCTCCTAGTTCCTCATTTATAAACTCTAGGAAGGGTGGCCACAGTCTCCTTATTTCAGCATTTTGGTATACTAAGATTCAGATATATATATATATATATACATATACATATATATGTACTCACATATATATATATATGTGTGTGTGTGTGTGTGTGTGTGTATATTTATAGACAATCCCATACTCATCGGATGGATTCATGTTATATGATGTATTCATATATTTATAAATATATACATATATATATATATATTCATATATATAGATATGTGTATATATATACAATCATATATATATCCTCATATATATATGTATATGTGTGTGTATGTGTGGGTGTAATTAGAAAATTTCACAATCACACACACGCATATATACATATATATATACAGAATCTATATATATATGAGTATGTATATATATAAATATATTTATATATTTATATATATCTATATCTGAACCTTCATATATGCTTGCATTCTTTCTCCTATCCGATCCCTTGACTACCAATTCGATGGGTAGGTGCCAAGGGTGTTTCACTCGTGTTAAGAGGAGATTGGCAAAGACTGGTTTCTCTGTTCTGGCACTTGCAGGTTATCCCTCCAATGCATGTTATCTGTGTTAAGACTGTCCTGGGCAGAGAAGGTATAGACTTCAATACGAATTAAATCTTTTCTTCTAATGGTAATTAGGGTCTGCCAGGCTTTGTGTCCTTGAGCTATGGTTACTGGTTTTTTTAATAGTTGGTACTCAAGATTCTACATATCGGTTAGAGTTGGTAACAATTCTAACTTAGGATATAAGCCTTGTTTTAAAATTGGGGCAGATAATGTTGGCTTTTGTCTCAATGTCTGCATGACAGTAGAGGTTTTTACAGAATTGCTTAGCATTCGACTTAACTTGATTTTGAGTTACCCTGTATCTTTCGTGTGGGGTTCATTCGGGTTCTTTCAAATGATTGAGGAATGGGTGGCAGGTTTTTTTTGTTGAGGTTTTGTGGAGGGTAGTAGAGGTAATCTCAGATTTAGTCATGGATTCAGATTATTAGTTGGTTCTATTTACGATAAATCTCTGGTCAGTTTCTCTGCTCTTTTGTGGTTTCACTCCTTTCTCCAGGCATTTTTTTATTTTTTATTTCTGTGTGCATCTGTATATACTCATGATCATGGCAGACTTAATGATAGATTATTTTGCATATTGGCATTTAAATACACAGAAATATGCATATGAAAATATTTATGTTTATGTTTATGTTTTGGAGAACTGATTCTGCAGAGTTAAATGTATTTAAGAATCTGATAGAAATTGATTCTTTCCATTTGTAGGCAGAATTGTAGCCTGGATAATCTCTTAAATCGAAACCCAAAAGGTTAGGATGGTTTCAAGCTAAGGGATATCCAGGCTATAATCCTCTTACATTAATTGAAAGATGTAATTATTCATTGAATGATTGATGCAAATTATTAAGTTTACTATGCTTCTAACAGTCTGGCAAAGTATGTCGCAATAAGGTTTTGCAGATTCGGGAAATAGGACAAAAGTTAAAGCTCGAAGCATTTGTGGATTCGCCATATCTGAGAAGATGGATACCATTCGGAAAGTGTTGAAAGATATTATGTACGGAAAGAATCTAAAATGTCTTATTATGTCAGCCTACATCCTCAGATGAGGATTTGTAAAAATGTACAGTTGTTTATAATATCTGATCCCAGAAGGGATCTGGGCTAGACCGGAGGTTTTCTTATCTCCATTCTTTCCTACCGGTGCCCACACTGAATGGAGATGTAATATTTTTTATAAAAAATAATAAAATTTTGGCTTCGGCCTTTTATCGATCAAAAAAAAAAAATTCATTTAGGAATATGGTCATTTTTATACGTCTACATAACCAACCCTATCCTATCTTGCACATTCTAACCTCCTTATCCTAATCTCCTATGGTGTGGATATTTTCTTCTTGCGACACATGGCACTTTGGCCACATGTCTCCTCTCTTGGACACTTGCCCTTTTATGAGTGAATCTCCTTGACACTTGTCACCACAGAGATGACAAGTGTCTCTTCCTCCAACCTCTTCTCCAACCTCCTCCAATTTCACCCTTGATATCTTCAGACTCAATCTTGATTGTTGATTCCTGTCACCTCACCCCTATTTTGGAAATGCTATAAATATCCCCCATTTTGGAGCAAGAAGGGATCCCATCTCATTTCATCTTATGCATTGTTACTATAGGCATATCATTTGAGCATTATTATTATAGGCAATTGCATCTTAGATTTAGCTTAACTTGATCATTTCATAGCATAATTGTTGAATCATGTAGCTTAATCAATCTCTTTTATAGCTTAATTGCATCATCATCATCATAGCTTAATCATGCACATCATTAGCTTAATTAGTCTCTTGGATCAATCTAGCATAGTCAATCTCATCTTTGCACATCATTATCATTTCAAATCCTCTGTCTAGGTGTAGTCAAGTCACTGGGATTGCTTATCCAGATCTGAGAGAAAATCCATATTCGCATCTCTTAGGAGGTGATAGGTCGCTTTGTCATGGTTTTATCTTTCTTTTTCTTATGATTTGCTAACCATGCTTGTAATGATCTTTTGAGTGCTTTGTGTTGCAGTTGCAAGTATCACACTTCATAGGCATGATATTTTGGCACCCACTATGGGGCCGAAAATCTCATTTTAGCCTCTCAAGCATCATCAAATCTTCATTTCTAGTCGGGTCTGAATTAGAATCACGTACGAGCCTCTTTTCAGTCTCGTACAAGCTCCTTTGTGCACTAAAACGATAATTCTTCCTAACTTGTATGAGCTTTTAAGGAGACTGAATTGTCGTACGAGCTCAATTTTGCACTCGTACGATCAGGAAAATTGTGGGTATGTGCAAGATCATGGGGGGCCAAAAAGTGGCAATGGAAAAAAAATGTGTTTTCAACCTTCCCAAACATGCCAAAATCCACTTTGACTTTTTTTTTGGGTCGGGCGAAATTTGAATTGATGTCACTATTGTGATATCATACTTTTCAAATCAGATATCTGATTAAATCGGATATCTGATTTTCTCAACATAAAAAATATAGTTTAGTAAAATGGGCATAACTTTTATGTTTCTTATCGAAATTTTGATTTTTTATAGGCGTTGGAAAGGTAATTTCATAGACATATCAAATGGATGAGGTATTTTGATGATATTATAGACCAAAAATTAATTATAATCATTTGAATTTATCCCTTTAAATTTAAAACTTTAAATACTCACAAATTTTGCATACAAAGTCTCATTTTTTTTTCCTATCACCTCCTTTATCTATCACTTGTCTATCTATACTTATATAATATATTTTATATATATATTTCTTCTCTACTTATGTCACTTATTTTCTCATTCCATGTAGATAAATAAATTCCCAAGTTACATGCATCTGTGCATATATCTCCATCTTTCTATTCATATCTCTCCCTCTCCCACTCCATCATTGTCACTCCTTATTTATATATTTCTCTCTAATAATCTCTCTTCTCTCTATTTATCTCTCTCCTTTACCTTATCCTACCTATACTTATATATTACTTGTCTCTATCACCTCCTTTCTCTCCCTATCTTGTCCCCTCTCTCTCTATATATCCCTATAGATCTATCTTCATGTATATTTATCTCTCATTATCTCTAAATCTCACTTATTCAGACCAGCTCTCCCTCCATTTGTCTTACTCTCTCTATCACATTCTATCCATATATATCTCTATCTCCATCTTCACATCTCCATCTCTTTCCCTATCAATCTCCCTTTTTATATGTTTCTCTATCTTTATATATATTCCTCTATACATGATTAATCTACTTCTCCGTCTCTTCTTCTATCCCCTCTTGAAGTATCTTTCCCTTTCTCTACTTTTATCTCTTTATTTACTCCATCTTTATATATATTTTTCTCTCTCCCCACATCCTTCTCTATAGTGCCTTTATATATCTCTATATCTTCCTCTTTTTCTCTCTCCCTCTCTATCTATCCCTATCTATAATCTCTATCTCTCTTTCTCACTCTCATTCACTATCTATATATCTCTATCTATCAATATTTCTCTTCCTTTATATCTCTCTATCTCTTCCTTTTTTTTATCTCTCTCTTTACCCCTCTCTATCCATTTTTCTCCATCTCTTCATATATTTATCTTTGTCTTTACCTCTCTCTTTCTCTATATCTATTAACCTCCCTCTCCCTTTATCTTCATTTTTTATCTCTATCTTCCTCTCTCCTTTTCAATATCTAGATATGTCTACCTCTTTCTATCCATCCTTGTCCTTTAGTTTTTCTCCCTCTCACTTCATACTCTTTAATATCTATATCTCTATTTATGTCCTTGTCCTTTAGTTCTTTTCCCTCTCTTTATTTCTTCATCTCTCTTCACCCTTATATCTCTCCTTATTTGAAAATTAGTATATATGGTCTCCTAAGGGGTTATATCGTGTCCTAAGGGGTCATAGAACATCATATGACCCCTTAGGACAAAATATGACCCCTAATGACACCATATGGTATCCTAAGGAGTCATATGGTGTCATAAGGGGTCATAAAACACCATATGACCCCTTAAGACACAATAAGACCCCTAATGACACCATATGGTGTCTTAAGGGGTCATAAGACACCAAATGACCCCTTAGGACACCATACAACCCCTAATGACATAATGTGGCATCCTAAAGGGTCATATGGTGTCCTAAGGGGTCATAGGACACCATATGACCCCTTAGGACACCATACGACCCATAGCACCATATAGTGTCCCAAGGGGTCATATGGTGTCTCAAGGGGTCAAAGAATGTCATATGACCAATTAGGACACAATACGACCCATGATGACACCTAAGGGGTCATAGGACACCATATGACCCCTTATAACATCATACGATCCCTTACGACACCATATGGTGTCCTAAGGGGTCATATAACACCATATGACCCCTTATAACACAAGAAGACCCATAACGACATGATATGGTGTCCTTAGGGGTCATATGGTGTCAAGAGACACCATATGACCCCTTAGGACACAATATGACCTCTAACAATACCTAAGGGGTCATATGGTGTCCTAAGGGGTTATATGATGTCCTAGGAACCTTTAGGACATAATATGACCCCCTAGCACACCATGCAACCCCTAATGACACCATATGGTGTCTTGAGGGGTAGTAGGACACCATATGACCTGTTAGGACACAATATGACCCCTAACAACACCTAAGGGGTCATAATGTGTCCTAAGGGGTCATAGGACACCATATGACCCCTAACGACACTATATGGTGTCTTAAGGGGTCATATTGTGTCCTAAGGGTTCATAGGAGACCATATGACCTATAACGACACAAAATGACACCTAATGATACCTAAGGGGTCATATGGTGTTCTCAGAGGTCATAGGACACCATATGACCCCTTAGCACACCATACGACCCCTCATGACACCATATGGTGTCCTAAGGGGTCATAGAACACCATATGACCCCTTAGGACACCATACGATGCATATTGATATGATATTATGTCCTAAGGGGTCATAGGACACCATATGACCCATAACAACATAATATTGTGTTCTGGAGGGTCATAGAACACCATATGACCCCTTATAATTCTATACGACCCATAACGACACCATCTAGTGTCTTAAGGGGTCATAAGACACAATATTACTCCTTAGGCCATAATATGACCCCTAACGATGTCATATAGTGTCCCAATGGGTCATAGGACACCATATGACCTCTCAGGAGACCATATGACATCATACCACCCTTTACGACACCATATGGTATCCTAAGGGGTCATATGGTATCCTAAGGGGTCATATAACACCATATGACCCCTTAGAACACAAGAAAACCCATAACGACATGATATGGTGTCCTAAGGGGTCATATGGTTTCATGAGACACCATATGACCCCTTAGCAAACAATATGACCCCTAACGATACCTAAGGGGTCATATGGTGTCTTAAGGGGTTATATGATGTCCTAGGAACCTTTAGGACACAATGACCCCTTAGCACACCATACAACCCCTAAAGACACCATATGGTGTCTTAAGGGGTCATCGAGCACCGTATAACCCGTTAGGACACAATATGACCCCTAACAACACCTAAGGGGTCATATCATATCCTAAGGGGTTATATAACACCATATGACCCCTTATAACACAAGAAGACACATAACAACATGATATGGTGTCCTAAAGGGTCATATGGTGTCAGGAGACACCATATGACCCCTTAGGACACAATACGACCCCTAATGATACCTAAGGGGTCATATGGTGTCCTAAAGGGTTATATGATGTCTTAGGAACCTTTAGGACACAATATGACCCCTTAGCACACCATACAACCCCTAACAACACCATATGGTGTCCTAAGGGGTTGTAGGACACTAAATGACCCGTTAGGACACAATATGACCCCTAACAACATCTAAGGGGTCATATTATGTCGTAAGGGGTCACATAACACCATATGATCCCTAATGACACTATATGGTTTCTTAAGGGGTTATATTATGTCCTAAGGGGTCATAGGACACCATATGACCCCTAACGATACCTAAGCGGTCATATGGTGTTCTAAGGGGTCATAGGACACCATTTGACCCCTTAGCACACCATATGACCCCTAATGACACCAGATGTTGTCCTAAGGAGTCATATGGTGTCCTAGGGGGTCATAGAATACCATATGACCCCTTAGGACACCATACGATGCATAATGACACTATATGGTGTCCTAAGGGGTCATAGGACACCATATGACCCCTTAGAGGACCATACAACCCATAACAACATAATATGGTGTCTTAGAGGGTCATAGAACACCATATGACCCCTTAGAACACCATACGACCCATAACAACACCATGTGGTGTCTTAAGGGGTCATAGAACACCATTTGGCCCCTTATCACACCATATGACCCCTAATGACACCATATGGTGTCCTAAGGAGTCATATGGTGTCCTAAGGGGTCATAGAACACCATATGACCCCTTAGGACACCATACAATGCATAATGACACTATATGGTGTCATAAGGGGTCATAGGACACCATATGACCCCTTAGAGGACTATACAACCCATAACAACATAATATGGTGTCTTAGAGGGTAATAGAACACCATATGACCCCTTAGAGCACCATACAACCCATAACAACACCATGTGGTGTCTTAAGGGATCATAAGACACAATATTACCCCTTAGTACATAATATGACCCCTAACAATGTCATACAGTGTCCTAAGGGGTCATAGGACACCATATGACCCCTTAGGACACCATACAACCCCTTGCGACACCATACCACTCTTTCCGACACCATATGGTTTTCTAAGGGGTCATATGGTATCCTAACGGGTCATATAACACCATATGACCCCTTAGAACACAAGAAGACCCATAACCACACAATATGGTATCCTAAGGGGTCATATGGTGTCATGAGACAACATATGACTCCTTAGGACACAATATGACCTCTAACGATACCTAAGGGGTCATATGGTGTTCTAAGGGGTTGTAGGACACCATATAACCCATTAGGACATAATATGACCCCTAACAACACCTAAGGGGTCATAGAACACCATATGACTCCTAAGGACACTATATGGTGTACTAAGAGGTCATATTGTGTGCTAAGGGGTCATAGGACACCATATGACCCCTTAGCACTCCATACAGCCCCTAACGACACCATATGGTGTCCTAAGGGATCATATGGTGTCCTAAGGGGTCATATAACACCATATGACCCCTTAGGATACCATACGACATATAATGACATCATATGGTCTCCTAAGGGGTCATATGGTGTCCTAAGGGGTCATATGGTATCCTAAGGGGTCATAGGACACTATATGACCCCTTAGGAGACCATACGACCTATAACAACATAATATGATATCCTAGAGGGTCATAGAACACCATATGACCCCTTAGAACACCATACGACCCATAACGACACCATGTGGTGTCCTAAGGGGTCATAAGACACAATATGACCCCTTAGGAAATAATATGACCCCTTAGGGAATAATATGAGCCCTAACAATGTTATATAGTGTCCTAAGGGGTCATACAAAACCATATGACCCCATAGAACACCATATGACCCCTTAGAACACCATACGACCCTTTACGATACCATATGGTGTTCTAAGGTGTTATATGGTATCCAAAGGGGTCATATAAAACCATGTGACCCCTTAGAACACCATATGATCCCTTAGAACACAAGAAGACCCATAACGACACGATATGGTGTCTTAATGGGTCATATGGTGTCATGAGACACCATATGACCCCTTAGGACACAATATGACCCCTAACGATATCTAAGGGGTCATATGGTATCCTGAGAGGTTATATGATGTCCTAGGAATCTTTAGGACACAATATGACCCCTTAGCACACCATACAACCCCAAACAACACCATATGGTGTCCTAAGGGGTCGTAGGACACTATATGACCCCTAACAACACCTAAGGGGTCATATTGTATCATAAGGGATCATAGGACATCATATGGCCCTTAACGACACAAAATGATGCCTAACGATACCCAAGAGGTCATATAGTGTTATAAAAGATCATAGGACACCATATGACCCCAGCACACCATATGACCCTTAATGACACCATATGGTGTCCTAAGGGGTCATAGAACACCATATGAACCCTTCAGAAACCATACAATGCATAATGAAACCATATGGTGTCCTAAGGGGTCAAAGGACACCATATGACCCCTTAGGAGACCATAAGACCCATAACATAAAAATGGTGTCCTAAGGGGTCATAGAACACCATATGACCCCTTAGAGCACCATATGACCCATAAGGACACCATGTGGTGTCCTAAGGGGTCATAAGACACAATATGACCCCTTAGGACATAATATGACCCCTAACGACGTCATATAGTGTCCTAAGGGGTCATAGGACACAATACGACCCCTTAGGACATAAAATAAACCCTAATGACACCTAAGGGTTCATAGGACACCACATGACACATAAAAACACCAAATGGTATCCTAAGGGGTCATATGGTGTCCTAAGGTGTCATAGGACACCATACGACCCATAACACCATATAGTCTCCCAAGCATATGGTGTCCTAAGGGGTCATACAATACCACATAACCCATTAGGACACAATAAGACCTCTGATGACACCTAATGGGTCATATAGTGTCCTAAAGGTTCATAGGACACCATATGACCCCTTAGGACACCATACGACTCCTTGCGACATCATATGGTGTCCCAAGGTATCATATGGTATCCTAAGGGGTCATATAATGTCCTAAGGGGTCATATGGTGTCTTAAGGGGTTATAGAGCACCATATGACCCCTTAGGACACCATAAGACCCATTACGACACCATATGATGTTCTAAGGGGTCATATGGTGTCCTAAAGGGTCATGGGACACCATATGACCTCTTAGGACATAGTATGAGCCCTAACAAAACGTAATGGATCATATGGTGTCTAAGGGGTCATACGATGTCTTGTGACCCCTTAAGACACAATATGATGCCTTAGCACACCATACAACCCCCAATGACACCATATGACCTGTTCGGACACAATATGACCCCTAAAAATACCTAAGGGGTCATAGGATACCATATGACCCCTCAACACACCATAGACCCCTAATGACACCATATGGTGTCCTAAAGGCTCATAGAACACCATATGACCCTTAGAACACAATAAGACTTATAACAACATCATATGGTGTCCTAAGGTGTCATATGGTGTCCTAAAGGTTCATGAGACACCACATGACCCTTTAGGACACCATATTCTCTCTCACATTATTTCTTTTCGTCAATTACCCTCGATCACCTCTCTCCTCCTATGGGTTTATAGACACTTCCCTCTCCCCCTCTACCCACCCCCTAATTACTCTCTATGTCTCTCTTCACCTCTGTTCCCATCTCTCTTCTCTCTTTGTTGATACTTTCCCCTCTCCCCTCTCCTCCTACCCCCTAATAATCTCAAACTCTCCCTCTCATTCTCTCTTCACCCCAATCACCCCCTCCCTCTCTCTCTTCACCTTCCACCTAATTATCTATAGCTCTCTCTCTCTCACACTCTCTCTTCCCCCCAATTAATCTCTCCTTCACACCTCTCTCCCCCTCTCCTTTTTTGATACTTCCCTACGCCCCTCCTTGTCCCCTCTGAATTTTGTTGCTAGGGATGAGAAGAAAATGCAGAGAGATTAGTCTAGATCTTAGGGAAGAGAGAGTGACATAGAGGAGGAAATTATGAAGAGGTAGAAATATAAGAACCTTGTAGAGTCTGAGAGATTTAATGAGGTATTCATTGATAGTTAGAGATATAGGTGTAGAGAGAGATGTATAAATATGGACAAAAGAGAGGGAGGAAGAAACAAATAGGTGGAGTGATAGGTTTAGGAGAAAGAGGTGGAGAAAGGAACAAACATAGATAACATGTTTATCAAAATTTATCGAACTCAATAAAATTCAAAAAATTTCTATTATTAATTAATTAATTATTTAGTTTATTTTGAGATGATTGTTACAAAAATTCATGCAATAGGGAAATCATATGAAAAAGTGATGAGTTTTTTATGTTTTAAAAATGAAGGATGAATTTAAAAGAATTATAATTATTTTTTAAAACAAATAACTAAAAATATACCAATTCCATATCATAGAGCTCTTAATTACCTTTCCAACGCTTGTAAAAAATCAAAAGTTATGCCCAATTTACTAAAATATATTTTTTTATTTTTCAAAAATCAGATATCCAATAAGATATCCGATTTTAAAACATAAATTTTTTCCTCCACATTTTGGTTCGGGTTTGCTTTGGGATTTGGCTTGGAAGTGACAAGCTTGGAAAGTCAACTGAAAAAATGTGTTTTTCAGTATTCCTTGATTTTCCAAACTTTACACTAGAGGCTGACGACTTTTTTTATAGCCAAAATTGATAAAACGAAAAGGGTTTTTTAAGGACGTTCTTAGCTTTCCAACAATATAAGGCTTGTCTAATTTTGACTTTAATAAATAATTATTATTTATTTTGTAATTGAATTCTGACAAAAGTCCTGATTGATAGACTGATTGAAAAATACTCATAACTTTCAAACCGCATAACATTTTTTGAATTTGAAACATGCGTCACATCCTATGCTTCATCTACTATAGGGAAAAATTTTAAAAAATTGAATTTCATAAGGCTTTGACCAAGTTAAGGTGGTCAGACGTAGGAGTTTCTGAATTTCTGAAAAGTTGTAGTAAAAAAATCATAAATAATTATTTACTTTATAAAAAATTATAAAAACATGTGTCACATTTGGACATGAGTCTAATACTTATATTATAAATCTTATAAAAAAATATTATGATTTAATTGTGATTAGGGTGGTCAGACATACACCTACTTCTTATCTTTTTCCTGAAATTTTTGTACCACTGCATTGAAATTTGAAATTTTAATCAAATAGGATTTTTTTTTCAAAAAACTAGTATCTTAGAAACTACATTCAATTTTCTATAGATTCTATTCTTACATATTTTTAAAATAATGTTCATAACTTATTCAATTTTTCATGTCAAGTTGCATAACTCTGATTTTTTGAAATTTCATTGCCACTTAAGGGTCTGTTTTGGCACACCATGATCCTGCACATACCCTTGTGTCGTACGAAATTCTACTTCTGTGTTTTCAAAGCAGTTTGCATTTTAGGGTTTTCATGCTTCAATTTGATTATTACTAATGTTAACCTTGGTCTATTTGTAAATTTTTCAATAGCCTAACTGGTTTTTTGCGGGATGATTGTTGAAGATTACACTTATCAAAGCTTCATTTCAAGAAAACACATCATGACTACTAATACATCTATTTTGCAAGTTGCCTAGAAGGATTCAACTAAACTCTATGTCTTCTTTAATCTTTCTAGGCACATTTGTTTTTGCTAATGGAAATGAACAATCATGTTTTATGTGTTTTGATGATAGGCGAGTATGCTCTCACCTTTCTTAAGTGATCAAAAAGCTAGACTCATCCTTTGCTTTCATTAGTACATTTCTTTAATGGGCCTACCCTTCCAAGGAGCTAATAACTCTTAGCCATTAAGGTCGGTGAGAGGGGAACGACCTAAGTGGGAACGACTAACACCAAGTAATCCAACCCACTATAAAATAAATGTGATTTGATGAAAATCAAGTCAACGACAGTGCTCAGGAATAGCTCTCCTTCGTAGCTTTGGGTATATCAAACCTTGATTTTCAAGGCTGGGAGACCTCTTAATTGAGTTTATACCCTGACACGTCGAACGGATCCCTTACTAGTTCCAATTAAATTAGAAGCTACCTCATTCACCTCTGAAAGGGTGATAATATTTGTGCAAGAGAGATAGTAACTCTCCTAAGACACTTGCCATGTCATGCCCCCATTAGCGTTTGGAGTCGGATAATACGACGTTGAGAATCCATTGCGTGAGACTCAGTGGTCATATTCTGATTAGCTATTGGGTGTGTACCTAAGCTTGCAAGAAAAGGTTTTCTCTCTCAGCCAACTTCCTTAGGTAGCATATTGTACTTGAGGTCACTTATCATATCATGTGTTTGTTGTGTATTCATCCCTGAAACAAGAAAATCAGACATTTAAAACTGGGAAACATAAGCAAAACATCAAACTTTAATGATCAAAAATTTGTCCAAACAATATTTTTACTTTTGTTCTGTCTTGAGTTGTATGGGCTTGTGTTTTGTCGTATGAGCCTTCTTGTTTGTCATATGGTTCAATAAGTTTTGTCGTATGAGTTCTCTGGTTTATTATTTTGCTCAGTAAGTTTTGTCGTACGAGCTCTTTGGTTTATTGTTTTGATCAGTAAGTTTTGTTGTATGAGGCCTCTGTTTTATCATTTTGCTCAGTGGGAATTTTCGTACAAGCTTGTGCTTTGTCATATGAGATTCTTGATTTGTCATATGGTTCTGAATGTATTATCGTCTGAAGCTTCTTAAACTATCATACGAATTTATGTCTTTGTTGGTCCAGAGTTGTCTTCTTGCACATCTTTTTTAGGTCTATCATATTTGCTCAGTCAATTTACAGTAATCATAAACACCTGTTCTCTATCATTCTGTGCTTGGATTGTCTCCTTTGTTCTCTTGGTCAAGTTATCATCTGTCAAATCAGACTCTAGAAGATAAACACCTCAAGATTTTCAAGTACTCGCATTCAACAAGTTCAAGATCTAAACATCTCAAAGTTCATTATCACCCTCTTTGATAAACAATCACTCAAGCATAGTTTCTCATCAGGATCTATCATCCTCTATCACAAAACTACAATGCTCGGTCAGAATAATCTTGTCCCACATCATAGGATATATCGTTCCTATTGGACTTGATTTTTATCAAATCATCATCATTACTTCAAAACCGAAGATCGAAAAACTTGCAAACTTTTAAACATTGAATCATCTTTTTGTGTCATATCACTCTATCGCATTTACATTGGTAGTTAATCACTTATCAAAATAACTTTTGGACAATCGAATCCTAGCACAATATCTCACACACGTGTATGCCCATTCTAACTAGAGCTCAGAGACGAAAGATCACAGAAATAGAAATCGAAACATTGGAAATAACTGAAGAGCATAGAACCATGAAACATGAAGATGAAATAAAAGTTGAAGGAGAAATAACAAAAAAAAATATCAAAGACATCAAAAAATATCCTCAATTCGATAAATTTATGCAATATTTATTGGAGGAAGAAAAAGAAAAATATTTCCTAATATTAGCAAAATCTGGTGCTACACTTCCCCAAGATTTTGATGTGAACAAATTAACACAAAAAAAGTGACCCTCCCCCTAATAATGAGCAACATGAGGATATCTTTGGTCTCAAAATAAATGACACGTCAACTCCTAGTAACACCAGAACCAATGAGGAAACTTACATTCCCAAAAGAGATGAAGTAGAAATTCTAAATAACTTTCAATCCAATGAAGATACAAGAAGGACTAGAGATGATACAAGAAGAGATCAAAATCCTCCTAGAATACAAAATCATGGTTATGCAAGAACAAATCATGTTGATAATCCTATCACAACTCTCACACAATAAATACAAACACTGCAAACACAAATTCAAGATATGCAAAGAGGGAATGTTAGAAGATACTCACTTCAAGAAATTTGTCCTTATCCATTTGACAAAAATCTAAACATGATACCATTTCCTATAGGTTGTAAAACTCCTAGATACGAAAAATATGATGGAAGCACTTACCCTCAAGATCATATACAAGAATTTTGCACAATGAGTATGGAGTTTGCACATGAGGATACCTACTTAATGAGATTATTTCCAAAAAGCTTAACTAGACTAGCTATGGAATGGTTCTCCAAACTTCCACTTGGAATCAGATCATTCTCAGAATTGGTGGATAAGTTTTTTTCACAATACTCTTACAACATACAACATGAAGTAATCATGCTAGACCTATGTAATGACAAATAAAAGAGTGGAGAACCTTTCATGACATTTTTACAGCGATGGAGACAGTTAGCTTCACGATATCCTCGTACAGTGCCAGAGTATGAAAAAATGGACATATTCATCGACAACCTAAATGATCAAATGAGTTATTATCTAAAAATGC
Organism: Cryptomeria japonica; assembly: GCF_030272615.1. Taxonomy (NCBI): domain Eukaryota; kingdom Viridiplantae; phylum Streptophyta; class Pinopsida; order Cupressales; family Cupressaceae; genus Cryptomeria; species Cryptomeria japonica. The sequence continues at coordinate 129,068,553 of NC_081408.1, forward strand.
AAGGAAATCAAAGTTTTGAAAAGATGATTGATAATGGAATCATAATGGAGGAAGCCATGATAAAGAAAGGTGAGTTGAAAATATACAAAAACAAAGTTCATACGTCTAACAACACTAACAACAACCACAATGATAAGCCAAAGTTTTGGAATAGAAATCAAATTGTCATCAATGATGGAATAGTGGATAACAACAATGTGAAACCAAAACAACCAGTTTATAATTGATCCACTCACTCAGTAGCGGCTCAACAAAACAACCATCACCAAAAAGCAACTATCAAAAATTTCTTTCAAAGGCAATTTACAAACATTGGCGAACTCCTTGGTTCACCTCTAAAGACACCTCTCGCAAAAAAAATTGATTTCTTTGCCAGAAGAAAGGAACTATGAACCTCAAATAAATCCACCTTGGTGGAATGATAACCATTATTGTGATTTCCATCGAAACAAGGGACATCACACAGATAATTGTCAGTGGTTGAAACATGTCATCCAAGATTTGATTGATAATGGAGTAATAACTGTGGATGGACATACAACAAATAAATCTCATACAACTTTTAAAACTCCACTTCCAGACTATGAGAAAGGTGAATCATCAACAACAAATAATGGTAAGGGTAAAGCGAAGGTAAACTATGCTCATACATATAATAATGTGGTAAATGTTATTGTAGCTAAAGAAAAGCAAAATCAAGAACTTGCTCATGCTATCACAAGAAGCAAAGATAAAGTTGTTTTTCTGGGTCCTACAACAAACGTGTCATCCACTGCAAAACAATACAATCTAATGGATAAATTGTAGAAAACACCCGCACAAATATCCATCTTAGAACTTTTAAAGCTTTCACCTGCACACAAAGAAATTCTAGAAAGAGCATTAGTAGATACAACAGTGTCCAAATATCTAGATATCAATGAATTCCAAACCATGGTAGGACACCTCATAACCCCTCATTGTTTGTCATTCACTAAAGAAGACAACATGTCCTTGCAAAATCCCCATAATGATCCCTTGCATATCAAAGTCATCATTCATAAGACATGAGTTAAACATGTCCTAATAGATGGAGTTGGCTTAAACATTTTCTCTTTGAGTCTTGTCTGTGCTCTAGGTTATTCAGAAGATGCAGTTGATCCCCCAAAAAAGATCACCATTAAAGCCTATGATGAAGAAGAACGTTCCTCTAAAGGAATTATGATGTTACCCATCAGAGTGGGACCTTTATAGAAAGACACAGCATGCCAAGTTCTAGACTTGGACTTATCATACAACATACTCTTGGGAAGACCCTAGATACATGACATACAAGTTGTTCCATCAACATATCATCAGTGCCTAAAATTTCCCTACAATGGGTAGGAAATTATGATCTCAGCAGATTCAAATCCATTTGTATTGTAGTAATCTCAAACTAGCTCAAGAAGTCATTGTTCCTCATAATAGGGAGGCATCATCTTCAAACACACAATCTAAGGAACAATCATTTGCCTCTATTTTTTCAAGTATGGAAAAACAAATGCAGCTAAGAGATCGAGGGAATGGAGAATATTCAATATCACAAATACCACTTTCTTCTAAATCCTTTGGAAAATCATCAAACTCTAAACAACAACCAATGGTGAAACATTTTCCGATATTTGATGGAGCATTTGTTAGTGTTGGGACCTTATCAGAGGAAACAGAAGACAAAGATATACTACAGTGGCTATATAAGGATGAAGAATTTCAACAAAAGATCAACAATGTCTGCATACCTACAGAAAAGTATGGAAAAGGATTGAAAATTCTCAGAAAAATGGGATACACTGGAACAGGTCCTATAGGAAAAAGAAAAGAAGGTATCTCAGAACCTATTCAACCTCATACTCAGCAGGCTACTGACAAAACAAACTTAGGATATGGACAAGTTACTCTACCAGAAGACACATCTTTTAGCCAACAACAAGAGGAATATGAAAACAAACAAGAACAACTGGCAATTGGAAAAGAAGAAACATCAGCTAAGCAACAAACACAAGAAAACATGGAATGGGAAAAGAAGCAAGCTTCAAATCAACAAGAAAAACAAACTAAAAGAACCTCCCAAGCAGCCTTAAATATCAATCAAAACAAACACGAACCTGGTACTAATCAAGGAGAACTCATAGTCAAGTTGACAGAACTCAATCTCAGTCCTGAAGAGGTTGAATATGAAAGAAGAAAAGATATAATAACAAAAGTTGAAGAAACAAATCAAATACTATATGAACAAATATGTAGATTGTAGGCTGCAAGTGATACATATTCTAATGAATGGGAATGGGATTCCTATCACTCTAAAGAATCAACTGAAGAAAATTGCTTTGAATAAGATGTAGGAGTTGATGTAGTTCACACGTATGCAGGACAAATGTTAGGAACTAGTTCATTTGAATCAGAATCACATTCGGCTTACTTGGACTTAATCGAAGATGATCAGGAGCTTCTTATGCAAGGTCATTCTGATGAGAGTACCATTCTAGACATCGACATACATATTGAAAACTTTGATACATCTATCATGACCCCTGATACCCTCGAAACATCCCAACCTGAAGACCCCTTACCTCTAATCCACCGCGAAATTATTGATTGGGAAAATGAAGGACATACTGCCATTGATACCTTTCCAAATGACCACACCATATCTCTATATCTTAACGTAAGCGAACCTATAACAACTCTCACCAGGGATTTTAGCAATGCATCTTACAGTCAAGTGGGTGCCAAATCTCCTAGTTGCAAAAAGGAAAATAAAGAAAACAATATCAGGTCTAATGTTGAAAACCATTTCTTGGCAACATTAGATCCAGAAAAAGTAAAAAGAAAGGACGCCTCTAATGGTGAAAACCTCCTTGAGGTGTCAGAAGATGGGATATTTGACACTTTACCTAAGCATTATCAAGAAATGTCATCAATTTTGATCGAACCAACAGAGGCAGTTAACGTTGGGACCATAGAGCAACCAAAGATCCTACATCCAGCAACTTATCTGTCAGAAGAAGAAAGACAACAATATATGGAATTCTTCAAACGAAGACAAATCAATTTCGCCTAGTCATATGTAGACATGTCGGGGTTAGATCCAGAGCTTATTATGCATCACTTAAATGTTAGTCCAAGAGCCAAACCAGTTAAACAAAAGTTAAGGAAAATACATCCACATATTGCTATTCTAGTCAAAGCAGAACTAAAGAAATTATTGGATGTCGAATTCATCAGACCTGTAGCTTATTCTCAATGGGTATCCAACATTGTTCCTGTTTCAAAACTAGATAAAAGCATCAAAATATGCACAGACTTTAGAGATCTTAATAACGCATGTCCAAAGGATGACTTTCCTTTTCCTAACATTGACATCATTGTAGATTTAACTACTGGACACTCCATGTTTTCTTTAATGGATGGTTTATCTGGATACAATCAGATTAAAATAGCACTTGAAGATCAAGAAAAGACAACTTTCACATGTCCGTGGGGTACTTTTTGCTGGAATGTCGTGCCTTTTGGACTAAAGAATATCAGTGCTACATATCAAAGAGCTATGACAATGATATTCCATGACATGATGCATACATTCATGGAAGACTGTGTGGATGACATCTTGGCCAAATCATACAACAGAGAAGAACATATAGAGATACTGGAAAAGATCTTTGACCAGTTAGAACAGTACAAGATACGACTCAATCCTAAGAAATGTGCATTTGGTGTCACTTCAGGAAATCTATTAGGATACATTGTTTCAGCTAGAGGTATCTAACTAGATCCAGCTAAGGTTAAAGCAATCATGGAAATGGCATCTCCCAAGAATATCAGTCAACTCAAATCACTTCAAGGAAGACTACAATCAATTAGAAGATCTATTGCTCAACTAGCAGATAAATGTCAACCATTTACACATCTATTACACAAAATATTTATTTCAAGTGGGACCATCAATGTGAGGACACATTCAACAAGATCAAGGTATATCTCATCCAACAACCTATCCTAATGTCACCAATTCTAGGAAAGTCGTTATTACTCTATGTATCAACCATTGAAGTATCATTAGGAGTTCTTCTTGAACAACAGGATAATGAAGGAAAAGAACGAGTCATCTACTACATCAGTAGAACACTAGTGGGATACGAGTTCAACTATTCACCAATAGAAAAATCATGCTTGGCGGTAGTTACTACTTCTCAAAACTTTAGACACTATCTATTATCTCACTCAATCAAGTTGATAGCTAAAATTGATCCTCTAAAGTATTTACTCAGCAAGGCAACATTGATAGGATGATTAAAAAAATGGATCATGATCTTGAGTGAGTTTGATATTGAATATGTAGACAAAAAATCTATCAAGGGGCAAGTCATTGTAGACCAACTAGCCGAGGCACCGCTTCAAGATAATCATCCTTTGCAGATTGAGTTTCCTGAAGTTGATATCCTAACAGTCACAACAAAAACATGGCAATTATACTTTGACGATTCATATACACAACATGGATCAGGAGCAAGTATTCTATTCATCACACCACAAGGTCATACAATTCCAAAAACATACAAATTAAGCTTTACATGCACCAACAACACAGGAGAATATGAAGCTTTGGTTACAAGCATCAAAATGGCTATAGAATGGAACATTACATAACTTCAAGTCTTTGGAGACTCTCATCTCGTCATCAATCAAATTAATGGTGATTATCAAACAAAAGACAAAAATTTAATGCCTTATAAAAAGATGGTTGATGATATCAAGAAATACTTCGTAGAAATAACTTTTTAGTAGATTCCAAGGAATGACAACAAAGTAGCAAATGCCATGGTTACACTTTCTTCTTTCCTTCAGACACAGGAAAATCAATAGCATTATGAATTCTTGGTAGAAGAGTTGTTTTACCCTGCTCATAATTGTCCCTATTCCCAAACTATATGTCACCTTGTTGGGCATGATTCCTTCTGCTATGGCCAAAATTACACATACATGAAAGATAACACTTTACCTCCCGACTTATCAAAGAACCAAAAGAGAAACTTTATTCGCCAATCCTCCCATTTTACTTTTGTCGCGGATACCCTGTTTAAACGAGGTCTAGACAACCTACTCTTTTAGGATATCTCGAACAAGAAGAATCTGAGAAGGCCTTACATGAAGTCCATAACAACATTTGTGGCACTCATTCAAGTGGTCTTACCCTTTCGAAAAAACTCATATGCTTGGGCTATTATTGACTGACTATGGAATGAGATTCTTTTCAGATAGCTAGAACATGCAAACAATGTCAAATCCATGGGAATTTGATTCATAAACCAACACAAGAACTTCATGCTTTGGCAAAATCTTGGCCTTTTTGTCAATGGGGTCTTGATCTAGTAAGAAAGATAAATCCTTCTTCATCTAATGGTCACAAATTCATCCTTGTAGCTATAGAATATTTCACAAAATGGATTGAGGCGGTACCTCTCACAAATATCACAGGAAAACAAATTTCTGCATTTATCTTGAACTACATCATCTGTCGCTATGGACTACCCATGACCATTATCACTAATAATGGGTGACCATTCAAGAATCGGGATGTACAAGAGCTATGTGAGAAAATCAAGATCCAACTCAGATTTTCTACATCTTACTACCCACAAGGAAATGGGCAAGCAGGAGCATCAAACAAAATTATTTTGAAAATCCTCAAAAAGATAGTGAACGATGCTGGAAGAGATTGGCACATTCAATTGAACCCTACTCTATGGGCCTACCCTACTAGTATCCACACACCAACAAGTGCCACACCTTTCTCCCTTGTTTATGGATCATAAGCAATAATGTGCCACACCTTTCTCTCTTGTTTATGGATCAGAAGCAATGCTGCCAATTGAAGTAGAGATACCTTGTCTATGAGTATCATTAAAAGATCTTATCCCAGATGAAGAACAACTAGTATCTAGATTATAAGAGTTAGAATTAATCCATGAATGAAGACAAAATGCCTTTGATCATTTAAAGTTATATCAACAAATAATGTGTTAAAGTTATAATCACAGGGTCAAACCACATGTGATTCTTTCAAGTTGTGGAACTAGTACTAAAGGAAAAGCCATGAAACCAGGCAGATCGAGAAAAGAAAGGAAAGTTTGAACCAAACTGGTTAGGTTCGTTTATAATCACATAAGCATTTGGATCAGGAGCATATCAACTATCAACACAGGATGGAGATCAGCTCGACGAACCCATCAATAGCATGTGTCTGAAGAAGTTTTATGTCTGAAAAAAGCAGAAAATCCAAAAAACAATAAAAAGTAGAAAATCCAAAAAATAGAGAAAAAGCAAGAAAAAACAAAAAAAAAGTGAAAAAGCAGAAAATCCAAAAAAATCAAATATGAGAAAAAGTGCAATAAAAACAGATCGTGAAAACCTGGCTATTAGGCGTTATCTATCAACTAGCTCTTCCATTTGTGTAGGAGAAAAAGTGACACTAAGCAAACAAGCCCTAATCTCACTTTCAACCACACACTTGTGGAATACGAAAGAGCCTAGAGGTATCACACAATTGGCTACTTCTTTTTGTGGAAGAGAGAGCCACGGGCTACCTATTAGGATTTCTATTCCTTTGTTGCAATTGAAAGATAAAATGATGCAAGTTCAATCCCTAACCCCAAAGTGCAAGTATGAACTAATAACAAGATTGCAGAATTGAACTTAAACAATGGAAAGCTGTAAACACAAGGACAAGACAAGAATGTAAATGTGTACCCGGTGTTAAAATCTGAGTGAAAATGTTCGGGACGGGGGCGCGGGCGCCACTGTCCTGATTCTGCCCCTGAAACTGCTCCGGAAACTGCTATTTTGCAACTTGAAAAGCTGTCGAAAATGCTGAAACTGCTGTCTGACAGAGGGACCAGGGCGCCCAGCGCCCCTGTCCCAGGGACCAGGGCGCCCCACGCCCCTGTCCTGGTCTTTTTCTCTGAAACTTGGTGTGGAGTGCTATCTCGGCCTGCTTTTCCCGGATCTGCAACTTGCGGCATCGTCTGAATCCCGAAATCTACACTTATATCTGAAAAGGTGTTTTGGGCGGCTATATAGGGTTTTGCATTAGTCAAACCCCCGCTTTGGTGATTTCCACCTCCACGAATAGCCAAGTTGTATTGTAAAAGTATTGTGTGTGCAGAACTTGTGTGCGTGCAAGATCCTAAAATGCAAGTAAGCAAACTAGAGCAACCTAGGAAGTAAACCCTAATTGCTTGTAAATGATAATGTAAATGCTCTAAATCAAGATGCAAAGTGATCTAAAGCATGAATAAATGATATATCAAAGTTTATGCAAAGACATGAAAACAACATGAAATCATACCCAACCCCAAGGGAGGGGTACAAGCCAATCTTCAGTCGGTAATCTCTTATTGCTCTTCAATGTCTTCCAAGCCCTAAATGGATGAATGAAATTGATGAATGCTTGATGGATGGATGTTGAATGTTGTTGAAGTCTTCAAAGATCTGCTCTTTCGCTGCATATGAGGTCCTTAAAACAAAAAATCCCATCCCTTCAAATGAAGAAAGAGAGCTCTTATATATGAAACCCTAGGTCTTAATTTCAAATTTTGGCCGACCTAGAGATTGAATCTCCCGCCAATTTCTTGGGGTTAAGCTTTATTTTATGATTGGATCGCGCTCCTAAAATTTTGGGAAAAATGTCTGGGACCATGTGCACTCCGGGCGCCATGGTCCTGACAACTTTTCACCAAATTTTTAGGGCTGTCGGATATGGTGATTTTAGAGAGAATCCCGAAGTTACAGGTGATTTCGAGATGTTTTGACCCCCGAAATCAAGCCCCCAAGTTCAAAATAGGACCTAATCAGGGGTTTAGATTAAATGATGTATTGGAGGAATAAAGTGAAAAGGGCACGCTTTAATGACAGGGCCCAACTTTATGATGTGGAAGATGATGAAATAGAACCTTAGACCTAATTAATTTAATTAATTAAGTGCTAAAGGGGAAATGCAATGCAAAATGCAAAATGCGCCAAGGCGAGTGCTAAACTAGGTGTGAAATTGTACCACCCTAGCAAGTGCGTACAATTTACGACGCTACACCATCTATTAGTCTATGCATCCTTCCACTTGCATTCATTCATTTTCCATTAGCACTGTTCATATCCATCATAAAGCCTTGTACATACGCAGGCATCCCGGGTGACTTCTCGCCATGGTTTGGATCATTGGGTATATCATAATGAATTTGTTTCTAGGCTTGGGGCAAAATCCTACATCTAGCTGGGGGCAAACTTTTTGATCATTTTGAGTTTAATCAAATGGGTAGAACAATAGTCAGACAACCCTTATCAAGCGAAAACTAAGACACATCCAACGTTGAACACGAGATCAAATTATCAAACATCAAACTATCATAAAGTCAGTCTAAGCACATTTGCACACTTTTCAATGGATAATATCTTTTGGGTAATTATTTTAGCATGATTGTTCAACTTTTGTATCTTGATTTTCACTATCATGATTTTTGAGTGACTCCAAGATGTCTTTGACTAGAGGAACAAGGAAGGAACATGATATTTTTCTTGTCTGTTGTCTATACATTAATCATTAATATGTGCAAATTCATCTCGGGACATGATCATCGGAGTATCATTGAAGAAATTTCTGATTTACGTATTAAAATGATTAATACTACCTGTTTTATGCAAGCAACACTCAGGTCATCTCGATTCAATTATACCTCGATGCTTGTGCTAACTTGCCATATCAAAATTCAGGAAAATAGTGCTTAGGTCATCATGGTTTAATTATAACATTGATTTTTGCACTCACTTCCCACATTTTAAAAATCTCAATGATGACAAAACACAGTAACCTAGTGGCTGATACGGTCATAGCATTGAATTTCCATTTGCATTTAGCTTGCATTTCATTCTTTCATGGGATCCCGCATGCTCATTTTATCCAAGGTTAAATCCATCATAGGAATCATCACAAGTGTATACACAATTAGAAAGATGACTCATCTCTCTCTAGATATTGTCAACCCAGCGAAAATCTTATGCTATCCCCTCTCAACAAAACCAACATCAGCATATTTGAATCTTCTTGCAACTTGATATCAACAAATTGTCAATTCTTTATCTAATCAACCTTATCAATTCTATCAATTGATCACATCTAATCTATCTGATTATGTCTTATATAGATTGTATCTTTCTTGAAACCAGACATTCTGATCATGTCTTATACATGATATATCATTCCTGAAACTAGATGCTTTGATCATCTTTGTCTTATATAGGAGGTGCCATTCATGAAACCAGACTAAATCTTGATCTTATCAATCTAACCAATCAAGCTTTATCAATAATCAAGAACTACATCACCGTGATCATAGAACTCGCATTTTCATCAACCTTAGTTGCAAAAATCAAATCATTTCTAATCAGGATATCAATTTCACAAAAAAAAATCACAAAACTCCAAAGGTGAATTATCTCAATTGATCTCCTGAGGGGGCATCATCGTATTGCATTTTATCAATCAATAGCTGGGGCATCCTATAGAACCAATATCATCATCAAAATGAGATTATTCTTTGAATCAACGTGTCATCACACCTCGCTTCAAAGAGGGGCAAAATGTATACACCTAAAAATGCTCTGAAGATAATTAATTAAATAAGAAATTATTTAATTAATCCCCCTCCCCAATTTAATTGAATTCATTAGCAATTTGATTAAATCCTCCCTTTAATCTACTTATTAATAAATATAAGGATTTATTTAATAGGTTCATTTTAATAGTCCCCTTTGATTAATTAATTTAAATTAATTAAACCTCTCCATTTAAATTCAATTCTTCTAATCCCCTAACTAATTAAAAAAAATCAATTTATGAGTTGTTCAAAATTAATTAGTCTTTACCTATTATTTGAATTTTTAAATTCAAATTACCCACATGCCTCCTAACTTCTAACTACCTAACCTAACTATCCCTCTAACCTAACCCATTCCACCTAACCTTGGGTTTAACCAACTCTATCCTATCTTGCACATTCTAACCTCCTTATCCTAACCTCCTATGGTGTGGATATTTTCTTCTTGAGACACATGGCACTTTGGCCACATGTCTCCTCTCTTGGACACTTGCCCTTTTATGAGCGAATCTCCTTGAAACTTGTCACCATAGAGATGACAAGTGTCTCTTCCTCCAACCTCTTCTCCAACCTCCTCCAATTTCACCCTTGATATCTTCAGACTCAATCTTGACCGTTGATTCCTACCACCTCACCCCTGGCCTTGGAAATCCTATAAATATCCCCCATTTTGGAGCAAGAAGGGATCCCATCTCATTTCATCTTATGCATTATTACTATATGCATATCATTTGAGCATTGTTATTATAGGCAATTGCATCTTAGATTTAGCTTAATTTGATCATTTTCCTATCATAATTATTGAATCATGTAGCTTAATCAATCTCTTTTCTAGCTTAATTGCATCATCATCATAGCTCAATCATGCACATCATTAGCTTAATTAGTCTCTTGGAACAATATAGCATAATCAATCTCATCTTTGCACATCATTATCATTTCAAATCCTCTGTCTAGGTGTAGTCAAGTCACTGGGATTGTTTATCCAGATCTGAGAGAAATTTCATACTCGCATATCTTAGGAGGCAATAGGTCGCTTTGTCATGGTTTTATCATTCTTTTTCTTATGATTTGCTAACCATGCTTGTAATAATCTATTGAGTGTTTTGTATTGCAGCTACAGTTATCACACTTCACAGGCACGACAGGGAGATCACTGAGAATAGTGTTACATCATTTAATCCAGCATTTGTCAATCCTCCTCCGACTGGTCTAGACAAAAAGCTTGAGAATGATTGTAGAGATAGAGAAACCCTTTTGTGTGCACTTTTTGATCAACAAATAATGGGACTAACTGACAAATCAACTGCAAAGGCTATATGGGACAAATTGGAGACTTTGAATGAAGTTGACCCTACTGTTAAAATTGTTAAAATTTATGGTTACCAAGTAAGGTATGAAAATCTGAAGATGGAAGAAGATGAAAGGATTACTGCTTTTATGGAGAGAGTTAATGAGATTGTTTTGTGAATTGAATGTTGTGGTGAATCTTTGATTGAAGATGAAATAGTTTCTAAAGTACTGAGAGCTTTGCCACTAGCTTATAAGATGAAGGCTAATGCAATTAATGAGCTTAGAACTATGGAAAACACCTCTGTTAATAGGGATACCTTGGTTGGGAAATAAGCTACTTTTGAGCTTGAGGAATTTAGACCTTCTCGAGCTATTAAATCTAAACTTGCTTTTCATGCATCTATATCATCTACCTGGAAGAGTTATTGGAAATATTTATATGCAAAAGAACTACAAGATATAAAAAAAAGAAGATGAAGAGTTTGAGAAGCTTGAAGCCTAATTTGTTAGAAGAGTACCTAAAGGACCAGAAAAAAGTAAGTATGAAGGAAAATTACCTTTTAAATGCTTTGCATGTAATAAGATAGGTCATTTTGCATCTAGATGTCCTGAAAATAATTCAAGATTTGAAGAAAGAGCTAGAAGATCTTTTAGGCCTAACCATGATTATCATAACAAGCATAAGTACAGGAAAAACAAAGACAAATCATGCTACTATGCAAATGAGGAAGTTGTGACCGATTCTGATGATGAGTCGGCACAAGATTCAGCTAGTGGATCCAGCAATGGAAATGAATGGGTATTTTTGGCTATCAAGGAAGATGATCTAGTACTTGAAGAGAAGGCCCTTGCTGCTAAAATTGAAGACAAGGATGAATGGGTAATTGACAGTGGATGTTCACATCATATGACTGGAGATAAAAGGAAGTTCTTATCTATGCAAGAATTTGATGGTGGTTTGGTTAGATTTGGAGATGAAAAAGCATGTATGATCAAGGGAAAAGAAACAATATCATTGGATGGTAAGCATAACACTGATAATGTTTATTATGTTTAAGGTTTAAGGAATGATCTTTGAGATTAGGACAATTTGTGGATAAGGGATTTCAGTTATAGTTCAAGGATGGAAAATGCAAGATTACCAACAGATCTGGTTTGGAAATTGCAACTGGTACACAGACTAAAAGTAATATCTTTCATTTGAACTCTGGTGAGAAGACATGTTTGATTGCACAAATTGATGAGAGTTGGCTATGGCATAAGAGGTTATGGCATGTGAATTTTGATTGCATTGTGAAGATCAGTTCGACTAAGGTAGTTAGAGATATACCTAAGATTGTAAAGCCCTATAATTCGATATGTAAGGAATGTCAAATGGGAAAGCAAGTCGAGATTTCTTTTAAGAGTATACAAGACAAATATAATGATGTTCTTGACCTAATTCATACTAATTTGTGTGGTCCTGCTAGAATAAAAAAATTTCAGGGTGATAGATATTTCATGCTAATCATTCATGGTTATTCTAGAATGATGTGGGTTACTTTTCTAAGGGAGAAGTCTGAAGCATTTGCAAAGTTTAAAATATTTAAAGGTAAAGTTGAGATAAAGACAAGACTGAATATTACATGTTTAAGGTCTAATCAGGGTGGAGAATTCACATCCAGTGAATTTAACAATTATTGTGAGAAGAATGTGATAAGGAGACAGTTGTCTGCACCTTGGACACTTCAGTAGAATAGAGTTGTGGAAATTAAGAACATAACTATCTTGGATGCAGCTAGAACCATGATGATGGAAGCTAATCTGCCTCATAACTACTAGAGAGAAGTTGTAAGTACGACTGTATACACATTCAATAGAGTTCATATCAAAGGAGATACCGGTAAGACATCTTATGAGTTATGGTTTGGTCATACATTGACAATTAAGTATTTCAAAATCTTTGGTAGTAAATGCTATATCAAAAAAGATGATTCCATTAGAAAGTTTGATCCTAGATGTGATGAAGGAATATTTCTTGGTTATTCTAATAAAAGCAAAGCATATAGATGTTATGACAAAATATTGCAGAGAATTGTGGAGAGCACAAATGTAAAATTGGATAAGAAAAACAGAAGTCAAATCAAAACTTATGAGAGAGAACCGGCAGTGGAAATGATCATAACTGAACTGGTAGTACCTTTACCAGAATAGAATGTTGAACTAGTTACTCTAGCAGTATCAGAAAATTCAACAGTAACTAAAGATCAAAGCAAAGGAACAAAAAATCAGAAGACTCCTAGGTATGTAAGGTTGAATCATTCTGAAGATCAGATCATTGGAGACAAAAGCAAAGGAGTGATGACAAGAAGGTTGGTAGCTGATGAGGTATGTTTTATTTCTCAAGTTGAACCAACATCAGTAATTGAAGCCTATAAAGATGAATATTAGATGAAATCTATGGAAGAAGAATTAGATCAGATAGAAAAGAATAACACATGGACTTTAGTTCCCCGACCTATAAATAATAATGTTATTGGAACTAAATAAATTTTTAGGAATAAATTGAATGAGGATGGACAAGTTGTGAGGAATAAAGATAGATTGGTTTGTGAAGGATATTCTTAGAAGGAAGGAATTGATTATGGTGAAACCTTTGCACTAGTAGCTAGGATTGAAGTTGTAAGATTATTTATTACTTATGTTGCTCATAAGAATTACAAGGTTTATCATATGGATGTTAAGTGTTCATTTCTAAATGGAGATCTTTAAGAGGAAGTTTATATTGAGCAACGTGATGGATTTTCACTTTCAGATGACAAAAACACGGTTTGCAGGTTAAGGAAAGCTTTATATGGATTGAAACAAGCCCCTAGAGCTTGGTGTGCATGACTGGATAAATATCTTTTGAAGTTTGATTTCACTAAAGGTAATGCTGACAGTAACTTATATTATAAGATCATTGATGATGACATATTGATTATTGAGGTCTTTGTTGATGATATCATTTTTGGAGGTGAAGATAAGTTGTGTATGGAATTCTCTAATAATATGAAGAATGAATTTGATATGTCTGTGATTGGGGAGATGAGATTTTTCTTAGGTTTGCAAATTACTCAAATTGATAAAGGTATTTTCATATGTCAAACTAAGTTTGCTAGAGAGTTGTTGAAGAAATTTGGTTTGGTAAATTGTAAACCGGCTAGTACTCTTATGGTTACAAGTGAGAAATTGTCAAAGAAAGATGCATCTACATTGGTAAATCCTATTAGGTACAAATCTATGATTGGTGGTTTGTTATATCTGACTCAAACTAGACCAGATATAATGAATGTAGTTTGTATTGTATCAAGATATCAGAGTGATCCTAGAGAAAATCATGAGAGTGGGGTGAAAAGGATTTTAAGGTATTTGCAGGGAACAACTGAATATGGTTTGTGGTGTCCTAAAAATGTTGACTTTACATTATGTGCATATACAGATGCAGATTGGGCCGGATATGTTGATGACCAGAAGAGCACATCCGTTGGAGCTTTCTTTCTTGGAAAGAAACTTGTTTTATGTATCAACAAGAAGCAGTCATGTACTTCTTTATCTACTATTGAAGCTGAGTATGTTGTTGTTGCTACTAACTGCACACAAGTTCTATGGATGAAACAAATGTTGAAGGATATAAAGGTGGATTGTAATGAACCGGTAGTTATTCACTATGATAACTCCGTTGCTATTGATATATCAAAGAATCTGGTATTTCATTCTAAGACAAAGCACATATCTATCAAGTATAACTTTTTGAAGGATAAGGTGGAAGCAAATGAAGTCAAACTGGTTTATGTGAACACTAAAGAGAAGATTGCAGACATTTTCACTAAACCTTTGCCTAAAGAATCATTTGAGTACTTCAGAGATTGATTGGGGGTTTCTGCCCCTCTGGTAGAGACCTGACTGATGTTGATTGGCATCAGTCTGGTATGCATTATCAGAGTTATTACTCATTCTAGATTGATGTGGTGGTGCTACTACTCAGGGGGAGTAGTCAGTTGTATGTTTTAGAGGATTTATGATTTTTCTTTGATGTTTTATGCTAGATCTTTGGCATTGATGTTAAAGGGAGAGAGATATACGTGAAAACAAAGCTTAACAGGATATCGGTCAAAAGTGAGTTTGGTTCAGAACTTCATTGCTATATCATTTTATTGGAGATTGTTGGTTGTCTTCCATTGGGGGAGACTTGTTTGGTATTTATTGGCACTTGGATGTTTTTCACATCTAGTGTTTCCATCAATGCCAAAGGGGGAGATTGATGAAAATTTGGAGAAATTGATTATGTGTTGCATTGATGTTTTGTCATTAATGGAAACACCGGTTGTTTTGGTTGGTTACCGATTTCCAATTGGTTCCAGTAGAGTGGCTGATTATGATATTGATTCAGTAAGATTCGGTATGCTTTGGTTTGTGGAATTGGTGTGGATCTATAGGAGTTGAGAAAATACAACACCACATGAGCCCAAATGATCTCTGCAAGCTGAAAAACCTGTTACAAGGAGAAGCAATGAAGCAAATCACAGAAGGAAAGAATACACAGGAAAAATATGCTCAAAAAGATGAGAGCTCAATAATCTCCAAAATGTATTGTCAATAATAATCCTTCTTCCTACAATGAAAAGAAAGAACTCAACCTATAATAGGTCAAGAAACCCTAAAAAGGGAAAAACTAGGTTTGCACATAATAATTAATTATATGCACCTAAAGTTAGCTTAAGTGTAAAAGAGATAAAGGGAACTTAAATAATTAAACAAATAATGTTTAATTAATCAAGTAAATACCCGAATACTCTAACACCCCCCCTTAAGATAGACTTAGGGAGAAGCTAAAACCTAGAACAGCTACTGAAAGCAATAAAGATGGGTCTTGGCAACAAGGCCTAATCAGTTTCCCAAATACAATGAAATCTCTATGAACTGGAGAAATAGAGAAAACCACGTGGGAACAAAACTCTACTCCAAAAAGAGATGGAAAAGAATATCACTGAAGCATAAAGAACCTGCAAACTCTGTCGAAGAATAACTGCTGATCTAAAGAACCTCCACTGAAATATAACATGACTAGGTAGAGAAGACTATAATCTGTATAAGTGCCCTCAAATGACACTACTCGAATCAGAAGGCAAACAAGGCAAAAACAACTAAAATCAAAGATACAGATGGCATGAGACACCAAAGCCTGAAGAGCTGATCAATCGAACCATGGAAGCATTAGAACCAACACAATAAACCTCCCCATAATGTGGAAGTGGGAGAGGGACAGGAATATTGAAAAGGACGGCCAAAAAAACCTGCATGATAAAGAACCAAGAACATCAAAGGTGTTGAGACACATCATCATGAGGTGAATGTCATAGAAGGAACACTCACTGGACAAAGGAAGATGGCAAACAATAGGCAAACATCAACCCCCTCATGGCACTTGATCAATAGTGCATGTACAACAAAACACAAGATATGCAATATTCCAAGTAAACAATATATGATGGCACTTTATCTCAGTGTGTTTGCATAAATACAAGCTACAATGATAAGAAGACTAGAAAAATAAATGTGAACCAAAATAGAGACACCCTACTTAGAGAAGAGATCCCATGACCTGAAACAACCACGATATCCACCAGAATGTTGAAAATCAAAAAACTGAATAAAATATGCATGGAGTAGAATCTATAAATAAAAATTAGATGGCTAGAAATTACACAGTACATTCTTTCTAAAAATATAAATTTTTTGAAAAACGGAGGTCGGATGCTCATTCTATGTCTCCCAGAGTGCAAAAACTAGACCTCACTTTGACTGGAAAAAAAACATAGTCAAACAGTAAAATTAGAAAAAATTACCAACACCATGAGGTTGGGCTCGGAACCAGCTTTTCGACGCTTATTCGTTTTCAAAAAAATGACTCCGTATGCCCAAGATAGGGCCAAAAAACCAACCCCCCCCTGAAAAAGCCAAAAAAGGGGTCTAGTGGCCAGTGGGTGGTCCGGTGGCCAAGGAGCAGCGCTCCGGTGGCGCTCTGGTGGAGGATGAGCGGAGATCCGGTGGCCAATGACTGGGCTCGATGGCCAGGTGGCACAGGGGCTGGGCAGAGCGGTGGCCGGGGAGCGGAGCGGAGGTCAGGCGTGGGCGGCGGGCCGTGGAGTTGAGCGGCGGGGCCAGGCTGGGAAGGCACCGGCGGCAAGCTGCAGGAAGTGGGGCTACTGGCGGTTGGGTCGGGTGGCGGCTGGGGAGCGACAGTAGTGGCTGGAGTAGGAAGCGGTGGCCGCAAGGAGACCACTGGCGGGAGTTGCAGGTGGCGGATCTGGGCTAAGCACGGCGGCGGGAGGCCGGGGAGAAAGGGACCGATGGGGGAAGGGAAACACTGTCGGCGGCCAAGGAGCCAGGGAGCCGGAGAAAAATAGCCGATGGCAGGGGGCCATAGAATCGGAGGTTGGGGAGCTGAAGGCCAGTGCCGATAGGAGCGTTGTATGGGCCTGCAACATGGCAGGGGCCCCACGGTACCCTGCGTACCCCAAAAAAACTTTTTCTCAAAAAAAAAAAATTTCCCTTTTTTTTTTTTTTGCTTTTTTCAAGAGATTTTTTTAAAAGCAAATTTCGGCCTGCATGCCGTAAAAAGGCAAAAATTTTTTATTTTTTTTTTCAAATTTTTTTTCTCGATCTATGTGCCAGGGTCGTATGGCCTGGATCTGAGAAAAAATACCTCTAGAGGCTCAGGAACCAAAATAGGTCAAATTTTATATGACCATAGGGGTTTTTGGGCCTTCTGAACACAATGGTGAGGTCCATTTAGGCCTAAAGTGCTCAGAAAAAAAGGTCAAACCCTAGGTGCATACAAAAAACTTTCTGAAACCCTAGATCTGCTTCCAAAGCCAAAAATCTCAAAAACAAGAATAGGTAGCTGCAGATCTGAAGCTCTGATACCATATAGGATTTGAGAAAATACAACACCACAGGAGCCCAAATGATCTTTGCAAGCTGAAAAACCTGTTACAAGGAGAAGCAATGAAGCAAATCACAGAAGGAAAGAATACACAGGAAAAATATGCTTCAAAAGATGAGAGCTCAATAATCTCCAAAATGTATTGTCAATAATAATCCTTCTTCCTACAATAAAAAGAAAGAACTCAACCTATAATAGGTAGAGAAACCCTAAAAAGGGAAAAACTAGGTTTGCACATAATAATTAATTATATGCACCTAAAGTTAACTTAAGTGTAAAAGAGATAAAGGGAACTTAAATAATTAAACAAATAATGTTTAATTAATCAAGTAAATACCCCAATACTCTAACAGGATCTGTCATTCATGTTATTCAAATGTGTATCATGATCAGTTGGTTTGGGATTTGATGACTCAGGAGCTATGATTTGTTCTAGTAAGCCTTTTGGTCATCAGTAAGGGTTTTATCGACATAGCTTTGTTGAAGATATTTTGATGCATGTGATACATGTTGTTGGTGTAGCTTCTAGATGGCTTTCAGGTTGTTGTTGGTTATCTTGTTTGTGATCCAGTTCATCAATGGTGTTGGATTTGGTTTATGGCGACCTATTTTGGGTCCGGTGTTATCTAGGTTATGGACCGGTTTGTGTAATGTGTTGGAAGATGTTCCTAATGTGTTATCGGCGGGATTTAATGATTGGTTTACATTGTTTTCAGCCTAAGCTGACTTGGTTGATCATTGGATTATGGGTTTATGTTATGAATTTATTGTTCAATCTTTTAGATGGATGACCTAATTGTTTAGGTCCTAGGTTGGTATAAATATGATGTAAGATCTCTTTGTAGATCATGGGTTGATAAGAAAAAGGTTATGGAATGATTTGTGTGCGAATAATGTTGTAATCTTATGCAGAAGGTTTGGTTGATAATAGGTGATCGAATTGGGTCTATAAGAGAGGTTTAAGGCCTTCTGTATTGAGCTTAACCGAAACTTTACTCAAGCATAGGAGATTCTATACTTACAGTTCACTCTTCTTTCTGGATTGTAGTTTGATGTTTATGTAGTCAGTGAGGCTCCTTTTTATGATGAGTAGTGTGCTCTAGGTTGTTGGCCTTCCTGCATGTGTAGGCCCCTCATATTATAATCACATACTTGCTATAGAAGTGTTATCTGACTGTGGGTAGGCTTACCACTGTGGTTTTTCCCTTTACCGGGTTTCCCACGTACAAATCTTGGTGTCATGTGTTATGGATGGATGGTAAATGTTTTGTGATTTATGTTTATGTTTAAATGTTTTATCAGTCATTCCGCTATTTTGTTTATGCATTCCAGTATTAACTTTTTGTGTTCTGGTAATAAGGATTTAAATGCTTAAAGTTCTATAATTCGGTGACAACTGATTCACCCCCCCTCTCAATTGTCCTCTGAATATCTGAGCTATCTAACAGGGTTCATACAGTGTCCTAAGGGGTTATGTCATGTACTAGGATGTTAAAATGGATCATATGGTGTCCTAAGTGGTCATATGGTGTCTTAAGGAGTCATATGGTGTTTTGAGAGGTCTTATGGGGTCATATGGTGTCCTGAGGGTAATATAGTGTCCTAAGGGGTCATATGGTGCCGTTAGTGGTCATTTGGGATCCTAAGGGGCCACACATGTTTTAGAACACCATATGACCCCATAGGACACCATATGACCCATTGAGACATCATATGGTCCTGAGGGGTCATATGGTGTTGTCAGGGGTCATATGGAGTCCTAAGGGACCACACATGTGTTAGAACACCATATGACCCCTTAGGATTCCATATGACCCTTTAAGACATCATATGGTCCTAAGGGGTCATATGGTGTCGCAAGGGGTCATATGTGGTCCTAAGGGGCCACAAATTTGTTAGAATACCATATGACCCATTAGGACATCATTTGGCCCTAAGGGGTCATATGGTGTCCTAAGGGGTCGTATCATGTACTAGGATGTTAAAAGTGGCCATATGGTGTCCTAAGGGGTCATATGGTGTTGTTAGGGGTCATATGGGGTCTTAAAGGGCCATACATGTGTTAAGACACCATATGACCCCTTAGGACATGATATTGTCCTAAGGGGTCATATGTTGTCCTAAGGGGTCATTTCGTACATACCAAGATGTCAAAAAGGGTCATATGGTGTCCTTGGGAGTCATATGGGGTCCTAATGGGCCACACATATGTTCGAACACCATATGACCCTTAGGACACCATATGACCCCTTAGGACATCATATTGTCCTAAGTATTCATATGGTGTCCTAAGAGGTCATGTCATGTATTAGGATGTTAAAAGGAGTCATATGGTGTCTTAAGGGGTCATATGGTGTCTTGAGGGGTTATATGGTGTCTTAAGGGGTCATATGGTGTGATTAGGGGTCATATGGGATCCTAAGGGGAGGGAGAGGTGATGACTTAGAGAGGGGAGGGAGAGAGAATATCAGAGAGGGAAGAATAAAGAGAAAGAGAGAGCTAAGAAGAGAGGGTGAGGTGGGTAGGGAGTTATTGAGATAGAGAGAAGGAAGAGGTAGATAGGTGAGGGAGAGAGAAAAAATAAGATATATAAGTTCTCAAAGAGAGAAAGACGGATAAGGAGGTAGAGAGGAAAGAATTAGAGACAAGAGAGATATAGAGGTGAGTGATCTAGAGGCTAGGAAGAGAGGTGAAAGACCAAGGGTGGAAAGATAGATGTGAGGGAGATAGAAGGGGAGAGAGAGGTAGGTAATGATACAACTTTAGAGGGAGTTGTAGAGAGGTAAAGATGGAGGGAAGGAGAAAAATATGTATGGAGAGAGAGGTTGGGAGGGGCAGGTAGTGATGAAGAGAACAAAGAGAGTGTAGAGAAAAACAATAGGAGGAGAAGAGAGATGGAGGGAGGGAAGGTGAGAGAGAGAGGGAGAGAGTATAGGAGCTTGACCTAGAGAGGGGAGAGAGAATAAATATAGAGAAGAGAGGGAGAGTAATAGGTCTAGAGTTTATGGGAGATAAAGAGGTGACATGAGAGATAAGAAAAGGAGAGAGATAATAAAGGGAGATGGGTAAGATGTGATGGAGAGAGAGAGAGGTGTGGAGAGGAAGGGAGAGAACTAGAGAGGGGATATATAGAGAGAGATGAGATATATAGAGGGTGAGAGAGAGGTTAAATACCTAGATGGGAAAGAGAGGCGAAAGATGGATAAAGGGGTATGGAGATAGGTGCCTAATGAGACATGGATGGAGAGATTTAGAGGTGAAGAGGAAATGAGGGAGAAACCTAGAAATTTGAGAGAAGGAGGGAGAGAAAGTAGGGGGGAGAGGTGATGACCTAGACAATGGAGAGAGGGAATAGATAAAAGAGAAAAGAGATGAGTAAGATGGCATGGAGGGAGTCAAAGACCTAGGGAACGAGGAGATAGATAGGTTCAGAGAGAGAGAGAGAGAGAGAGAGAGAGAGAGAGAGAGAGTTCATAAATGGATAGGGGTAAGGGCGAAGGGAGAGAAAGGTGGAGATAGAGGGAAAGAACTAGAGGGTGGACAATTAGATAGGCGAGAAACCTAGAGGAGGAGAGAGAGGTGGGTAATAATATAGGGAGGGAGAGGTATTGAGGTGAATAGGGAGGGAGGGTGAGACCTAAATATGGGGAGAGAGACAATATAAGGGATACATAGTAACCAAGAGAATGGAGAGGGAGGGGAAATAAATAATAAGAGAATGACAAACAAGAAGAGAAAGGGAAGGAGTCAAGGATATAAATGGGGATAAGGAAGGAATGAAAGGTAGAGAGGGTGGGATATACCTAGAGAGCGGAGAGAGAAGTGAGAGAGATAAGAGAGGGAGAGAGATTGCTATAGTTTGGGGAAGATAGAGTGAAATATAGAGATAAAGATTGCTAATAGGAGCATGTTGATTAATGAAATTTGACATCTTGATTACTAAAATTTGATTGTCTGAAATTTTATATGATCCTCTAAAAACTGGAATCTACATTATAACATAGAGCTGAAACCACTCTTAAACATCCTGCCAATATATACATGAAATATAACTTAAAGTATTTTTATACTTGATTATTATATTTCATGTAAATATTCTCCTCCCGGGGTGGGTATAACTTGTACCAAAGTTAAAAATTGTGCCAAATTGAAAAATAGGATAATGCAGAGCATTTGGCACACACCAAATGTGAAAAGACAATTTTTTAAATTTGGCGAGCACCATATTTGGCACTTGCCAAATAGTTTACATTGGAGAATACCAACCCTCTGGCTTGTATTTTCCTTGGGCATCCAACCAGAAGGTTTGGATGACCTTTTCATGCCAATGATGTATTTTTATGAAAAGATAAAAAAGTTGCACCTTTTTGGTACCACAACTTTGTGCACTTACCTATACACACACACACACACACACACACACACACATATGAAATGCATGTGCTTGAACTTAAATCTTTTTGTAACCTCACAATAAATCATAAAAGGGAAGGAGATGTAAGGAAGGGAAGCCATTATAAAATTGCCATCTAGGTCTTGAGCACCCTGGGTGGATGTCCAATGTGCCTGCCACTAGGACCAAGAGGGTGAGTGTATGATCTTGGGCTTAGATAGGTAGATTAAAAGGCCCCCTATTTCAATCTCCTTTCCCATCTCTATAATGATTTACTATTGACTTAAAGGGATGAGGCATGAATAATGAAAGAAGATACAAGCACCCCACTAGGTAGACCACCCCAAGCAGATGTCCAACATGCTTGCAACTATGGCCAAGAGGGTGAGTGCCCTCTCTTGGGCTTAGTGTGGGGATGGCTTTAGGAAGACCTATCATAGTTCCTCCTCCTGACTCTATTGTGATTGAATACTAGTTAGTAATATAGATATAGTCTATCTTATTGAATTTAGGTAATTACATGTTCTCATCTAACCCTAATCATTAAAAATTATTTATGTATATATCATTGGTTGTAGTTGCAGCATTTAAATCAAGTTTTATCTTGTTAAAGGGGAGGTTTACTTGGTTAATATATATCTCTAACCATAGCCCATCTCTTGCCTTTATTGAATTTGTGATTATAGGGAAAGTTTTAGGGTAAATATAGAATAAGACATTACACTTTTTTTTTTCAATGTCCATACCCCTAACATCCTATCTATCCTCTTCTCTTGAATGACCCTTCATTTTTAAATTTATTTATTTATTTTCTTCCATATTCATCCATTGTGAAAGTGGCTGACATGGATGATGTGACACCATTGTCCACCAAGCATGAGAAAATTAATTCCTAAATGGATATCTATATTTTATAAGTGATAATATTGTTTCTCTATTTATTGCACAATGTAAGGTTATTATTTAGATTTATGGTAAGGTGCTACAACCATTTAGGGTTTCTTTCATAACTTTTTTGTTTTATAATATACATTTTGGTATGCATGGGAAAATTTCACCTTAAAGCGTGATCATATATATTTTTTATGCATTGTTTGCATTTTTTATTTTCTGAAGATATCATCCCTTTTTAGATCCATCATCTATTTATATTATTCTTATTCTTTTTGTTTAGTATTATTTGTTTCTTAGCATTATATATCTAATTCTTATCTATTGTAGGGAATTTTTATTTTATTTTATAGTGATTATTCTACATATTTATATCACAAAACTATGTATTCCATTGACTCTGAGTACAACTCATTTCAACAAGCCTTATCCACCATTACTATATGATAAAAAAAATTCCTAACATATTTCTTCACCTTTAACCTATGGTTGTTTAGGATATCACTTCTTTATTTTGTGTATTCCTTATCTTTTAGAGATTTAAATCCACCTATTATTTGGAATATCACTTACTCACTAGAAAGCTTAACAATGTTGTCATCCCTAGATATTTTTTAAGAGTAGAGTTAAACCATTTGTAAATGTATTCATGTATCCATAATTAATTTCAAGAAGGCTACATATTCCTCTATTTCTCCTTTCTCTTCTCATTATGTGAAGCCTAGGATTAGTTTCTCACTATTCATATAGAGTCTTTTATTGTTTCATCAACACCTTCATACCATTTCACCAACTAGATATTAATATATTATATTCATTTGGGTTTAGAACATATAGTAGTCCAAAAAATAATAAATATATTTACTATGCTACTATACTACTAGAAGAACCCACTTTCATGGCTTGATCAAGTTACTTACCTACCAATCATAGTGAGTATTGCTACTAAATTTTATATGTTGTTTGGCGTTATCTATTATCAATAATATTTGCAAATCTCTAATAACTGCATGATGGGACAACAAAATATTCATATTTATAAATTTGGTATCATTATTTATGCGTATTTTAGCTTGTCTCTTTATGCTTTCCTCTTGATAATCTTGTGTTCTTTGGATTCATTTGTTTGTTTCCTAATTTTGTAAGGTTTTTTACTTTAGATCTTTAATCCATTATAAAACTACCGTGGGCCCATCTCCATATTCCATTGGTTCACTACCGTGTCCCTCTATCATATACATGAGATGTGATGGTAGTAAACATAATGTGATAGAGCACAAGTGATATTAAATCAACTCAAGCTATGTAGTTATGTTGAAAGAAGAGTTTGAAATGAGGCAAGCTAAGAACATAGGCAATCATTCATAAATAAATAAATAAAATTAGTATTATTTTTTATTGTGTAATCCTTAGTCTTCATATTCTCTTAATCTTGCACTCTATTATAATCTTTGATGAAATTTTATGTGTGTGTTCTTGAGTCTCTTTCCCACTTTTTATTTTCTAAATCTACAAAAACATTTCCTAGCAAAATCATCTCTATGACCTAGATGTTTCTATAATCAATTGCGAGTATATTCAATTTTCTAATTTTTATTCTTGATTGGTTGATTATTGTAGTAATTGTAAAACCTTCTCAGTGTCTTTAGAAATTTATTTTCAAAATATAGTATCTTATTTCATTGAATATTGTTGATTATTAAATTAGATTTTTTTGTGATTTTTTTTGAATTGTTGTATTACAACTAAATCAAATTTTAACTATATTGATGGGATTTAACACAGTCTTGGTTCTCTATTTCATATAAATAAGTATTTTCATGTTTCTTTTTAATAAACTATAGTGCAAATTAACTAAATCACTTGTACTCTTAAATTAAACTATTCTATTTTATTCCATTGTTCCCTTTTCTCAAGTAATATACTTATAAGGATCTAGCTAGTTACAAGATTCAAAAATAAGAAATTTGGTTAAATATTTTGGGAGCTACTGTCTAATATGTTGGATTGTTGGCATTGACAAAATCAGTTAATCCAGAGAACCGGTATCTGTGCTAAAGTTTTGTCATTGATTTCCAACACTTACTGGTAAAGACACTAACCGGTGAAGTGGTATAGGTAGAGCAGTGTTGTTTTTCAGTAAGCCAAGGTGATGACTTACAATACATGGAAAATAACATTGGTATTGAATGATCAAAGGTTCAATCATCTCAAGGAAAAATAGACTAAGCCAACTGGTCTATCATTCAGGAAGATCGGTCACTTTGATGATGATGATCGATCACTTTGAGACTTGAAGTTGTATGCAAACCGGTAACTCATTGGTAAACAGGGGAAGAGACTTGTTGCTAGCACAACAAACCGACAATTAAAGGACGAACCAGTAGTATAAAAGTGCAGTAGCATACCGGTACACTAGTATGATAGAAGGAAGACAAGTGATCACCATAAATCTCAGAGCAATGATCGATTATTCAGTTGTGGTGGTAAAGGATGAGTTGGTGAGCTTGTGTCTACACCAAATTATATGTTGGTAAGGTCAACTTTCAGTTATCATGCAGTCAAACATGATTACATGTGGATTTTTTGGTTCACACTTATTTGGTTGAACATGACTCAGAAGTTTCTATCTTTGGGAGATGCGGTGGCAGAATTGGTTGAACACTTGGCGGAATTGCTATAAGGTGCGCAGAGAAAGAGTGGGAGATTTTGAATTTGAAATCTTTTGAAATCCATGATTGGTTTGATTGAGGGAATACCTTAAGGTGTCAACAAAAAATGTATAAAGAGTTCTTGAGCTTTTTCATAAAGTTTTGATCGTGAAATTTGAAACAAGGAAATCTTGTTGAAGGTGATCCAAGGTGAAGAACGGAGAGAGAGGAAGTACTAAGAGGCGTTAGAACTAGTAGATTTTTTTGAGGTAGATCGACTAAGTGAAGAGTTGAGAGATAGAGAATTGGTTGAGTGCAGAGCTGAAGGACAGAGAACCGGCTGAGGGCAGAGTCGAGGGACATAGAACCGACAGAGTGCAAAGTCGAAGGTCAGAGGACTGGCATAGTGCAGTGTCAAGGGATAGGTGACCAGTTGAGTGAAGAGTCGAAGGTTTAAGAAGGAAACCGATGTTGTGCAGAGAAGACACAACCAATGTGTATAGAGTGTGATGCATATTGAGATCTGATCAATCTATCAGTGGCTAATTCAGTAGATCATCCATCTGTTTCTTTCTAACTACTGCAACATAAATCCCTTAACTGGGTGGACTTTAACAGGTCCCTATTGTAAAATCCTCTTAATCGAGTGACATCTTAACTGATGTTCTAAGTCTCTAACTAGGCTACCTTTAACAGGGTTATGGCACTAACTGACCTTGATCAAAATCCCTTAATCGGGTGGCACCTAACAATGTCTTTGTAATCTCCTAACAGGGATTCCTCATAGGGCGTACTTCAGAAGAGTACAAATATTGTGACTTCCTACTGACACCGTGGTTTTCTCCCTTTTTGGGTTTCCACGAGATAACTTCTTGGTGTCACTGTCAACTTTTCATGCTTGCATATTTTACTTTAGTGATTAAGTATATTGTTGGATTTAGATGAATGCATATTTAAGTTAAAAGTTAAATTATGAAAATTTGATTATTTCTTGATTCACCCCTCCCCTCTCAGCATTGGTTGGGACTAACAATTGGTATCATAGCATCAGGTCCCTATAATCAGAAGAAGCTTAACTGGCTTAGGGAGAGATCCAAGATGACGCATAAGGAGGGTCCTAAGTTCTCTAAGGAGAATTACACCTTATGGTGTGGAATAATGAAACTCTATCTAATATCCCTAGGTGAACACTATTGGAATCATGTGATCGTTGAGTACAATGGACCTTCAGGGACTCTTACTCCGGACTAGATCAAGGAAAGGCAAGATAATACTACTGTTATAGATCTAATTGTTAACACTCTTTCAGATAATGAATTTGCAAAGGTACAAGATTTGAAATCAGCTTTTCAAATATGGAATAAGCTGAAGATAGTCTATGGGAGAGATCCCCATGTTCAAAAGGCCAAAGTACATAGCCTGAGAGGAAAATATGATGAGATGAGAATGTAGAAAAATGAAAACATAGAGCAGCATAGTAAAAGGATAAAGGATGTAGTAAACTCCATTAAAAGTGTAGGAGGAAAGCTCGAGGAGGAGGATGTGGTTAGCAAAATCCTGAGAACTCTACTACCACAATATGCTATAAGGGTCTCTGCTATCTAGGAACTCAAATCCTTGGGAACATTCAATGTAACTCTTGGCTCATTGATCGGTAAGTTGACTACTTTTGAATTGAGCAATTATGACAACATACGAAAGATTGATGCTAATTTCAAAGCATCCATGATGCATGCACCAACAAGGAAAAGGAAAGAAACCAGTAGTAGCTCTACTACTAGAACTAGTCATTCCCATGAGAGTGACAATCTGCTCTCTAAGGAATAGGAGTAAGATGAAATTGAAGCTCTATTGTCAAGAAGATTGCCAAGAGGTAAAGGAAAATACAAAGGTAAACTACCCTTAAAGTGCTTCTCCTATAATAAGATAGATCATATTGCTTCAAGATTCCCTGACATGGATAGAGACAGGAAGGATAATTTCAGAAGTTACAAGGACAAGAGCAAGAAGGAATGTTATCTTGTAGAAGAAGGAGTCATTGATGAATAATCAAAGGGATCTGATGGAGATGGCATTGCATTTGTGGTAGTCAAAGAGGATTACACAAAGGAAGGAGATATGGCATTGATTTCTAGCACAAACCGGTGTGAAGAATGGGTGATCGACAGTGGTTGCACTCACCACATGACCAGTGATAGAAATAAATTCCTCAGTATGGACGATTGCAATGGTGGGTGAGGTTCGGAATTGATGCCCCATGTGCAATAAAAGGTAAGGGGTCTATAGCCTTGAATGATAAGACAAATTGTAATGATGTCTATTGTCTAGAAGTCTAATTGCCACTGGTAAACAATCAAGAGGCAATTTGTTCCATCTAGACACCAACATAGGTAATTGTCTAGTGGCTAAGGTTGAAGATAGCTGGTTGTGGCACAAAAGATTATGGCATGTTAATTTTGATAGCATAGCTAAAGTTAGTAAGGAAAAATCTATCAGAGGTATGCCTGACATAGTAAAATCTGAAAATGTTATGTGCAAAGAGTGTCAACTAGGAAAGTTGACTGGGTCCAGTTTCAGTAGTAAAACTTTCTCATCTGAAAAAGTGTTGGACTTAGTTCACAAAGACCTGTGTGGTCTCATGAGAACCAAGAGTTTCTATGGAGACTGGTATTTTATGTTATTTGTGGATGACTTCTCAAGAATGATGTGGGTTGTATTCTTGAAGGAAAAAACTGAAGCCTTTCACATGTTTAAGGTGTTCAAGGATCGAGTAGATAGAGGAATCGGTAAGAATCTAAAGTGCTTGAGATCAAACCAAGGAGGAGAGTTGACCTCTCAAGAGTTCATGAACTACTGTGAGGAACAGGGGATCATGAGACAAATGTCAGCACCCAGAACACCTCAACAGAATGGAGTTGTTGAAAGAAGAAACAAAACTCTTATTGATTGTGCAAGGACTCTGATGATATAGAAGGACATCCCACATATCTTCTGGAGAGAAGAAATAAGCACTGTTGTATACACTTTGAACCAGATATAGGTAAAGAAGGGGACAAACAAAACTCCCTATGAATTATAGAGTGGATACTCACCTAATATTTGTTATTTCAAAGTATTTGGAAGCAGGTGCTATATCAAAAGGGGCGAGTACACTAGAAAATTTGATCCTAAGAGTGATGAAAGAACCTTCTTAGGTTACTCAACAAAGAGAAAGGCATACTGGTGTTTAAACAAAAGGACCGATAAGATTGTGGAAAGTGCAAATGTCAGAGTAGATGAGCACTCTGAGAAAAATGAGCAGGATAGTAAGAGTGAACCGGAGGACTACAAAGGGTTGGAGTATAATATACCAGTGGAACCTACTGAAGAAGATCCTATTGAAGTGGCTAATGAAGAAGCATGTGAAGTAGAACCTGTACAATCGGTAGAAGAAGCTCCGAGGAGTGAACCAGTATTGGCTAAATATGTCAAAAATAATCACTCTGCAGAAAATATCATCGGTGATAAGGATGTAGGAGTTGTAACCAGAAGAAGAGAAAGAGAATGGGTGTATGATCTCAATTTTTGAGCCCAAAACAACAAATGAAGCTCTAAAAGATGATGACTGGGTCAAAGCCATGGAAGAATAACTGGAGTAAATAGAGAAAAATGATACATGGACTCTAGTACCCAGACCAGAAAATAAAAATGTAATAGGCACCAAGTGGGTGTTCAGGAATAAGATGGACGAAACCAGTAAGGTGATAAGAAACAAGGCAAGATTGGTCTATAAGGACTATGCTCAAGAAGAAGGTTTGGACTATGGAGAAACCTTCGCACCGACAGCCAAGCTGGAAGGGGTCAAAATTTTGTTGCCCTATGCTTCTTATAAAGGTTTAAAGTATACCAAATGGATGTCAAATCGACATTCTTAAATGGGGTGTTAGAGGAAGAAGTATACATAGAGCAACCGAAAGGGTTTGCATCTGAAGATGGGAGGAATATGGTATGCAGGTTGCAGAAGGCTTTGTATGGGCTGCAACAAGCACCGAGAGATTGGTATGAGAGGTTACACTCATATCTGCTAAGCATAGGGTTCAAAAGAACCAGTGATAACTGTAACTTGTATCTGAAGAGTGGAGCTAAAGGAAAACACCCAATTCTTGAGATCTTTGTAGATGACATCATCTTTAGGGAGATGATGAGATGAGAAGAAGCTTTGCAGGACAAATACAACAAGAATTTGAGATGTCCATGATTGGTGAGATTAAGTTTTTTATTGGCCTGCAAGTCTCTCAATTAAAGAATGGCCCCTTCATCAGTCAGACTAAGTACATAAGGGAAATTCTGAAAACTTTTGGAATGGAAGATTACAAACCTGTTGGAACTCCAATGGTTACAAGTTGCAAGCTATCTAAATATGATGAGGTAGAAGAAATGAATGAGACTCTTTACTGGTCCATGATTGGTAAGTTACAGTATGCAGTACATAACAGACTGGACATAGCCCAAGATGTTGGCTTGGTTGCCAAATTTTCTACAAATTTGAAAGAGACTCACATGATGGTAGTCAAAAGAATATTCAGATACCTAAAGGGGATTGATGAGTATGGTCTTTGGTATCCACACAAGGGAGACTCCAGTTTAAGTCTCTTCACTGATTCAGATTGGGCTAGAAACATCGATGACAGGAAGAGCACCAGTGGAGGTGCACTCTTTCTCGGAGATAGGATTGTATCTTGGACAAGTAAGAAACAAAACTGCATATTTGAAACCACAATTGAGGTTGATTATGTAGATGTTGCAATTAACTGCACACAGATAGTTTGGATCAAGTAACTACTAGAAGGAATACAAGAAAAAGTGATTGGACTGGTAGTGATTCATTGTGACAACACCAGTGCCATTGACATATCTAAGAATCTGGTGATGCACTCCAAAACAAAGCATATAGCCATCAAATATCACTATCTAAGGGAACAAGTTCAAGAAAAGGAAGTGATGTTGGAGTACATACCAACAAAAGAGCAGGTGGTTGATATCTTCACCAAGCCACTATAGAAGGACACCTTTGACTATCTCAGAGGTAAGTTGGGGGTTATGCCCCTCCATTTAGTAAAGTAAGCAAATAGGATTCTACATCAATCTGGTATGCTTTCAAGTTCCTTTTTAGAAATGACTAGATTGATGAGTGTGGACTACTCTGGTTAGGGGGAGCAGTCTTGTAAGTGTTTAGAAAGGACTCTTTGGCATTGTTGTCAAAGGGGGAGATATGATCAGAGTGTTTGAGCATTGGCAGGTAGTGATTGAGCTAAAGTTGTTGTATCAAAGTATGACCAATGATAGGGGGAGATATTCATCAGGGCAGAAGTAATGACTGGACTAGTACAGAGATAAAGAAACATCTAATTAGCTAGAGTTTGAAGTGTTTGCCATCAATGCCAAAGGGGGAGATTGTTGGATTGTTGGCATTGACAAAACTGGTTAATCCAGAGAACCAGAATATGTGCTAAAGTTTTGTCATTGATGTCCAACACTTACCGATGAAGTGGTATAGGTAGAGTAGTGTTGTTTTCCAGTAAGCCAAGGTGATGACTTACAATACATGGGAAATAACATTAGTATTAAATGATCAAAGGTTCAATCAACTCAAGGAAAAATAAACTAAGCCAACCGGTCTATCATTCAAGAAGATCGATCACTTTGATGATGATGATCGGTCACTTTGAGACTTGAAGTTTTATGCAAACTGGTAACTCATTGGTAAACAAAGGAAGAGACTTGGTACTAGCACGACAAACCAGAAATCAAAGGATGAACCAGTAATATAGAAGTTCAGTAGCATACTGGTACACTGGTATGATAGAAGGAAGACAGGTGATCACCATAAATCTTGGAGCGGTGATCGGTTATTCAGTTGTGGTGGCAAAGGATGTGTTGGTGAGCTTGTGTCTATGCCAAATCATATGTTGGTAAGGTCAACTTTCAGTTATCATGCAGTCAAGCATGATTACATGCGGATTTTCTGGTTCGCACTTATTTGGTTGAACACGACTCAGAAGTTTCTATCTTTGGGAGATGCGGTGGTAGAATCGGTTGAACACTTAGCGGAATTGTTGTAAGGCACGTAGAGAAAGAGTGGGAGATTTTGAATTTGAAATCTTCTGAAATCCATGATTGGTTTGATTGAGGGAATACCTGAAGGTGTCGATAGAAAATGTATAAAAATTTCTTGAGCTCTTTCAGAAAGTTTTGATAGTGAAATTTGAAACACGGAAATCTGGTTGAAGGTGATCCAAGTTGAAGAACAGAGAGAGAGAGGAAGTGCTAAGAGGTGTTAGCATAGTAGAGTGTGTTTGAGGTAGATCGACTAAGTGCAGAGTCGAGAGACAGAGAACTGGTTGAGTGTAGAGCCGAAGGACAAAGAACCAGCCGAGGGCAAAGCCGAAGGATAGAGAATCGACAGAGTGCAGAGCCAAAGGTCAGAGGACTGGCAGAGTGCAGTTTCGAGGGATAGGTGGCCAGTTAAGTGAAGAGCTGAAGGTGTAAGAAGGAAACCGGTGTTGTGTAGAGAAGACACAACCGGTGTGTATAGAGTGTGATGCATATTGAGATCTGATCAAGCTATCAATAGCTAATTCAGTAGATCATCCATCTGTTGCTTTCTAGCTATTGGAACATAAATCTCTTAACTGGGTGGACTTTAATAGGTCCCTATTGTAAAATTGCTTAACCGAGTGACATCTTAACTGATGTTCTGAGTCCTCTAACCAAGCTACCTTTAATAGGGTAAAGACAATAATTGACCTTGATCAAAATCCCTTAACCGGGTGGCACCTAACAGTGTGTTTGTAATCTCCTAACAGAGATGGCTCCTCACAGGGCGTACTTCAGAAGAGTACAAATTTTGTGAGTTCCTACTCACACCGTGGTTTTCTCCCTTTTTGGGTTTCCACTAGATAACTTCTTGGTGTCACTGTCAACTTTTCATGCTTGCATATTTTACTTTAGTGATTAAGTATATTGTTGGATTTTAGATGAATGCAGATTTAAGTTAAATTTTAAATTGTGAAAATTTGATTAAGTGTTGATTCGCCCCTCCCCTCTCAATAGCAGTTGGGACTAACATAATATACCTTCAAAGAGTTATGCATGATGGTTTTCTTGGCTGCACTTGAAGTAAGAAAAGAATAAGAGGATTAATATTAGGGGATATGATTTCTTACATCTTTAGTTGCATGTGTAACTTGTTTTCAATATTCCATAAAATAAATAATTAGTTCTCAAGAGTACTAAGATATGATAAGAGGTGTTTAGTGACAAATAAATGGGATTTTATTATACAATGGGTATGGCTAATCTACTTGAACAAGTCTATTATTATATCTCTTCAATTATACTACTAAGCTCTATAGGAATATACTCGTCGATATTATAATACCAAAACTGTAAATGAGTGGTCGATGTTCTTGTTCATTTTCTCATAATTGTCCACAAGTGCATCATGAGTCAAACATTATTATTAACTAATATAGCTCCATGGGTCTAGGTCTAAAGTTTGTTCTCTAGGATTGGAGGACCAACATCACCATTAACAATTTGGGAATTTTTACCTAAGAGAGAAATTCCTTTGACTCATCTTTGTGATATAACATTAGTAATTGGATATATAAAGCAATTTAGTAGCCAACACATAAAATGATGTTAGGCAATTCTTTACAAATATATTTTTAAAGATACTAAATTATTAATATTGAATGCTATTAAGAATGAGGCAACTAAAAGCAATAGTAAATAATATCTTAAGTAACTATAGAAATTTGTGTTCGATGCAAATCTTACTAAGAATGGAAAAAATTAAGGGCTATCTAATTCTATCATAATATTTCTGAAATTAAAATTTTGACAAACATCACTTGTTAATTGAACTTTCCAACCCATTCCATAACTTCCCATATGTAATATTAACATTTTCACTTATAAATTTTAATTTTTTGAATTGTGTTTTTTCTATGTGAATAACCAGTGGAAGGATATGTCTAACACCAAGAACAAGGGCCTCTATGATGATCTTACAAAATAGTAAAAAACAATGGAGTGATTATTATTTGATTGTATATCGGCTTAAGAGTGTCAACTTTAGAATTAATTGAATATTTCACTATTCATAAGAAACCTTTTCATTAACTATGTTAGCAACATTGTAATAGAGTTCCACTTTAGTAAGGATTTTTTAATAAGGCATGAGCTAAGTGGAAGAGACATAGTAAGGGACTATGTCCAAGCATTTTTTGAAATCGTCCTCAAGATCTTGTGAAGGGTCTTAAGACTTGAGCATAATTTATAATGTTCACTAAGCCCTTAAAAATTTAAAAAGATTGTTTATCTATTTGTTTATAGATTTTATTTCTTGATCTAAGTAGTGTGACTAGAAAGATTGGAAGAACTCCTTCAAATATTGGTTGCCAACCCTCAACAATGATTTTAAATTTTGATATGATCTCCTCTAGCTATATGCAAATTTAGCCACAGAATGTTGTAAAAAAATTTGGAAGCACATCAAATCAAGCTAAATGGAAAACTAATTGAGCTCTAATGAAATGGTCACATGGGACTTGTGGTGTATCTTAGCTTATTAATGACTATAGATCATAATAGAAATGTCTAGTGCAAGTTGTGTCATCAAACCATCATGCAATTCAACCCATGCCACCTTGGGGTCACTTGACACAAGATTCTAAAACTAGTGTATATCAACAAATGTGGGCTTGCAACAAGAAGATACACTTGCAAATAGTATTTTTCTTAGGTAATGAGGTTTACTAACTTTCATGGAGGGATAAGTACAATCTAATAGAGCCATCAACACTTGTCTTGCATTATCATTAGTATTGGGTTGAAAATATTTTATAAATGCCAAGAATTTAGTAATTCCACCATTATCATATCTCATATTATGAACGTCAATTTGAAAAGCCCTTATTGAAACTATTATAACCATGCTTATGATTGTCTTATATTATAACTAAAACATAATTTCTAGTTTTATATATAAAAATAAAATATAAAATAAATGTTTAAAAAATCTCTATATGATGTTCCTTCAAATATGATAGATATTATATAACTTAACAGCACTATAATTTAAATTTTTTAAGGCTCCTATTTGTTTTTATATGACGAAGAATATTGTCCATGTGTTTAGGTAAAACAAAAGGCGTGAAAAGTCAGCTTCCTACGTGCGTGAATGGAAGCAAACCCGAACTTTCTTATTAATTTGTTTGACACATTGCGCGACCATACGAAGCCATTGCGAAAGTGCGCGCAAAAGAAAGGAAACAGAAAATCTACGCACATTAATGCGAGGAAAGACCTCTTACAGAATCCTGCGAAACAGAGTATGAAAGGGAATAAATTAAATCTATGCAGACGCAGTCGCGTCTACGCTGAGAATGCAGGTTCCTTTGTAGCTTCAACAAAACCGAGTTAATTGATATTTGCTGGTGCTTATATCTTATATAAGGAAGGCAATTATATTTGCAAAGAGAACAAATCACAGATAAGAAACTTTGTAAGGACAGGAAGCTAAGGATTACGCAACACTAAGTTTCAAATTGGAAAGAAATTGACTGTTTGTAAATACATCAACAATGGTTTCCGTGATTGCAAACTGTATGCATGGGGAATCGCACAAGGCTTGGATGAGGGCAACGAACAAGATTTGTAAAGGAAAATATAGATCAGAACATCATGGAAAAGGGCTATATAAATTGCCGCAGATCAGTACTGACTCCTTATCAGATGTTCTTTGTCAGTATCTGCAATATGCCCTCCACTTTGCCAGTATTCACTCCTTAGATGATGTACTCAAGGAATGCTTCTTAGACTTGGGATTATTTCTCAGCGATAGGAAAATACGTGCTGATGCAATTTTGGACATATGGGTTTATGTTCGGAAGCTACAAAGGCATGATGCTATTGCCATCTTATCACAACTTGCAAGCAGCAATCTGTTAGATTTAACGAGCAATTCAAGGTAATTGCCTTTGGTTCTATACAATTTTATATATATTGAATTTCTTTTATCCATATTTTTCAACACTAAGCTGAGATGCTTGCACTTAACAGAGGAAGTACGACAATGCCATATGGAAATACTTCAGAGTTATACTTTTCCCACCGTGATGGAATGCGAAATTTGGCCATGTATTTGGGACACCATGACAATATACTCCACTGCAAGAGGTTGTTCATAGAAAGGAAGAACTTTGGTTCGTTAGAAAAATGGGAGTTGCTCAGAGATAGAGCTTCTCATATTCAAATTCTCTCCATTCTCACCGGTGAGTTATTCAGAAACTCTTATACATCCATTTTGGTCGAGAAAAATATTTCTTTGTCATACTAATAATTATTTTTCATGTTCATTGTTGATCTCCAATTATAGAAAAAAAAAAGAATTTCAAAAATGATTTTCTGAATAGAATAAGGTTTACATCACTTTTCTAAGTAATTTGGCTGGCATGTGCATGAATTTCACATATATAACAAGTAGTCATTATTAGTGCACAAATTTCTAATTTTATTTGCTTTGTAATTAATACATGCAGGCCCTATGGAGGAAAATGACTGGTATGATATGAATTTCCCCGAGACAGAGGCTCTGTTATTATTCTTTACTTCGACAGAATACTTTCTTCCCCAATTTCTGAAATCCATGAAAAAGCTTAAGTTTCTGATGATATTCAATTGCGGTGCAAACAAGGCAACAGTGAAAGGTCTAGATGTCTTATCATCACTCACTCAACTCAAGAGTGTCCGCTTGGAGAGGTTGATTTTACCCTTTGTTGGAAAACAGGGCATTGAAGCACTGCAGAACATAGAGAAGCTATCTTTGAGCTTATGTGAAGGATTTGAAAATATATCTGCATTCACCAAGCTAAAAGATTTTAACCTGGGCCACAGCAATGATTTGGATTTACCTCTTGGTATCTGCAATATGCCTTCCACTCTATCATGCTCTATTACCAACTGCCATCAGCTTCAAAATTTACCATATGATTTTGGAAATATGAGCAATCTGAGAATGTTGAGGTTATCGGCATTACCACGCCTGGAACAACTTCCTGTGTCAATTGGGAAACTTGTACAGTTGGAATATTTAGACATTTCACTATGCGAGGGCTTGAAAGAACTTCCTAAGGAAATAGGCCAGCTCAAGAAATTGAGGGAGCTTGATATGAGAGAGTGTACTCGTTTGATGGCACTACCTTCAACTGTTTGTGAACTAAGTTCCCTGAAGCTTGTCACCTGTGATGAGACGATAGGGAAGCAGTGGTTGCGAGCCAAGAACATTTCTATTCCTGAGCTTAGAGTTGAAATTGTGGAAGCACGCTTTAGTTTGGATTGGCTTGATGATTGACTTCTTTTATTATCTCTTATCTTGAAGAACAAGATCCAAGGATCTTGGCATCCTTTGTAAATTTTTCATTATTTTTGTTTTCAATACAAGGTCCTCTAGATTTTCAGCCAATGATCAAGTTTTATGGCAGTTCAGTACAGTATACGTTCTTCAATGGATTCTACATGCATAACAAACATATTCTAATAAGTTCGTAAATGGGTTCGCACAACAATTAAATTGATCTACGCTATCTTCTCTGAAAGTATACTAAATAAATTAATCCAAATGCTTATAAGTTTTCAATTTTCAGTACAATGTCGTATGTACAAATTTGTCAAAACTTACAATTGGGTTTTTGAATTTGCCTAATAGTAGGCTATATATGGTGGACATAGTCCACCTGAATTCAGTATCCTCACGCCGGAACTACCACGTCAGATTTATTTCGTGCAGAATTTTCATGCCGATTTGTGATAATTTTAAAACATGACTGCCTCCCTGCAAACCGACTTCCTCAACCGATATGCTCCACAACCTGCAATCTGATCGCTGGAGGGTCTTAGTATTATCAACAAGGGCAGTTCCCACAAAACAATGGAATCGAATTGAGTTTTTACAGAGCGACAGTGGAGTTGCTTACCCTGTTCAAAGGTTTGCACATACTCTACAACTGTGGCCATGGTGGTATAGTCTCAATCCAAGTCTTCTTTTTTCATGTACCCAAAGAGTTCTAGAGCCTCTTCATACAACCCGCCTCAGGTATATCCTGTAATCATAGAATTCCATGAAATTAAATTTCGGTTAACAATTTTGTCAATGATTACATTCCCCACAAAAGAAATGGATTGGCATCCAATTTTTTAAATGTAAGCGAAAAACTGATTTCCTGCCTCTATTGCTTCTACACATGAGCAAGCCTTTAAAATGCTTGAAAAAAAAAAATTCATTTGGGATTATGCCAAACCGTTGCATGGCAGAATATAGCTTCAAGGCCTGTCCAAAATGCCTCGTCTGAACATATGCTGCAGTCATTGAAGCCCATGAGAATGAATTTATTTCAGACATTTTGTCGAACACTTGGGATACACCTGTCAAACTTCCACATTTGGCATACACATTAATAAGGCTGTTTTGAGCAAATACTTCCTGGTTATGTCCAGATTTGATCATGTGGGAATGAACAATTTTTCTATCTTCCAAAGATTTCGCCTATACAATCTTGCAATACAGTATAATGTGTAGAATCTGCCAGCGTGCTCCCTTGGTCTATAAATGTTTGTGGTTCATTCTGTTTTTCGTGCTTACAAGAGCTGCTAACATCTTAAACAATTCAATAATTCCTTTCTATTCCAACTGACCAGCTAACCTAGCATTACAGTGACTGCAATTCAATACTTTTGAGCTTCTGATAATTAATGTGCTGGTGCGAATGGTTTCCCAGTGAATTGAGTATCCTAAGAGAAACTGTTTTCAACATGAATTTAAAATGAGTTGTTTTTTGTTTTTCCCTGTATGTTGTATTTCAGGGGTAACGATTAGGAGCTGTGCAAACAGCCAATTCTATGAATTATTTTTAGAGCTCAATAGGAGATCATAATAAGATCGTGTGAGCATATCCAGACACAAGAAGGTGTTTTGTACAGAGTAGAGTAGAGATTTGTCTGAGATGTTAATAGGGGGAATTTATGAGAAGAGGGAGTGTGATATGTTACCTAGATATACTTGAGGGCTTTAGTGGCATCTACCTCGATTTTTCTCACAGATGTATTGAAAGCTGAAGAATATGAAGATGGTGTTTTTACCGGTGTTGTTCAAAAGATGCCTCTTGTAGAAGTATCAAGAAAGTACTTGATTTTGGCTTTTATTTTTCCTTAATTTGGTTGTGTTTACTTGATGCTGAAAGAATTTCTTCTTGTAGGTGCTGCAGAGAGCTGTTGAGAATAGTCTACTGAAGAAAGCCAAAGTGATGAAGAGGATTGATTTGGAAGAATTTAGCATCCCATTGAAGCAAAGTGAATTCAAGAGTGCCTTCTAATATGTTTCTCTGCTCCAGTGGCCTTGACATTAAGCATTCAATTTCTTTCTCTGCTACACGGTGCCAAGACATCATAGCAGTACTGCTTGAGTGAGTTTGCTTAATCTGACATTAACTAATGGGGATATATTCACGATTCTGTGTTGCTATCTCTAAAAAGTAGGATATTTTAATCTATTTTTGATAATTTGTTGTGCCAGTTTGTATCGTGAATGGGTTTTTCAAACTGTAAGAACCTTATTATGCAGTTCCTTTCAAAATATTGAAAGGGAGTAAAAAGTGTTTATAGACACTGATACAAAACTATATGATGAAAATGGGGCATATGCAAACATTGGTTTTGGTATTGCCGACTTCATTTGCCTTCCCGTGGGTATGTGAAGTGTGGTTTTGGTATGATATTTAAGTGGTAGTGTGAAGTAAGTAGTACTCTGCATATTCAATTTACAGTTTTTTTTGGGTGGGTTAAGGGACAAGCTACACTTTGGCATAATGATATTCAAATGGATTGTGTTAATTAAGTGTTGTGTAAATTCAATGTGAAAATTTTTGGATTTTGTCTTTAATAATATTTTATGTGAGTATGTTAAGGGACACTTCTCATTTTGGCACTATAATATTTAAATTGGGTGTGTGAAATATGTTAACACCTTGATATTTTGGCTTTACAGATATTCATGTGGGTATGTGAAGTCTACATTTCGGCATTACTAATAGTCTTAGCTCTTTTGATATGTTTGTCAAAAGATATTTGGGGCACTATAATATTCAAACTGGGTGTGTAAAATATGTTAATATCGTGTCATTTTGGCTTTACAAATATTCATGTGGGTATGAGAAGTCTACATTTTGGCATTACTGATAGTCTTAGCTCCTTTGATATATTTGTCAAAATATATTATCCAAAAATTGGACAATTTAGTATACTAGGAAGCTCAGAGAATGTCCAATTTATTTCTCCATTACAATGGAGCTAAAACTAGTGCTAAAGAGTTCAGTGCAAAGTGCTCGACCTACATGAGAAGCTTTGGGGTGATTGGTGTAGCCTCCAAAGATGTAGGAGTTCCTATTGCCATCATCAAGCCTGTAATCTTCAATGGTGTTCATATGGGCTATAATCTCAGTATTGGCACCATAAAACACTACAGGTAAGAAGTGTTACAGAATTTGGGATCTATAATTATTTTTTATTTTTTCTCTATATACTCACAATGATGTGTTATACAGGGATAATTTAGGGGAGATAGTTAAGGCCATAGGTCAAGTTGATGAAAAGAACAACCACACAAAAATTGTAGGAAACACCTTGAATTTCTAAAAGCAAGGCATATGAAAAAGGAAGTAGAGCATCAAACTTAAACTAAAGCATTAATCGCCTTTGATAACAATATAGCAAAGGAGGAGGCAATCCTTTTGTTTAGCTTCCAAAGACACCACTTCTATTATGTATAAAACATATGCTCTTAGAAACAAATATACACTCAGTCTGAGGGCTAAAATGATGAAGGTTGAGTTGTTTATAGACAACTTTAACATTAGTAAAATTTCAACAGTTTAATTTTGAATCAAATTTTTATTATCTAGTTTCAAATTTTGTTAGGCATCCGTGCATGCCAAGTTTTTGTAATTAAATGAAAACAAGGTTCATTGTTAATAAATACAACTAGTGATTATCTCCTAAAACTGTTTTTTTTTTGCACCGAATTCATCTCATCTTCAAAATTTTAACTTGTTCCCGAACTTGAATGTGCATTGCAAGTTTTTTCATTTTATAGAAAATAGAAATTTTTAGGTTCCCAATTCTATATTTTTGAAACAAATAACAATTTCCAAATATCATGCTTTATACATAAAACTTGTTAAGAATGTTGC
Organism: Cryptomeria japonica; assembly: GCF_030272615.1. NCBI lineage: Eukaryota > Viridiplantae > Streptophyta > Pinopsida > Cupressales > Cupressaceae > Cryptomeria > Cryptomeria japonica. The sequence continues at coordinate 129,109,703 of NC_081408.1, forward strand.
AAGATGTCAAGCTTTATACATAAAACTTAAATTCCTTAAAATTTATAATCACTAAGAAATGCTATGATATAAACTCTAAATTTTAGTAGACAACTACATTTATTGTTTAGATATTTTCATAGATGTTTTGAATCATACACTTTCGATTATTTTGGATCTCTCTCTATCAATGTTTCCCATCTCTTTGGATCACTCTTTGAATAAAGGGAAAATAACTAAAGATTATGGAAGACAATTATATATTTCTAGCACTGATGTTTTGGATCATTTTGGATCATTCTAATCACTTTGATTAAAAAGAGGATGATTAAAGATTATGAAAGAACAATCATATATTTTCATCACTCATGTTTGGATCATTTTGATAAGAAAGAGAATGATTAAAGATTTTGGTAGATAAGTATATATTTTTGTCATACATTTTGGATCTCTCTAAATTAATTTCAGGCCATGCACAATTCTCTAAAAGTTTTATCAAAGTCAGAAAGAATAATATTTATGTTACTCTTTTAATATCCATAAGAAAATGATGCACTCCCATATCATAATTTAGTATAGTAAATTCACTAGATATTCTTTACCAGTTCTCTAATGATAAGTCACCTTTTGTCAAAACTTTCCCCGGTTACAATCAAAACAATGATGGGAATTATTGCCCCAAAATTGATCATCCCATCTACAGAAACATAAATCTAAGAAACCCCATTAAAGATCCAAAAAGACTTCACTTTTGGAAAGGATACCTAATAATTCTCAACTCGGCATAATAATCCAAAACAATTTTCTCTATAATTATCAATCAAAATTAGATAAATTAATCTAAAAAACTAAAAAAATGAGTGGCAAGCAGTTATTTGATTCGAATTTATGGATGCAATTGTAGCCAAAGAATAGACAATGCATGAGAACTACAAACAAAACAATTTATATATGTAACTCGTGCACTATCTCTTCTAAGCTACAATTACATGCATACAACCTTAAAAGTCCTTTTTTTCTTGCTTTCTTTCTTCAAATTGGGATATCTATTATAGAGAACACACAATCCATCAAAAAATCTAATAAAGTAGCTAAACTGGTCTCCAATTAGGCAATTGTCTTGCTAGAGAAAATTTCCATAAATTTTGTGGAGGAAACAGCCATATGAACATTAAAGTAGTCTCCAATTAGGCAATTGTCTTGTTAGAGAAATTTTCCATAAATTTTGGGGAGGAAATAGCCATGTGAATATTAAAGTGGACATTGAGTTCTAATATGGAGTAACATGACATTCAACATTTGATAATTAGAAAGACATACCTCTCACACAATCCTCAAAAAATAAATTGAAACTACAAAAGGATTCTAGTTTGGAGTCTAAGAGTGAACTCGAATGGTTTAGATTGAGTTAGTATCATCCAATTTTATGCATGCCACTAAGGTTAAGTATTATGTGTGTTGGTTCTATAGAGAGAACTTTCCAAATCACAAATTTACATTTCTAAAGAACAATTTTGCCTTCTTCCAAAAGTCAAGAAGGGATGAGAGAATATCAATTTCCCTCAAGGGAAAAAGAGGTTTCAAAAAATGAAGAGACTACATAAAATGGAAGAAGATAGAACACTTGTAGAAAGTGGTCTTCTTGAGTAACAAGGTTGGTTGACCTTTTTAGAGGGTTCACTAAAAAGGAAAGTAGATTTTGCCAAAGCCAACACCACTTGTCTCACTGTATCATTAGCATTGGACTAAGAATGTGACATTTATCAAACCCTTACTAGTTGCGTCCTGATTATGTTCCATATTATGAATGCTAATCTAAGACTCTTTGTTAGACTATTGCAATAACTTCATTAACATCTATTCATCAATGTCATTAGATTTCCACAATCAATTAGTTTATTTGAATATGCTTCTGGACTTGATTGTGTGAGTTTTTTTGCATCTGGATTTGAAACGTTGATGCAAAAAAACTTACACAATCAAATCCAAAAGCATATTCTAATAAATCTATTCATCATTTCTTATATTTGAATAAAAATAATGCTAACTAATTTAATCTAATAAACAATTTAAAAATAATCTTTAATGTTTTAAATTTTTTTTTTTTTTAAAAATAAATTAAACATACTATACAGATGAACAAGTTTTTAATAAATTAATGCTACATTACTCTTAAAAGATAAGGTATACTTGTATACTTGCTAATTAATGCTTCACGTTGACAATATATTTTAAGAATTTGAAGGATAGCGAGCTTCGTGGCAGCAGAACGGAATAAATAGACTAGCAAGAAAACCCCCCTACGTGACCTTCGAAATTATTTGTTCTACGAGTTAATATGAAACAAATCCGACAAGGTTGGTAGCGCGTATACGCTGAGAATGCCGATTTCATGGAAACTTCAATTACACTGAGTCGTTCGATATTTGCACGTTTATTAGTGCTATATAAGGAAGAGATCTATATGATAGCGTAGCAAAGAAAAAGAAACCACATAAAAGAAACAGATTGTGAGAAGTTTAATAAATGGCGTCGATTCATTTGTTGATAGTTTTGAAATGGTGAATGATTCTACGTATTGTTATCAGTTTTATGTGGGGTTGGAGAAATGTTGTGGGGATTTGGAGGGAGTTTTGTTCCACAGCCAGGTGTCGGTGGTTGCTGTATGTTATGCGGGAGGTGGTGGGAAGAGTGCTCTAGATTCTGCTCTATGAAATTTTCTTCAAATTGAAGGTTAAATCCCTTCTAAATTGTGTTCATGTTTTAAGCCTTTATATAAAAGCCCATTCCCTTAAAACTCTGGGTTTTTCTCTCTTTGAATGCTGTATGTGTAGAAGAGATGAGTTTGTCGGAATATAATGTTTCAACAGTTAGAGTTTGAATAGAAATCAAAGAAGATTTGTAGATCTGTTTTAGTTAGCTGTTTCAGTGGATTTGTTTTCAGTTGAATGTTAATCAGTTTTAGTTCGTTGACAATGTTTTTAAGTTTGTTGTTATTTTTATTAGTATTTTTCAATAATGAAAATAAATTGTGAGTTTGATGTTCTGTTCTGCTGTTATATTCTCCATTTCTCCTTGTATATCTCTGTTTTTAATAGAGTTAGCACATAACAAACAGTATTCTTCTTCTATGTTTGTTCATGTTTTAAGCCTTTATTAAAAAGCCCATTCCCATATATTCTGGGTTTTTTTCATCTTTGAATGTCGTTTGCGTACAAGAAGAGATGACTTAGCACTCAACAAACTGTGTTCTTATTCTATGTTTTCCCTGGCTTGATTTATTGCTTTTGTTTTACTGTATAGTGGATAGGAAGCGTTTCATTTAGTAGTTGATATACTGTTATGTTTTCCGCAGAAAATGTGAGGAAAATTTATTATTTGAAGGTCCATGATACAAAACTTATGACTACCAAAGACAAATCCACAATCCTGTCAACCCTCGCTACAGAACTCTCTCAATTATCATTGTTGGGCCCAGACGATGCTCTGTTGCTTCTCTACTCCTGGGCTTTTAGACAGAAATTTTAAGCGCTACGGATGCAAATATAGTAAAGGAGGTAAGGATTATTATGTAGTAATTGTTGTTTTCTTAGTTTCATAAATAATTAATGAATTATTTTTTAATAAGATTCTGTTTTCCTACATGGTGTGCTAATGATTTTCTATGGATTTTAGGAAGTGTAGGTGCAAGCAGAATGTGATGGTCTGCCACTTGCTCTCAAGGTGATTGGGAGCTCTTCGCATGGGGAACCCCAAGAGGATTGAAGAAGAGCAAAAACCAAGATTTGTAGAGGAGAAAACACATCAGATTGTCACAGAGAAAGGCTATGTAGATTGATACAGACCAGTATTGACTCCTTAGATGATGCAACTAATGAATGTTTCTTAGAATTGGTGTTATTTTTAGAGGACAAGAAAATCTGTGGCGATACACTATTGGATATTTGTGTTTATGTTCGAAACCTGCGAAGGTGTGATGCTTTTGGTATCTTATCTGAACTTGCAAGGGCAATCCTGTTAAATTTAAGTAGTAATATAAGGTAATTTGTCTTCTTTCCTTTCATATTTGATCTTTTGTTATCATATTTTTCAACACTAAGCTGACATTTTTGCACTTAACAGAGGAACTACAACAATCCCATATGAAAATGCCTCGGAGCTATACTTCTCTCAGCACGATGTAATGGCAGATTTGACCTTTTTATTTGGCATACCAAGAAAATGTAGTCGACAGCAAGAGGTTGGGTAAAGGGAGTTGCTTAATGATCGTGCATTTGATACTTAAATACTCTCCACTCCCACTGGTATGTTATTCAAAAGCTTTTACAGAAACATTTCGGCCCCCAATTTTTTTTTCATATGTTAATCATTATGTTCATGATCATCTTTGATGCCAAATTATAGATTAGACTTGAATTTCAAACATGATTTTCTTCATATTATAACGTTTGTATCACTCTTCAAGTAAATTCAAACGGCCTATCATAAGACTTTGATATCCCAATCATTTGTTCAGCAGGTAAGCTCAACTGCCTCTGTAACCTACTTTTTTGGACCTACCTTTTTGGATGTTCAAAATGTCCTATTCCCTAATAAGCAACAATATACAACACTGCTGTTTTCAATTCTCAGATTTTTCATGCTGTAGTATTAAGCACCCTTCTTTTTCTGCATCGCAAAAATAAGCTCTTTTTTTTCCTTACCATATATCCATTCATGGATTCAACTTCAATATGACAAGAATATAACCTATATAACTGATATTCATAATTAATGCAAAAGGTTTTAATTGGATTTCCTTTTTGATTTGTACATTCAGAACCTATGGAGGAAATCACTGGCATGATATGAATTTCCCTGAGACAGAGGCTCTGTTACTCCTTTGTGGGATAGAAGACTTTCTTGAGTCTTCCCCCATATTTGAAATCCATAAAAAAACTAATTTTTTTTATGGTATTAATTTGTGATACAAAGAAGGCAACAGTGAAAGGGCTAGATGGCTTAGCTTTAATTTGGAGATATTGATTTCACCCCTTGTTGAAAATGAGTTATGAAGAATACAGAGCTTGGAGAAAATATCTTTGAGCTCATGTGAAGGATTTGGAAATATATACACATTCAACACAAGCAATCTTATATCAGATCAAAGCAGCCAGTTTGAAGAGTTAGCCCTTGATATCTTGAATATGTCCTCCTCTCTGTCATGGTCTATTACCAATGGCTCAGCACAAAAAGCCATCACGTAAACACTGACACTATGTGCTTAATGTGCTGACAGTTTACAGTGGAGGTGTGCTTCCACAATTTTAACTCTAAGCTCTAGATTAGAAATTTTCTTGGCAAGCAACCACTTTCCCAATTTTCTCATCACATACAACAAGCTTCAGGGAACTTAGGTTACAAATAGTTGTAGTAAACCTCATCAAACGGGAACATTCTGTTGTATCAAATTCCCTCAATTTCCTGAGTTGTCCTATTTCCTCTGGAAGTTCTTCCAAACCCTCGCATACTGAAATATCTAGATATTCTAACTATCCAAGTTTTACAATTAATACTGGGAGCTCTTTCAGGACCGGTAAAGTCAGTAATTTTGATATCATTAGATGGCTCACATTTCGAAGATCATATGGTAAATTCCGAAGCAGATGTCGGTTGGGGAAAAGCTTAAGGAGCTACCATGCTCTGGTGAACCTGCTGCCTTTTTACATTACCCTCAGTTCTATTAATTACCATTGTTGGGCCCAAAGGCTGTTCTGTTGCTTTTCTGCTTCTGCGTTTTTGGACAGATATCAAGTCTAAGCACTATTAATGCAAATCTCATAAAGCAGGTATGGATTTTTCTGAAATAATTGTTTTTAATGGATTCTCGTAAAAAATATTTTTTTATTAATTAGAATTTGTTGTTTTCTGAAATCATTTGCTTACAAATGTTTTCTACATTTTATGATTATCACAGAAAAGGACTATTTAGATTGCTGCAGACCAGTATTGATTCCTTAGATTAGTGTTTCTTAGGCTTGGAGTTATTTCCAGAGGACAAGAAATTCAGTGGTGATGCACTATTAGTTATTTGGCTTTATGTTCGAAACCTACAAAGGCATGACGCTTTTGCTCTTTCATCTAGAGCTTGCAAGCAAAAACCTGTTAAATTTAACAGCATTCTAAGGTATTGTCTTTCCTTTTATATCTTGGATCTTCTGTTACCATATTTTTAAACACTAAGCTGACTTGCTAGCATGAACAGGGGAAGTAAAACAATCCCATATGGAAATGTCTCGGAACTATGCTTTTCTTAGCATGATGTAATGTGAGATCTGTCCCTGTATTTGGCACACCAAGACGATGTAGTCAACAGCAAGAGGTTCGTCATAACAAACAGGGAATCTGGTTTGTTAGCTGAAGGGGATTTGCTTAATAATAATGCATTTGATACTCAAATGCTCTCCATTTTCACCGGTGAGATATTTACAAATGGATTTCGTCCAAATATATATGTTTTGGAAATGCTAACCATTATTTTTTATGTTCACCTGTAATATTAAATTGTGTTTTTTATGTTCACCTGCAATATTAAATTGTGGTCGAAATTCAAGCATTTTTTTCTGTATAATATTGCTTTATCTTCTTTGTTGTGACAAAATCTATATCGGATTGACATTGAAAACTAATACTAAGTCTTTAATATTCTAATCCCTTGTTCAGTGGGTGAACTCAGCTGTGTATGTAAATTATTCAAACTATCTAGATTTTTTGGATGCAACACTTACTGTTTTCAAATTTCAACTGTCTTATCATCACTCACTTAACAGTGTCCGCTTGGAGAGGTTGATTTCACCCCTTGGTGAAAAACTGAGCATTGAAGCACTGCAGAACTCAGAGAAGCTATGTTTGAGCTTATGTGAAGGATTTGGAAATATATCCACATTCATCAACACCCAGCTGCCAGATTTTAACCTCGACCATAGCAGTGATTTGGAGGAGTGACCCCTCAGTATTTGCAATATACCCCCCGCCCTTTCATGCTCTATTACCAACTTTCGTCTGCTTCAAAATTTGCCATATGATTTTGAAAATATGAGCTGTCTAAGAATGTCAAGGTTATTAGCATTACCATGCCTGGAACAGCTTCCTGTGTCAATTGGAAAACTTGGACGGTCGGAATATCTAGACATTTCGCTATGTGAGGGCTTGAAAGAACTTACAAAGGAAATAGAACAACTCAAGAAATTGAGGGAGCTTGATATGAGAGAGTGTTCTCTTTTGATGACGTTACCTTCAACTGTTTGTGAACTAAGTTCCCTGAAGCTTGTTACCTGTGATGAGACAATTGGGAAGCAGTGGTTGTGGGCCAAGAACATTTCTATTTTTTAGCTTAGAGTTGAAATTGTGGAAGTACAATTTACTTTGAATTGGTTTCATGATTGACTTCTTTCTTATCTTTCATCTTGAAGGACAAGATCCAAGGTTCTTGACATCCATGTTAAGTTTCAATACATTTTGATACCCACTGGCACAAATCAATATAAGTTCATGTATATTTTCAGCCTATGATTATGATCAACTTTTGTGGTATGTTCAGTGTAGTAAACATTTTGAACTGGTTTGTTCATGTATAACAAGACATTTCTTTCTTTTGTATAAACCTAGGAGGTGGGAGTATGCAAATATGTGGGAGTTGTCCATGCTGCAATTGAATTTGGCTCAGGAATTTAGAGTGCTCATTTTCTGTAAATGTGGTATGTAGATTAATCCAAATGCACATAAGTATACAATTTCCAGTCTTGTGTTGTAACTTATAGGTACAAGTTACAGAAATTATCTTCTTTTGCTATTAATATTTTTTTTAGATTCAATTCACAACAACTATCAACTTAATCAACCACTGTCATGGCGATGACTCCATGCCACCACTTAAAACTTACACTAGAAAATGTTAAGCTTCTGATGTTAGGGTAATCCCTTGATGCAAACCTATTTTTGAGCCTGCAAGTGAGCCTTCAAAGGAAAAACAAATTCTGTTCTGACCTAGCTCATGATGATGGAAAGAGAAAAGTATGACTAAGAATTAAGAAGGCAAAACAAAAAGAACCATTTTGCCAGTATGTGAAATGCACGATAAGAAATTGTATTCTATTCATACTCAGGTAAATACTAACATCACACAGAGATAAGATTTTCATACTAATTCCATCTCATTCTGTCCCCTACTTTGTGTCTTCCTTTTCCCTTCCCCTCTTCTATTCTTCTCACCCAAAACCCCTATAAACTAAACCTAACTAATTACCTATCATCCAGCTCTCATAGCCAGCACAGTTATGCAGTCCTATTTTTATTGTTCAATCTAAAAATAAAAACGCATGACAACTGTTTGACAGTAATAGAACTACTAAACAGTTAACTAAAAATAGCAATAACAAGTCCTAGAAAAATTGAGTCAACTCAACTGACAGGTTATGGGGAATAGAAGTTTAAGGAAGGTGCTCTGCATCATCGTCCCCTCCTCTCAGAAAATCTGAACATAGTTTTGGAGTTGTTTGGCTGTGCTTCAGCAAGTCAGCTTCTGTGATCCCCGAGCTGTAAGACTCCGACAGTCCTTCCCATTTAACAAAATATAGCTTATGAGAATTGGACCATGTAGCCATTAGTTTAATATTCAACTCTTGTTCCACATGCTCTTTATTTTTCTTTGGCAAATACTTGATCCCATGATCACCTTCTTTCTTGTTCTTCTGATCTTCCACCTGATGATCATTGACTCTAGATGAATATGAGTATTGATCAGCAACACTAAAGATAGGACTAATATCCAAGTCTTCAGGTAAATCAATTTGGTAACCATTCTCTTTTATATTATTCATAAATTTGCATGGTCCAATCTTCCTAGCTTTTAACTTGTTATAGATTCCTTCAGAATACCTTTCCTTGCAAACATACTGTTAATTTGTTTTTTATGCACTTTGAACACAGAATAAAATACCAAGGTATTCTATCCTCTCTTGAATAAAGAAACCTCATATGCTATACAACATGATCAAATGAGATGACTTCAAGGTTTACAATGCAAGCTATGCGACTTAAATGCTTGGATAGACTCAGTAATGTGATGTGATTTAGCTGGAATGACAAGGGGACTTACGTTTATGAACTCTATTGGAACACAGACTCTACCTCAATATTGGAAAATAAAGACAAAACAGATGAAGGGTTAGGAAATCTATTCTAATCCTATGAACAATGACAACAATGGATGATACTTGATAGACAAATTCCCTCAAATCAAGTGTTGCTTTGCCTTGATGACACAACAACACAAACTTGATGCAACCTTCTAAGGAAATGGAAGATTTTCACATTGCGAATACATCATCCAAATCCCAATGCTAGCACAACTTGAATAAGTATCCACAATCGAACTTAGCAGAATGATTAGGCTCAGGCTTACTTTACACTATAGCTTACAATCAGCAAACCCTAATTAATTTGAGCCTTCTGTAGAGGACTCTTTACAATTCAACGACTCAAATCAATTTGAGATAAATGCTCGAGATTTGATAATAAAACCCTAATTAGGGTTTGTTACAACAAACTTCCTCTGGCCAATGAAATAACTGCGTTGCTTAGGACACATGTCCATCTTTGGATTCTAACCAATAGTAAGATAGGCTAAGTACATTAAACAATATTCACATGTGCGATTGCGCTCCTTGGGATGAGTTAATTCAATGAATCTGGATGTCCTAATGTGGAAGAGCTTGATTGATTGGATGATGACTAGATGCCAACTCAACTTACCTTGTAGATCATCACCAAGAAGCGTTTGTGATTGAGGCATATCTCTTGATACTCAACATTATCTAGCTTGATGTGATGTGATGAGTTAGATTCCCAAATTGTATCATCTTTGATCAAGTCCACCCTTTTCATGTTTGAGAATTTGCCCTTATTGATGCATTTTAATCCTTGACTCTGGAATCTTGAATTATTTCCTTCCTTAACCCTCTTTGGTCTTGAAATTCCCTGCCTTGGACTTGCATTTCATTTATATAATTCTTGACTTCATGATGTGAAATCCCATGTGATGCTTTGCATCTCATTCTTACGTTTGGGAATTCCATACTTGTTTTCTTCTTGATGATGTTTGATCCTCCATCTTGTGCTTAGATTACCTTTGCACATGATGTCCCTGACCAGGATTACCTTTGTAGTTTCGACCATGATCTTGGATTTTCGGAGGAAATTCAAGATTGTTGCAACATTTCCCTTCTCGAGTTGATTTCTTTTGCAGGCCTTTGTTGAGATGTTCTTGCCTTGAAATTGTTCAAACTACATGTTGCATTTTCGAAACTGTGACGACATTTCTCTTTGTCTTCACCATTGAAAAGTCACTCTTGTGTTTGCTTTAAGATGTAGACTTTGCTGAATAATTCACTCTGCATATCACTTTGAATGCTCATCTTTCTTAGCTCAGACCTTGATCTTGCATTGTTGACTAGAAGTCTTCATGTTGCTGAATCCTTATGCATCATTCCTTGCTTACCTCTTTGCAATGATTCCTTGTTGTTTAGTTGAGGAAGTTCACACTTGACCTCATGATATCCACATTCCCTTCCTTATTGCCTACCTGTTGATGTGTTTTTTATGCACATGCGAACACAGAATAAAATACCAAGGTATCTTATCCCCTCTTGAACAAAGTTTCCTCAAATGTTGAAGATTTCGCCTAAGGATCATTTGAGAAGACTCCAAAGTTCTTATATGTAGGGTCTCTACATGTGGATAAGCTCAATTTGGTCTGATGTGATTATGTTGGAATCACAAGGGGACTTATGTTTGAGTGTCTTGAGCGTTTAATCTGTTGGAACTTGAATCCTATCTACTAGCTGGAAGATAAAGAAATATCAAAAGATACAGGGTTTGGAGAATCTAATCTAAGACCTAGAATGCAAGAGGATGGATGAACAACTAGGTGGAGTCCTACTAGGCTGGGTCTCACCATTAGATTGAACAATCTGGCACCAACTCAGTGCGATCTTCTAAGGGATGCTTCGAATATATTCAAATTGTACACCATCAGACACTGATCACCATTCAAGTTAATGCGTGAACAATAGACGCATAACGACTTGAGATTAAGCTCATTCTATGTCAGTTGACCACGCAAGGCGCACTTACAGTCAACAAGAGGCTAGTGGTTTGGACTAGGCAGATTCCACAAGAGTGCATTCAATAACTTCCTTCATTCAATCTAATTAACCATCATCTAAAATGAAGATTCAACAAGAGATCATGCATAATGCAAAGAAACGACACATTTCACCATAACTTTAATGAAAATGGAGTTCATTTACAATTTAGGCAACAATTTCTTGCCTTTTCCTCCTATTCTATTCTAATTGCTACTTTATTTTGCTGACTATCCACTATTGACTAATTTCTAACTATTCACTATTCTCTATTAGCTAACCATTAACCTTTACAAATGAAGAGTCAGAGATTTATATAGAGAGCTCTTTACATTTCGATGGCTCTGATTGATTTATAATCAACAATTAGAATTACAAGATGAAAACCCTAATTAGGGTTTGTTACAACAAACTCCTTTAGCCAATGAAATAATTACATTCAATATTTGTGAGCCAATAGGAAATCGAGGTAGGTGCCTCGAAATTTGCACCATTACTAGTGAGTCAGGTACATTGAATTTAGACATGCTGAGGTGGAGCTATCTGACTAGAGGAACAGTGACTAGGATGCCACCTTGTCTTGAGTTTGCTCATATCTCTTTTGATATTCAACTTGGTGATGTTAAGAAGCTAACTCTGATTAACTCTTCTGAAACTATCTACTTCTTCAACATATCCTTGCACTAACCTCGGTTGATCTTCTTTTGTCCTTGATGTACTTGATTGATGACGTACCTATCCTTGACCCTCTTGTGTTTGATGAGGCCTCTTCATGATCAAGTCACTCCTCCTCTAGTAGCTTATATCGCTTTGAAATGTTTACAAGATCCTTCTTCTTTGTCATCATGTGATTTCTTTGAGGATAGTTCTAACACATTGCTTGCAATTATTGATCATTCGAAGTCCTTCAATTTAGTAGTACCTTGAGTACCTTCTCATGCATCCAAGGCATCCTTAGTGATGATGAAACTTCAATAGGTCCTCCTTGTCTGCTCTTCCTTCTAGCCCGGTCTTGTTTATCTGCAAAACAAAGGATGATTAAGTATACATGATATATTCATTCTAACATGATATTTCTCACCTTAAATAATCAACAAGAAGGCATTAGAATGAAATTCGCTCAGGACCCTCTCCAGGGACAGGACCTATAATGAAATTTGCTTTGGACCCTCTGGAAGGGTCAAAAGCGAAATTGGTAATCTCACTTAATTCCCTATTCATAACTCATTCTTCAAGGCATTAAACTTCATAATTGTGCTCCTTCTAGGTATAGACAAGTCATTTTCTCTCAAAAATTGCTTAGAATGGGTCATCCAAGTGCTAAGGCAAGGTACAAGGTCCATTGAATAATTTCGCTCTGGACCCTTTGGAAGGGTCAGGAGCAAATTCCTTCCTTTAGGTTGAATTCGTCCTTCCTCTCACTTCAATTTGCTTTGATTTTCACCTTTCAATCCCTCTCCCCTGAAGACATCAATAATTTGACCCCCAAAAAGACCTAAAAGAAGGATTTTGCTTTGGACCTTGGCCAAGGACGAGACCTATAAGGAATTTCGCTTTGGACCCTTTGGAAGGGTCAAGAGCGAATTTTGCATTTTTGGATAAATTCTTCATATTCTGTGACCACAACTCACTCAAATGCATGCCTAAGGATGCTTCTAATCTCAATCCACCTCCATCAATGCTAGGCTTGATACAAAATTGGGGGCAAAAGAGGTTACAAGAAAATTCACTCTAGACCCTTTGGAAGGGTCAAGAGCGAAATTTGCAATTTAGCCTCAATTCTATCATTTCCTTTGTTCCAACTTACTTCTCAAGGCAAGACTTAACAATTCTCTCCCAACAATGCCTTAGGAATCAAGATCTTGATCTCAACAAGGAGCAAAATATAGTTTTTAGGAAATTTCGCTCTGGACCCTTTGCAAGGGTCGAGCGAAATTTGCATTTTGACACCATTCTTCTTCTTTTCAAACCTTCCTCTATCATCATCAAGTGAATTCGCCCTCTATTTAGCCTAAAACAAGATCTTTTTGGGTGCATTAGATGAAATAAGGAGTCCTCCTAAGGATTTCGCTCTGGACCCTTTTGAAGGGTCAAGAGCGAAATTTGTATTTTGCTTGATTTTCCCTCATGAATCTTCATTTCTCATCCTTTTCTTATCAACAAGTCTTGTGCCTTAAAAAAAAAGAAAAAATGCTTGGGAATGAGTTAGTTCATAGGTTGGAGCAAGGTATAATGCTTCATGGAGAAATTCACTCTGAACCCTTTGGAAGGGTGAGGAGGGAATTTCTCTTTTTGGCTCAATTCACACTTCTTTTCTCCTTTCTTTGCCTTGAATTTAACTTGTCAAACTTCCCTCTATCACTATCAAGTCAAATTGCTCTCAAAGTGGTGTCTACTCAGTGCTTTTGGTGAGGAAATAAGCAATCCTAAGGATTTCTCTCTAGACCCTTTGGAAGGGTCGGGAGCTTGAAAAAATTTCGCTCTAGACCCTTTGGAAGGGTCAGGAGCGAAATTTGGAAAATAGGGCTTGTCCTTGATAAAGCTTTCTCCTAGCTTGCTTGCTTAGCTTCAAACCACCTTAGGAAAATACCTTGAGGGCAATTTGCTTTATAATTGTGAGGAAAATACATGCTTTTGAGAAATTCGCTCTAGACCCTTTGGAAGGGTCAGGAGCGAAATTGCTCTTTTAGGCTCAATTCTTCCTCATTTTCACTCATCTTGCTTTAGACTTGTCTTTTTGAATCCTTTCCTTGCCATGCATGTCCACTATTTGATGTCCATAGTGAAGAAATAGGTTTTTTGGGGAATTTCGCTCTAGACCCTTTGGAAGGGTCAGGAGCTTGAAAAAATTTCGCTCTGGACCCTTTAGAAGGGTCAGGAGCGAAATTTGCAATTATGCTCAAATTCCTTACTTTTCATCACTTCACTTTGTTTCACACCTCAATACTCTCTCAACTACGCCACAAGGACAAGGTTTATGAGGCAAATTAAGACCAAGAAGGGAGATATAAGGGAATTCGCTCTAGACCTTTTGGAAGGGTCAGGAGCGAAATTGAAGAATTAACCTTAGATACCTTCCAAACACTCAAACCCTCAATCACATTGTTCTCACCTTAGGACACGTCAACAAATCACCTTAAGGAGGCATCTAGCCCAAAACGTTGGATCAAAAGTGCATCTTAACCATTTTGCTTAGGTACCCTTGGAAGGACAGGACCTATCCAGGAATTTTGCTTTGGACCCTTTGGAAGGGTCAGGAGCAAAATTTGCTTTATTGGTCAAATTCCTAACATTTCTTTCAACTTTGTTCTTAGACTTGGCCTTTGGGTCCTTCCTTCACCTTAATCAAGTCCATTTGCCTTCAAGGTGATGTCAATTCAATGCTTTTGATGACAAGTTAGGTCTTTCTAAGGATTTCGCTCTGGACCCTTTGGAAGGGTCATGAGCGAAATTTCATAAAATGCTCGAATTCTTGACCTTTCTCCAAATTTTCAAGTGTAGACTTGGTTGTGAGGCATTTATAGGTCAATATCACATCAATCAACACCTAGAACTTCATCATTCATCAACTGGACCAATCTCAAACCCTCAAAGGGAATAATTCTTGAGAACGCCTGCTCACATACCTCCATTGACTTCCTTAACTCAATGACATAGCCTCCAAAAGGCAAGATTCCTAACAAGATATAAGGACTTCCTCAAACTCAATCAAGACTAGACCTTCGAAGCAAGACCCAGGCCTAACCAAGAGGAAGCTTTCAATAGAGACCCCGACCTGGACCACTTACTGACCCACCTCAACTCAAGCAGAGCCTGCTATCCTAATGAGCCCCTTGTCGACCCTCAAATGCAAAGGCAAATAGCCAAGAACCTAAAAGACCAAGAAAACTAACCCTAGAAAGCAAAAAGAAGGGCTCCCCATTTACAATGGGGCGATGTGTGAATACGTCACAACACTACCCACGATCTAGTCTGATTGTTGTCCATTGCTCTCCTTGTGATCTGCTTCAAATCTGATATTCTTCTCTTGCTTGCAATTTATTTGAAGGAAATAATTTTGCTTGAATTGTGAAATAACTTTCAAAATTACTTTCTTTGTGGATTCTTCAAACTTCCTATTCCAAGTTAGCCTAAGGATAATTTTGTTTTCTTCCTTTTAATCTCTTTTCCCTTTGAAATCTAATTCAAATGAATTCAAACTTATTGCATATCCTTGAAAGGGCCGAATTGAACCTGTCTATTGGTGGATTAGATGAACATGTTTACAATGTTGCATTGCCTTGTGTTACATTGGAGGTCTCAAGATGGGAATTCAAGGAACTATGGAGCGCATTTTAGACTTTATCAGGAAATTCCTTGAGTTGGATTTCCATGTGTGGAGGAATTCTTCCTTGCATTGGGCGTGATAGCAGTGCAGTGACTAGGAGAGTAGGTTTGAAGCATCCTCAAGGAACTTTTCAGCACATTCCTTAGAAGTGGAAGGAAATTTCACTTCCCTAGGGCATGATAGCAAGCTGATATGGAAATAGGGCCCCCTTTTTCCTTAAACTTAGGCAACTTCTTCATCTTTCTGTTGTAATGCCTTATTCTTGTGCTTTTTGGTATTGATCTTCTTCTCGATTTGCCATGTTAGAGTATGAATCTTGACATTTTAATTGTTTCACTCTACATGTGGTGGAAAAGTCCTTCATTCTATGCTCCACATTCCTTATTCCTTGCTTGCATTAAACCTTTGACTAGGCGATTTGTGATTGGATCATTGAAAAGAAGATTGCAAGACCCTAAAGGGTCGGAATGCAAGGGTATAATGGAATAGCGCTCTAGCGCTCAAGCTTGG
The DNA here is from genome assembly GCF_030272615.1 of Cryptomeria japonica. Lineage (NCBI taxonomy): Eukaryota > Viridiplantae > Streptophyta > Pinopsida > Cupressales > Cupressaceae > Cryptomeria > Cryptomeria japonica. Next base: position 129,125,702 of record NC_081408.1, read on the forward strand.
GTGCAATTGCAGTATGATGTGGAAATAGTGCCTTTCTTTGATCCTTTTTGAGTTCCTAATATCTTCACAAGTTGGATAGTTCTTCCCCTCAAGCTTTGAATATCATGTTCCGTTCCTCGTATCAAACCTGCAAAACAAACAAGAATTGAATCAACACATGTGTAATGAATGAAGATATCATAAATTATAAGTTTTTATATGACGGAAGAATATTTTCCATGTGTTTAGTAAAAACAAAACGTGCCAAAAGTCAGCTTCCTATGTGCCTGAATGGAAGCAAACCCAAACCCTTCTTTTTATTAATTTATTCAACCATTTCGACAGATGTCCTCCTGAAATCACATTTAAAGATGAAAGGAATTCACCAAGGCAATACGAAACCATTTCGAGGAAACAACTTTTATAAATTTATGCGAAAGAGAGTATGAAAGAAAGGAAATAAAAAATCCACGCACATTGATGCCAGGAATGATCTCTTACACATTCCTGCGAGACAGGGTATGAAAGGGAATAAATGAAATCTATGCAGACTCATTCGCCTATATGCTGAGAATGCAAATTTTGCTGCACCGAGTCGTTTAATACTTGTTGGTGTTTATTTCTTATATAGAGAACGCACGTTTATTAGCCTTACAAAGAGAAGAAATCGCAGAAGGAGCTAAGGATTACCCAACACTAGACATCAAATTGGAAGGAAAATGCCTGTTTGTAAATACTTTAACATGCGGAATTGCACAAGGCTTGGATGAGGGCAACGAACAAGATCTGTAAAAAAAAAAATAGATCAGATAATCACAGTAAAGGGTTATATAGATTGCAGCAGATCAGTACTGACTCCTTATCAGATGTTCTTTGTCAGCATCTGCAATATGCCCTACACTTTGGCAGTATTGAGTCCTCAGATATGTGCTCAAGGAATGTTTCTTAGACTTGGGATTATTTCCCGCAGACAGGAAAATATGTGCTGACGCACTTTTGGACATTTGGGTTTATGTTCGAAAGCTACAAAGGCATGTGCTTTTGCCATCTCATCAGAACTTGCGAGCAGAAATCTGCTAAACTTAACTAGCAATGCAAGGTAATTGCCTTTACTTTTGTATATTGAATTTCTTTTAATCATGTTTTTTCAACAGTAAACTGACATGATTTCACTTTAACAGAGGAAGTACAACAATCCAATATGTTAATGCTTCAGAGGAATACTTTTCCCAGAATGATGGAACACGAGATTTGGCCTTGTATTTGCGACACAATGACAATATACTGCACCGCAAGAGGTTGGTCATAGAAAGGAAGGACTTTTGGGAGTTGCTCAGAGATAGAGCATTTGATACTCAAATTCTCTCCATTCTCACCGGTGAGTTATTCAGAAACTCTTACACATCCATTTTGGTCCAGAAAAATATAACCAGTAATGATTTTCTGAATAGAATAAGGTTTACATCACTTTTCTAACTAATTTGGCTGGCATGTACATGAATTTCACATGTATAACCAGTAGTCATTATTAGTGCACAAATTTCTAATTGTATTTGCTTTGTAATTAATACATGCAGGCCCTATGGAGGAAAATGACTGGTATGATATGAATTTCCCTGAAACAGAGGCTCTGTTATTATTCTTTACTTCGACAGAATACTTTCTTCCTCAATTTCTGAAATCCATGAAAAAGCTAGAGTTTCTGATGATATTCAATTGTGGTACAAACAAGAAAACAGTGAAAGGTCTAGATGTCTTGTCTTCACTCACTCAACTCAAGAGTGTCCGCTTGGAGAGGTTGATTTTACCCTTTGTTGAAAAACAAGGCATTGAAGCACTGCAAAACATAGAGAATCTATCTTTGAGCTTATGTGAAGGATTTGAAAATATATCCGCATTCACCAAGCTACAAGATTTTAATCTGGACTACATCAATGATTTGGAGGAGTTGCGTCTTGGTATCTGCAATATGCCATCCACTCTGTCATGCTCTATCACCAACTGCCATCAGTTTCAAAAGTTACCATATGATTTTGAAAATATGAGCAATCTAAGAATGTTAAAGTTATCAGCATTACCACGCCTGGAACAGCTTCCTGTGTCGATTGGGAAACTTGTACAGTTGAAATATTTAGTTATTTCACTATGCGAGGGCTTGAAAGAACTTCCAAAGGAAATTGGACAACTCAAGCAATTGAGGGAGCTTGATATGAGAGAGTGTCCCAGTTTGACGATGGTACCTTCAACTGTTTGTGAACTATGCTCCCTGAAGCTTGTTACCTGTGATGAGAGGATTGGGAAGCAGTGTTTACAAGCCAAGAACATTTCTATTCCTGACCTTACAGTTGAAATTGTGGAAGCACGCTTTAGTTTAGATTGGCTTGATGATTGACATCATTTATCATCTCTTTATCTTGAAGAACACAATCCAAGGATCTTGACATCCTCTGTAAATTTTTCATTATTCTTTTTCATGTGCATTGACACAAATCAATACAAGGTCCTCTAGATTTTCAGCCAATGATCAAGTTTTATGGCATTATAGTACAGTATATGTTCTCGACTGAATTGTACATGCATAACAAACGTATTCTAATAATTTTGTAAATTGGTCTGCACAACAATTTAATTGATCTGCGCTATCTTCTGTGAAAGTATATTAAATTAATCCAAATGCTTATAAGTTCTCAATTTTCAGTACTGCGCTGTATGTACAAATTTGTCAAAACTTACGATTAGAAATTAGGTTCTTGAATTTGCCTACTGTAGCATACTAGGAGTTAGCCAATAGGCTATATATGGTGGACATAGTCCACAGGAATTCAGTATTTTCACGCTGGAACTATCAGTGGGATTTATTTCTTGCGGAATTTTTAAACATGACTGCCTCCCTGCAAACCGACTTTCTCAACTGATATGCTCCACAACCCGCAGTCTGATCACTGGAGGAGTTTTAGTATTATCAACAAGGACAGTTCCCACAACAACAATGAAATCGAATTAAGTTTTTCAGAGAGACAGTGGAGTTGCTTACCCAGTTCAAAGGTTTGCACACACGCCTACAACTGTGGCCATGGCGGTATAGTCCCAATCCAAGTCCTCTCTTTTCATGTACCCAAAGAGTTCATTTTTCATGTACCCAAAGAGTTCTAGAGCTTCTTCATACAACCTACCTCAGGTATATCCTGTAATCTTAGAATTCCATGAAACTAAATTTCAGTTAACCATTTTGTCAATGATTACACTCCCCACAAAAGAACTGGATTGGCATCCAATTTTTACAATGTAAGCAAAAAAGTGATTTCCTACCTCTAGAGCTTCTGCGCATGAGCAAGCCTTTAAAATATTGAAAAAACAAATTCATTTGGGCTTATGCCAAACCGTTGCATGGCAGAAAATAGCTTCAAGGCCTCTTCAAAATGCCTCGTCTGAACATATGCTGCAGTCATTGAAGCCCATGAGAATGAATTTCTTTCAGACATTTTGTCGAACATTTGGCATACACCTATTAAACTTCCACATTTGGCATGCACATTAATAAGACTGTTTTGAGCAAATACTTCCTGGTTATATCTAGATTTGATCATGTGGGAATGAACAATTTTTCTATCTTCCAAAGATTTCACGCCTATACAATCTAGCAATACAGTATAATATGTGTAGAATCTGCCAGCGTGCTTCCTTGGTCTATAAAAGTTTGCAGTTCATTCTGTTTTTCGTGCTTACAAGAGCTGCTAACATCTTAAAAAATTCAAATATTCCTTTCTATTCCAACTGTCCAGCTAACCTAGCATTACAAACACTGCAATTCAATAATTTTGTATCCCATTGAAGTGAGTGAATTCAAGAGTACCTTCTAATATGTTTCTCTACTCCAGTGGCCTTGACATTGAGAATTCAATTTCTTTCTCTGCGACACAACACCAAGACAACATAGCAGAACTGCTTGAGTGATTTTGCTTAATCTAAAATTGACTAATGGGGATATATTCACAATTTTGTGTTGATATCTATAAAAATGTAGGATTTTTTAATATATTTTTGATAATTTGTTGTGTCAATTTGTATGTTGTATGGGTTTTTTAAACTGTAAGCACGTCATTATGTAGTTTCTTTCGAAATGCTGAAGGTGATTGGAAAGTGTTTATAGACACTGATACAGAGCTATATGGTGGAAATGGGGTATATGCAAACATTGGTTTTGGTATTGCCGATTTCATTTGCCTTCACATGGGTATGTGAAGTAACGCCCATTATTTGGGCTATAATTAGCCGATAGGCTTTTATGGTGGACTTTGCCCACCGGGTTTTTCTCGCTGAAAAAAACTCCGCTCGCGGCACTTTGGCAGGCATATCACGCCATCTCAGCATGTTGATAGACAATTATGAACAGAAAACTGAAACGACACTCTGATTGATATGCAAGCTGGTAAACCATGTTGCACATACCACAATGGCGGAGAAGCTGTTCTGCGGGGAGCGGTTTTCGCATCGTTGCTGAAAAACAGCCGTATGGACACTTTCTACTAGGTTTAGCTTTCTGGCATCAGCGTTGGTGGTAACATTCTCTCAATGCCACAGACGGTTCTGGCAATGGAGGTATTATTGTGGATTCCGGCAAATGCTCCAAAGCAAGGGCTACGAGGCTATGCGTGATGCCTGTGGTTGGGACCAAGGATTAGGGTTTTGTACCCTGGTAATAGCCAGGTGGGATTTGCCGTCAATAAGTGCTAGAGTACGTTGTTATGGAAAAAAATATTTATGGCTCTTCACCATTTAAGTTAAAGCTTAGTATGGAATTGTCATTTAATCGAATCGCCGCTGCTAGTGGCCTGATTGGATTAGTCGTTATGAAGCTGTCTTATTAGTTCCTGCCGATGGGCAGGATACTTATGTATCGTTTGGATGCATTTTCTCTTTTTAACTAGCCAATCATGTTTAAAATTTTTATAAATTTGTAAGCAGTTCTATAGTTTCAATGTTTATTTATATTTAAATAATTTAAACAAAATTATTTATTTGTTATTCTTATTAAAAATTATTTATTTGTTCTCCTATTGATTAATAGGAGTAATAGTCACTGTAATAATTAAATTTATTTAATTTTAATTAAAGATTTAATAAAATTTTCTAACTTTACACAACGCATTGTAATCCCATCGGATAATACATGGAGTAAAGAAATCCCATCCGATAATAAATGGAGTTAAAAAAATCTGTGAGCAAGTACCAAAATCTTTCCTGGTTGGAGACAGGCAAGTACAAAGCCCCAATCTAATGGGGACCATTTGTATTGCCAAAATCTTCACAAATCTTCTCCATTGAATGGGTACTGAATGCATATGCTTTTTAGCATTCACAAATATCATATTTTTATTGTTTGTGCAGCGTTCATTTATTCTTCATCATTGTCTTTCTCCTGCTCAACAAAGAACACTGAGATTTCGTCCATCTTGATCAAAGCATTCATGGTAAACACTAACAAACACAGGTCATAGCATGATTGATCAGATAAGGAATTTCTTTCTGAAATAAAAAATATTCATGGCAGCCATAGTTATTTTCTGTTAGCAGAATGAAGTAACAAAAACTCTAAATTAAGTAGCCGAGTTTTACAAAATTACAAAAACCCTAGATTTTTATTTAACATAAAAAGAGAAAATAAATCTTGGAGTGCTTGGGATGCAGTAAATTTTTAGAGCTAGTAGTAACTTTGCATATCGCATCTAACAGTGTAGAATTTGTTGAAATATGATATTCGATGATTTGTTCAGAATAAGGTCTGTAAAATTTTTATATTCTAGAGAAAAGACCATCTCCAAAACATAGGTGAAGAGTACCAATAGCTGAAATAGTTCCAATAACCATCACCTTAATACCATGTTGACCCCCCAAAACATAAAAAAAAAATTGTCAGTACATAAATAAAAAAATGCCAGTAAATATTTATTTTAACACCAACACATGTTCACAAATGAATTAGTAATTGAAAACCAAAAAGTTAAAAAAATAAACAACTATTGGTACATTTCCTATTTTAATACAAAACATCTTGCACAAATAATAAACATTTTTATTTTTTTAAAAACTTAATGTTTACATTTGCCACTTTATGCAAGTGGCTTAAGAGTACAAATGTACTCCAATTACAATTACATATGCACATCTATTGGTGCATTACATGACATAAAAACAATCAATTGTAAACTTCTTAGACACTCAAGTGTACATTCTTCCAAATATCACTTCACAACTTCATGTATTAAATGGATCTGCATTTGGTACCTGCATTTGCAACAACTAATGCAAGGCTCCCTAATATCCAAGAATTTGCATAAAATCCAATTTTAAAAACCAAGTTTCATTCAAAGAAGGAAAGAAAATTGAACAATTTGAAGTAATGGAGGACTGCATTTTTAATATGACATGACCGACTGTTTCCCACAAAAATTCAAATTTGAATATAGCTAGCTACCACAATCAAATGCATTGCACATTCAAATTATATTATAAGACAAAAATTTTCGTGTCACTTTCACTACAATCCAATTCATTGCATATTCCTGAGCTCTACAAATACCCTCTGCACATTCCCTACTCGAGGGCGCACATTCATGTTGGTACACACAAAGTAACTAAATTCCCTCTGTTCAATGAATATTGTTAACTAAATGCTATAAATCTTTCAATTCAAATTATACTGTTTTCAATAAACTAGCATTTCTTTCAATATAGTCACTGTAAATAATATAAATTAGCATTTCTTTCAATATAGTCACTGTAAATATTATTAACAGCCATATTGGATGTCCAATGATTGTTTACCTCCTTCCTAGCTGCATTATGCTTTGTCTATTGATGATTTCTTTGTATGTGGTTTACAATTTCATTTCAATGCTCTCTTATAGTTTAATAATGCCAAAATCCTCACAAAGAATGTTTAATAACGCTAAAATCATCACAGAGAATGGCAAAACAACTGAATATCTTTTCGTTTTCTTCGAAACCCCTTCATTATTTATCATTTCCTTTTATGGGTGCGTTGTTAAATGGTGTCTCTTTGTTTATAATGCCAAAATCATTACAGTGAATGCGAAAAAAATTGATTATTGTTCATAATTGTTCGAAACCCCTTCATTATTTATCATTACAATAATGTGTATGCTTGATACTATTACTTACAGTGACTATATACTAGCTACACACACACACACACACACACACACACACACACACACACACACACACACATACACACCAGGTCAGACAACTTTTATTACAAAGTTTAAAATGGGTGGTTAAAGAATATGTTGAACTCCTGCTATCTTTTTTGCCCAAAAAAATAAGGAAATGAAGATTTTTTGTGGTATTTTCATTGTTTTCTCTGCCTTCAATTTGTTAATATACTCACTGTAAATAATATTATAAGTCATACCATGTAGTACTTCCAATAAATTTCATATGAGAAATACAACATCATTCAACCATTTACTCATTTGAGAAATGAATCTGCATCTTCATACTATATCAACAATGTCCACTTTTTAATCACATCATAGTTACATCTTCCACTCATGCATCTCGTGCTTGTAGTTTCTCTCCTTGTTATATAATGTTTCAAGTTTTGTACCTATGTCTATGTGTGTCTACACACACACACACACACACACACATCACAGTTACATACTGAACTCTTGCATGGCTTTTTTGAGTTCTCTGGCTATATGGTTATTGTCTATATTTTCATGCATACAAAAATAGAGATACAATACCATTTTTTTTGTTGAAAGATGTTCAATGATGAGTTACAGAAATAGATTTGTTTTTCATCATTTATCTCAATGGCATTGAGGGTTTCATTTCAATGATTTGTCTCTCTCTATATATTTATACGGTAGCATTTATTTTTTGTTGAAATATGTTCAATGATGAGTTACAGAAATAGATTTGTTTTTCATCATTTATCTCAATGGCATTGATGGTTTCATTTTAATGGTCTGTCTCTCTATATATATTTATACGGTAGCATTTTTTGTTGTTGTTGAAAGATGTTCAATGATGAGTTACATAAATAGGTTTGTTCTCCATCATTTATCTCAATGGCATTGAGGGTTTCATTTCAATGATCTGTCTCTCTCTCTCTATATTTATACGGTAGCATTTTTTTTTTTGAAAGATGTTCAATGATGAGTTACAAAAATAGATTTGTTTTTCATCATTTATCTCAATGGCATTGAGGGTTTCATTTCAATGATCTGTCTCTCTATATAGATTTATACGGTACCATTTTTTTTGTTGTTGAAAGATATTCAATGATGAGTTACAGAAATAGGTTTGTTTTCCATCATTTATCTCAATGGCATTAAGGGTTTCATTTCAATGATCTGTATCTCTCTATATATTTATACGATAGCATTTTTGTTGTTGTTGAAAGATGTTCAATGATGAGTTACAGAAATAGATTTATTTTCCATCATTTATCTCAATGGCATTGAGGGTTTCATTTCAATGATCCGTCTCTCTATATATATTTATACGGTAGCATTTATTTTTTGTTGAAATATGTTCAATGATGAGTTACAGAAATAGATTTGTTTTTCATCATTTATCTCAATGGCATTGAGGGTTTCATTTCAATGATCTCTCTTTGTATATATATTCATACTGTAGCATTTTTGGGTCCTCCATTTTTGTTTTCTCCCTTGGAGTGGCCCCCTTCTTTCTAGGGTTTGTGGCTTGGTTCAAAGTATGTTTTTTCTGTCTAATCCTAACGGTGTCGATGTTTCTCCTCCACTTTCTCTATGTTAATTTTCCTTTCAGCTAGCCTGTATTCATGGGTCCCCTATTTTATTTTCCCTTCAGAGATGTTGTTGGAGAAATTTGATTTGTCATTGTGCTTTCTATGAGCTAGACATCTTCTGCATTGCATCCTACTTCGTATTTTCTAGTCATGCTCTCTTTTGACTAGAGGGTTATTTTATTGCTCTACATTGCCTATATCTTCTCTATTCAAATTATAGAGGGACCTGATTCTAGTAGTTAGTGTGGAACAATGCTCTAGTACTTGGCCTCCCACATGGTTGTGGTTAGGTTTTTGGGTTTTCCCTTTGTTATTTTTGGGTTCTCTAATTTTTTTCCATGGTTTTTGTTCGCTGTCAAAGGATGCGAGTTTGCAATCTGCCCTGTGATCCTATTAAGATGCACTCATGTGAGGTTGTTGAGATTTCTATCTCTAGGTTGTCTGGGGGTAGATGGTACCAAGGGTGCCTAGAGGTTGTGTCTTCTTCTTTTAAGGATAGATTCTCCTTTGGTGTCAATTATTTTCTTTGGTTTGTGGGTGGGCATTGGTTACACAATGAGGGTTGGTTACCCTGCAGGTGCTTAATCTGTGTCTACCTCCCTTTAGTCATGTTTTCTACTGTGTTAGCTACTAATTTCTTTGGTGGATTACATCCTATTGGTCTTTGACACTTGCCTCCTTTATCCCCTACCATCCTGGATCTAGTTGCTATCTAAGGGGAATGTGGTTAAGTGTTATGGATCTCTAGGTGGAGAGGGACCTTTTTGTTGGTTTGTTGTCTAATAGATGATATACTACAATTGGACCTATTGAGGTGGTTCACTTTGTTGTGTTTGCAAGTAAAATTTTTTGGTATACCTTTCAAAACCCACTGGTAGGCTTTTGTATCCTTCATTATATGGTTAGTGCAAGGGTTTTTGTGTGTTTCTTGGTTTAAGGTGCTTTCCTAAATCCGTTTGTTCTGAGAATAAAATCCAATTGAGGGTTCAAGAACCTTGTTCCCACTGATTGGGTTCTTTAATCAACATACATACTCTAAAAAAAGGGGTGTCCTCTTTTTTGTTGTCTAGTGATATCATATCTTGTGAGGTCTTCTTAGTTATGAAAGCGTACGAGACCTCTCTTACTTCTTACTGATCAAAATAAATGAATAAGGTGTTATAAAACATATGAATAACTAATTTTTTGTGTTCGCTTCCTCTAAAATAGAACACTCCAATAAATCAACTCTAATTGCTCACTGTTAACATAAATGATAGTGTTGAAAATGTTTATTGGATTGTTATTCATAATGATAAAAAGGAGTCTCTTGAAATTGAATGTAAATCTACATCAAGATTACAAGAAAATGAAATAAATGTAAAAAATGCCTTGTATTGAAGCTCCATTAGGTCAATTGATAATCAAAAATTTATCTACAAAGATATGAAAAAATATAAAAATATCACTTACATTGCATTTTATCCATCCAATCATGGTATTTTGAGTGACCAAGTTTTCCTAATTATTACTTTATTCAAACTACAAAGTAACAAAGGCCAACTCCAGCAAACACCCTGTGCCTATGCAGCTCCTTTCCTTTCAAGTTGAGCAAGAAAGGATAGTAGTTAATTAGCTCACCATGAGCATTAAATAGGATTTTGTCACCTGGCTGAGGAGCCCTAGAATCATGGATTGCCTTGTTTAGGATTTCTTGAAGCTCTTGGGTAACCTCTTCTGGGAATAGCTTCTTCGTGAGGCTCCAAACTACCTACTTTGCAAGTTTTAAATCTAGCAATGAGGCAACAAACCTGGAGGATATGCTCGTGTTGTCCCATGGATACTTGTCTCTGTTCAGATGCCCACTACTCAAAATCATCTTGATTGCCAATATAACAGAGAAATCTGAGAAAAGGAGAAGGTGCTTCAGCCTCAATAGTCTTTTAAATATTAGAGATGTGGCTAATTTATAATTTAAGACTGATTAAATATTTAATTTTATAAAAAATAAAAGATGGTCATATTTAAAAAGAAGTTAGCAAGAATAACGTATAAGACCCGAAACCGGGAAAAAAAATGGCTGCTGTATGTTTTTATAGTAAGAAAAACCGGCGTGAGAAGGAAGCTTCCTATGTATCGTGACTTTGTTACTAATTCGTTCAAGATGTTAATATTGCGAGGAAAGTTCTTTGACAGCTTCATGCGAATCAGAGTACGAATGGGAGGAATTAAAATTTGCGTATACATTGAGAAACGCCGATTTCAATGCAACTTCAGTAAAACCGAGTCGTTTAATATTTTCCGTGCGTATTTCTTATATAAAGGAGAGACTTATATTAGCCTTACAAAGAGAAGAAATCAGAGAAAAGAAACACTCTGAGGACGAGCCTAAAGATTAATCGAGGCCTATTTACAAGGGTAACAAGGTTCTAGTTGTATTGCTTTATCGTTGACATTGGATTGGGCTTGTTTTGTAAGTGTCAAGATATTAATAATTGCACTGTTCGTTAAATCTAGTATTATGGACATCAATTTGAATGTGCTTGTTCGAGCCATTAAAGCCACTCTTGGATTATTAAAGGTAACAATGGTAACTCAGTTAGAAGATTCGAAACTTGGTCACAAATGGCTACTCTATGTTTATATACTATAAAAAATATTTTCCATGCATTTATTATTTTTCTTGAATAACAATACAGTGTATATATAAGCATTTTGACATCCCAAGCGTATATGTACCAGAGTATGTTGCCCAACAGAGATTCTGCTTCGAGAGAAGATCCAGATATTAGTTCGCTCGATCAATCTGGAGGAGCTCCTCCTCTTGTGGTTGCTCCATCGGACCTCTCAAGAGAAGAAGATGCACTAAATCAATTGGAAGCCTCACACCCTCAACACTCTCCATCTGAGACCAATCGTCCATCGGTTATACAGGTCGCAGTAGCTTTGTTTGCGGCAAGCTTGACTCTCATGTTGGCAATACCAGGAGGTATACTAGACGAGCAGCGAAGAGTGATTCTGAGCAGCACCATTTCTTTCAATGTTTTTCTGTTCGCAGACATGTTGGCTTTGGTCGCTTCGTTGGCCGTCGCTATGATTCTCGCCTTTGACCCACCTCGGATGGTCGCCTGCTTAATGGAAATCATTATGTGGGTGGCAGCAACATGTTTCCTTTCAGCTCTCCTAGCTGCTGGCTTTCTTGTGATGATCCCTGCCATCAAGTGGATTGCGGGTAGCTTTATTGTTGTAGGCGCCATAGTAGCGGCATTGCTTATATACCGGGCTTTCATTTTCCTTACTCAATCTAATACGCGCCTCACCATTCAAATGTCTCAGCAGCACCAGGGATTCAATGCTGTCTAATATCACTAGCAAAGCAAATTGGTTGTTCGAATTTATGTAATTGTTTGTAAAGTTAAGGAGGGAGAACTAGATTTACAAATTGATTTCATCTCTACTTCATCTCTACTTCATTTTAATATCAAGCTATAGTTTGCTTCGTCTATCCAGTTACAGAGATAGAAATACACACGCTGTATGTAAATTTCCAAAAAAAAAAATAAAGAAGTCGATTTGGCTTGGCGCTGGCACTAAAATTAAATTAAATGGAATAAATTAAATCTTTGCAGACGCAATCGCGACTACGCTGAGAATGCAGGTTCCTTTGCAACATCAATAAAACTGAGTCGTTTAATATTTGCCCTGTTTTTACTCTTTACTTCCATATACCAACTGCCATCAGCTTCAAAATTTACCATATGATTTTGGGAAAATGAGCAATCTAAGTATGTTAAGATTATCGGCATTACCATGCTTGGAACAGCTTCCTGCTTCAATTGGAAAGGTTGAACAGTTGGAGTATCTAGACATTTCACTGTGTGAGATCTTGACAGAGCTTCCAAAGGAGATAGGAGAACTCGAGAGACTGAAGGAGCTTGATATGAGAGAGTGTTCCAGTTTGACGAGGCTACCTTCAACTGTTTGTGAGCTGCATTCCCTGAAGCTTGATACCTGTGATGAGACGATTGGAAAGCAGTGGTTGCGGGCTAAGAACACTTCAATTCCTGAGCTTAGTGTTCAAATTGTGGAGGCACACTTTAGTTTGGATTGGCTTGATATCTACTTCTTTTCTTATCTCTCATCTTGAAGGACAAGAACCGAGGATATTGACATTGCAAAAAAAAATAATAATGTTATCATGTGGACTGGCAAAAATCGAGGATATTTTCAGCCTATGATTATTATCAATTTTTGTGGCAGTTCGGTGCAGTAGAAATCCTTTCCTTGTTGTACAAACATGACAAACGTATTCCCTTTACCAAGAGATAATCAATCAAATTTGTAAATGGATGGGAGTTGTCCACACTTCAATTAAATTTGATCTCTATAAGTTTCTGTGAATGTAAGTTAAATCAGTGTTTTATGTACAAATTCGTCAAATTTTATAATTAGAAATTATTTAATTTAATTTCTCTACTCTAAGGTTTGTTAGAATAATAAATAGTTGAGCAACGCACATGCTGTTTGTAGGAATTGTAGACGCACAGATGTTAATTTGCTGCCAAGAAGCTTCAGTTAAGTAACATTTTAGATTCTAAATTTGTATTTTAAGTATCTTTTATTAAATATATAATTTTTTTTTCTGTTGAATAATATATCTTATTATTTATTTTTATAATCATATTATGACTGGATGTAACTCCATTATTGAAATGCCCAAACATATAAAAGTATCTTGAGAACTGATTCTTACATAGAAAGAAGTGCAAATAATATTGTTCAATTTTTAATAATGATATGATTTGATGTCTCTAAACATGTAAAACTTAGGCAATTGACTTGCGATTGAAATTAGCCATGAATTTTGTGGAGGAAATAGCCATCCGAACACTAAAATGGACATTGAGTTCTAAAGTGAAGTAACGTTACATTCAATATTTGATAATAAGAAAAAAAAATTCTTTCACATTCTTTGTAAAATAAATTAAAATAGTAAAAAGATTTTGAATTGGAGTCTAGAGAGAAAACTTAAATGGTTTTAGATCAATTTAGTATAGTTGAATTTTATGGGCGTGAGTAATCTTAAACACTATGAATGTTTGCACATAGTAACATTGTTGTATTGTGCTATTAAATCTCTAATATAAATTTATTATTTAGTTTAATTTTTAATGCATTGAGAGTATATTGTTTATGGATAATAATATATTGTATTATATAAACAAGTGTATTGTTCTTTTTTAGAATGGTCTATAATTGACATTTTTTTATCATATAATTATTTATCACATTTAAGTTGGCGTTGTTGATCATCATCAATAGACAAAGGAATGCTTTTATGAAATCTCACCCATTTAGGCTTTGTGTGAAGACTAGTCATCACATAGTCAATACATATGGGGTTGCCTTATATTTTATACAAGTCCTTATCATCATGTCTCTAAGGGAGTCATCAACCACACTTCACTTTTGATGGTTCGAATTTCTCCAAAGTGTATTATAGATTCTTTATTCTTAACATTCATACAAAAAGTAAGGAAAGTTAACCTTTTGAGGAGATTAAAAAATTAAAGAAAAAGATAGTGATTAATTTATCATGTGTCACTGTCATTTAACCTATGTTTAAAATCTTACAGAAAGAGTTTAATTTCAATATTACACATAATTACACCAAAAATAAATCAAGCAGTTAAGTAAAACACTACATTGCTGTTTGTTTCATCATGCACTTATAAGAGATATACAAATATAATCTAAAATAGATAACAATAAACATACATTATAAATTTGGTATTATTATTTATTTATATTTTAGCCTAACTCTTTATGCTTTTCTCTTGACAATGTTGTCTTCTTTAGATAATTTTGTTTGTTTCGTAACTTTGTAAGGGTTTTTACTTTAGATATGTCATCCATTATAAAACTATTCTTTTCCTCCCATGAATAGGCACTGAAAAATAATTCCTTTCTAAGGAGATCACCTCACATCTTTTGGGTGTTATTCTACAACACTACTTAATAGCCCGATAAATCAACTCTACTATATAAATCAATTCCTTATATTTTCCCACGAGTAGATTTGATCATATCAACCTAAAATTTGAATAATTGACCTTTAGGTCACTTTCTCCATTAGTTGAATTGATTTTATTTCATCCATGGACTATCTAGGATATTTTACCTATTAATATTTGGGCACCTATGAGGGATATTCTCTTTCCCAACTATAGTTTCCTCCTCACTTAAGAGAATCTCATTGATAATAGGACTAACTAAGAGAAGGTGGGCCCATTTCCATATTCTACTAGTTCACTACCTTGTCCCTCTATCATATAGATGAGTGATGGTAGGAAACACTATGTGATTGAGCCCTTGATATTAAATCAACCAACTCTAACTATGGAGTTATGTTGAAAGAAGAGTTTGAAATGAGACAAGATGAACACATAGACAATCAATCATAAATAAATACATAAAATTAGTATTATTTTCTATTGTGGAAGGCCTAGCCTTCATATGCTCTTAATCTTGCACTCTATTATAATATTTGGCCTCAAACTTTATGTGTGTGTTCTTGAGTCTCTTTGTCACTTACTATTTTCTAAATCTAGAGAAAAATTTTCCAATCAAAATCTTCTCGATAACCTAGATGTTTCTATAATTGATTGGGAGTATCAAGGGATAATGATAAGCATCTATAAGATTCAATTTTCTAAATTTTTATTCTTGATTCATTGATTATCATAGTAATTGTAAAACCTTCTCATTGTCTTTATAAATCTCTTTTCAAAATATACTCTTATTTATTTGAATATTGCTGATTATTAAATTACATTTTGTTATGAAATTTTTTGGAGGAGTTATATTACAACTAAATCAAATTTTAGCTAGACTAATGGGATTTAACACAAATTAAATTGGTTCTCTGTTTCATATTTACAAGATTATTTTCATGTTTCTTTTGACTAGATTATGTCGCTAATTGATTAAGGCACTTGTACTCTTTGGTTAAAATATTAATTTTTTTATTATATTGTTTCCTTTGGTCAAGTAATATACCTACAAGGATCTACCTAGTTACATGATTCAATAATAATAAATTCAGTAAACATTTTGAGAGCTAGTGTCTAATAAATCTTCAAAGAGTTAAATGCATGTTGATTTTCTAGGATACACATGAGGTAAGAAAACAACAAGGGGATTAATATTAGGGGATATGTTTTCTTGCATTTTTGGTTGCATGTGTAACTTGTTTCCAATCTTCTATAAAATAAATATTTAGTTCTCAAGAATAAGAAGTTATCATAAGATGTATTTAGTGGCAAATAAATGGGATTTTATTATGCAATGGATATGGCTAATCTATTTGAACAATTATATTATTTTATCTTTACAATTATACTATTAATCTCTATAGGAATATCGTCTTTGATATTGTAAATGAGTGGCCCAAGCTTGTTCATTTTCTCATAATTGTCCACAAGTGCATCATGGGTCAACCCTTATTATTAACTAGCATAACTTCATGTGTCTAGGTCTAAAGTTTGTTTTCTAGGATTGGGGGGCCAACATCACCACTAACAAGTTGGGGAAATTTTCTACCTAAGATGTAAATTCTTTTGATCCATCTTTGTGATATAACATTAGCAATTAGATATTTAAAGCATTTTAGTAGCCAACACATAAAATGATGTTTTTGATTAAGCAAAAATAGGTTTTGAGGGGACCCAAAACCCCGTACATCAAATCCAAAGATAGACCATTAAAGTATCAAGATCATAGAAAAACAACAACAAAACAGATCAGGCTGCGAGAGATAAGGACAACATAAACATAACAATCAAAGGTAAAGACAATAAGAAAAAAACCAGCGAGGTGTTGGCAAAATGAAGTAACAAAAAAACAACCAACCAGCTACATGAAAATATTGAGACTGTCAATAGCCTCTTTCTCCAACATTAACATGGTCTTTGCAACTTCCTTGAGTTCGAGAAGATCGTGAGGCATGGGTACCTCCACAGCCTTGGTGCTTTGTCTAGTCCTCCTTGTGATACGAGGGATCTCCTCGAAGCTAGAGCCCCCAACATCCATCTCCAGATCCACGAAGCTCCTATCGTTATGCATTTTCTCTAGTCTATCCACCATAGCTGACATATTGGTAGCAGACACTCTCAGCATAGCCACATTGTTCTCCATGATTTTCTTGAGGGCATTCTCAATTTTCTGAATTTTCAAGCTGATCTCACCAAACTTTTCATCATATTTGTACTTAAAGAGCTCAATAGCCTCCCCATTTTTCTAAAGGCAATCCAACATCACTCTTTTTTCATCTTCTTTCTACAAGGCACACTCATTGCTTTCAAAAGCACTTCCTTTCCCCTATTCCTTTTTTCTTGCTTGACCCTCTTTCTCCACAACCTCTTCAATCTTTTCCATCTTGGCTAAGTAATTTCTCTACTTAAGATGCAGAGTCTTAATTTAATGAAACACCCAATGTTGGAAATGATACATATCAACCGAGGCACTTCTAGCAGTTCCCAAGATATCAATCATAATTTTAGGCTTGTCTAGTAAGTCTTGGGAGTCCAAGTCCATTGGTTCAAATTCCTGGTTTTGAAAAGCTTTAGGAGGTTGCTTATCCCAAGATTTAGAGTCAGATAAAATAATCCTCTTACCCTTTCCCTTAGGCTTCCCCTTGCAACTAGAGATTTCCTCCGCTAGCGAGATATCGTTGTTGTTCTTAGGGTTTCTAACCCTCTTCTTAGGGGGTTTAGAGGTGGCAACCTTGATATCAGAATCAGAATCATTTGAATCATCACTAGGGATAAACACATAAAATGATGTTAGGCCATTATTTGCAAATATATTTGATGAGACTAAATTATTAATATTGAATGCTATTAACAATGAGGTAACTAAGCACTAGTAAACTATAGAAAGTTGTGTCTAATACATATCTTACTAAGAATGGAAAAATTGAAGGACTATTTAATTCTATCATAATCTTTCTCAAATTTAATTTTGACAAAGATCGCTTGTTAATTAATTTCCCATACCATCACTTCCCATACAATATTAATATTTTCACTTATAAATTTTATTTTCTTTATATTGTATTTTCTCTATGTGAATAACTAGTGGGAGAATATGTTTAACACCAAGAACAAGGGCCTCTACAATGATCTTACAAAAAAATAAAATCAATGAAATGATTAGTATTTGATGATGTATTGTCTTAAGAGTGTCAACTTTAGGTATAATTGAATATTTCATTATTCATAAGAAACCTTTTCATTAACTATGTTACCAACATCATTATGTAGATCCACTTTAGTAATGATTTTGTCATAAGGCACTAGCTAAGTGGAAGAGACATAATAAGGGACCATGTCCAAGCATTGTTTGAAATCATCCTCAAGATCTTGTGAAGGGTCTTAAGACGTGAGCATGATTTATTGTGTTCACTAGAGCCTTTAAAACTTTAAAAAGATCATAAATGTGTTTATCTATTTCTTTATAGATTTTATTTCTTGAATTAAGTTGTGAATAAAAAGATTGGAAGAACTCCTTCAAATATTGGTTGCCAACCCTCAAAAATGAATTTTAATTTTGGTATGGATCTCCTCTAGCTATATACAAATCCACCACATGCTCTTACTAGCATAATTTGGCCACATAATGTTGTAAAAAAAATTGGAAGCACATTACATCAAGCTAAATGGAGAACCAATTGAGCTCTAATGAAATGGTCACATAGGACTTGTGGTGTATCTTAGCTTATCAATGGTTATATAACATAAAAGAAATGTCTAATGCAAGTTGTAGCGTCAAACCACCATCCAATCCAACCCATGCCACCTGGGGGTCACTTGACATAGGGTTCTAAAAATGGTGTATATCAACAAGTGTGGGCTTGCAGGAAACACAAACACTTGCAAATAGTATTTTTCTTAAGTAATGAGGTTTACTAGCTTTCTTGGAGGGATAAATACAATCTAATAGAGCCACCACCACTTGTCTTGCATTATCACTAGCATTGGGTTAAGAATGTTTTGTAGGTGCCATGGCTTTAATAGTTCCACCATTATCATGTCTTATACTATAAACATCAATTTGAACATCCCTTATTCAAACCATTATAACCATGCATATGATTTTCTCATATTATAACTAAAAGATACTTTCTAATTTTATATATAAAAAATAAAATATAAAATAAGTGTTTGATAAATATACATATAATGCTTCTTTAAATATAATAGATATCACCATCTTATAATTGAACAGGAGAATAGAATATTTTGAAGATACTATAGCTTAAATACTTTATTTAAAAAATGAAATTAAAGATTGTCCCATAAAAAGTAAACTTAGAGGACCCCAGCACGGTCAAAAGGCTCCTATATGATTTTATATGACGGAAGAATATTTTCCATGTGCTTAGGTAAAACAAAAACGCGTCAAATGTCATTTTCCTGTCGCGTGAATGGAAGCAAACCCGAACCCTTCTTATTAATCACATTAAACGTGAAACGACTTCGACAAGGCAGTACGAAACCATTTCGAGGAAACATCTTTTGCACATTCATGCGAAATACAGTATGAAAGAAAGGAAATAAAAAATCTTTTACGCACATTCATTCGAGGAACGAGGAAAAATATCTTACAGATTCCTGCGAAAAGAGAGTATGAAAGGGAATAAATTAAATATATGCAGACTCATTCGCCTATACGCTGAGAATGCAAATTTCGCTGCAACTTCAATTAAACCGAGTCGTTTGATATTTGCCGGTGTTTATTTCTTATATAAAGAAGACGCTTCTATTACCCTTACAAAGAGAAAAAATCACAGAAAAGAAAATCTGAAAGACAAGGAGCTAAGGATTACCCAGCTCTAGACATCAAATTTGAAACAAATTGCCCATTTGCAAATACTTTAACAAATGGTTTCGATGACTGCAAATTCTAAGCATGGGGAATCGCACAAGGCTTGGATGAGGGCAACGAACAAGATTTGTAAGAGGAAATATAGATCAGATAATCACAGAAAAGTGTTATATAGATTACCGCAGATCAGTACTGACTCCTTAACAGATGTACTTTGTCAGCATCTGCAATATGCCCTCCACTTTGGTAGTATTGACTACTCAGATGATGTGCTCAAGAAATGTTTCTTACACTTGGAATTATTTCCCGCAGACAGGAAATTATGTGCTGAAGCACTTTTGGACATTTGGGTTTATGTTCGAAAGCTACAAAGGCATGATGCTTTTGCCATCTTATAAGAACTTGCGAGCAGAAATCTGCTGAACTTAACTGGCAATGCAAGGTAATTACCTTTACTCTTGTATATTGAATTTCCTTTAATCATGATTTTTCAACAGTAAGCTGACATGATTTCACTTTAACAGAGGAAGTACAACAATACAATATGGAAATGCTTCAGAGGTATACTTTTCCCAGAATGATGGAACGCGAGATTTGGCCTTGTATTTGGGACACCATGACAATATACTGCACCGCAAGAGGTTGGTCATAGATAGAAAGGACTTTTGCTCATTAGAGAAATGGGAGTTGCTCGGAGATAGAGCATTTGATACTCAAAATTCAAATTCTCTCCATTCTCACCGGTGAGTTATTCAGAAACTCTTACACATCCATTTTGGTCCAGAAAAATATTTCTTTGTCATGCTAATAATCATTTTTCATGTTCATTGTTGATCTCCAATTATAGAAAAAAAAAATTGAATTTCAAAAACGATTTTCTGAATAGAATAAGGCTTACATCACTTTTCTAAGAAGTTTGTCTGGCATGTGCATGAAGTTCACATATATAACCAGTAGTCATTATTAGTGGACAAATTTCTAATTGTATTTGCTTTGTCATGCAGGCCCTATGGAGGAAAATGACTGGTATAATATGAATTTCCCCGAAACAGAGGCTCTGTTATTATTCTTTACTTCGACAGAATACTTTCTTCCCCAATTTCTGAAATCCATGAAAAAGCTAAAGTTTCTGATGATATTCAATTGTGGTACAAACAAGGCAACACTGCAAGGTCTACATGTCTTATCTTCACTCACTCAACTCAAGAGTGTCCGCCTGGAGAGGTTGATTTTACCCTTGGTTGAAAAACAGGGGATTGAAACACTGCAGAACATAGAGAAGCTATCTTTGAGCTTATGTCAAGGATTTGAAAATATATCCGCATTCGCCACGCTACGAGATTTTAACCTGGACTACATCAATGATTTGGAGGAGTTGCCTATTATGCCATCCACTCTGTCGTGCTCTATTACCAACTGCCATCGTCTTCAAAAGTTACCATATGATTTTGGAAATATGAGCAATCTAAGAATGTTAAAGTTATCGGCATTACCACGCCTAGAACAGCTTCCTGTGTCAATTGGGAAACTTGTACGATTGGAATATTTAGACATTTCACTATGCGAGGGGTTGAAAGAACTTTCAAAGGAAATCGGACAACTTAAGAATTTGAGGGAGTTTGATATGAGAGAGTGTTCCAGTCTGACAACGTTACCTTCAGCTGTTTGTGAACTCAATTCCCTGAAGCTTGTTACCTGTGATGAGACAATTGGGAAGCAGTGGTTGCAGGCGAAGAACATTTCTATTCCTGAGCTTAAAGTTGAAATTGTGGAAACATGCTTTAGTTTGGATTGGCTTGATGAATGACTTCATTTATTATCTCTTACCTTTAAGAACAAGATCCAAGGATCTTGACAACATTGACACAAATCAATACAAGGTCCTCTAGATTTTCGGAGGACTATGGTGTCTTGTATAAAGAAAGGATGTCGGTGTCTGTAAATGGGCCCACACAGCACTTCAATTGATCTACGTTATTTTATGTAAATGTAGATTAAATTAATCCGAATGCTTATGACAGCAATTCTACAAGAACTTGGTTTTTTGGTATGCTATATTAAGGATACCCATGGACCTATTCTGAGCAGGCCTGAAATGAAAATCACAGTTCTCGTGGTATTCAGTGGAATGGTCTTTGCAAGCATTGCTTTAAGTAATAGGCCTCAAACAGGCTTGGAGCTACGAGTGGTCCTTCCACAAATTTGCTATGTTCTATCAGTCAGTTTGAATCAAATTCCCTCTTAAATAAGATTTCAAAAGCTGCTATAATGCCAAATTTCAGCTACATTGAAAGTCCTGCTGCATCTTGGCTGGATGATTTTCTGGTATGGCTATCACCAGAACTTTTTAAATACTGTAGATATCTTCCCAGAGGAGTTCCCTTTAGGTTGTCTTATGACAATGGTTGTGTATTTGCTACATGGCCTCCATTGGTGACTTTAGCTGATTCAATGTAGTTGACTGTGCTGGTTAGTTGAAGAAATTTGCTTTTATGGTATGATCTGGCAACGTGGAGGACAGTAACTTTCATTTCTTCGGAAAACATCGTATCTATTTGTGGTCTGGAACTTTCATTTCTTTGGACAACAGCCTTGGTTTATATTTGGTGCTGCTGTCCTCTGTTTTTCTGCTGCTAACATTTCTGTTGTTTCTCTTCTGTTTATATTGTATTGTTTTATTGTTACTTTCAATTTTAAAAAAATTCAATCTTGAGCAACGGTACTTATATGTCGAATCCTGACCTCAGTTCAGGATATCTTTCCCAAAAAGAGAATTCCACTCCCTACGAGCAAGAATTTGAGCGAACTCTTGTCAAGCTCCCTCTGACCCTCTAGGAGGCTATCAACAAACCTCCACGTGTCCCAAATGCTAGGCAATCTTATAATCTGAAAGATTAATGTTTTGCCAAAGAAATTAGCCATAATTTTGTTTAGCAAATAGCCATGTAAACACTAAGCAGACATAGAGTTCCAATATGAAGGTAAGTGACATTCAACATTTGATAATAGACAAACATTTATCTCGTGCATTCTTTGAAAAATAAGTCAAAAATGTAAAAGATCTAACATTATATATTATAGAGAAAACTCCAATGGTTTAGATTAACTTAGTACCATCTTTTTCTTGTGGAGTTGGGGTAGCACTAGGTCGGGGGCACCAAGCTTAAGCATTAAATGTCGATTTGCACTTAGTAACATTGTATCATTCTATTAATCCATCTAATATTAATTGATAATTCAGTTTACTTTTTAATGCATTTTAAACATAATGTTCATGAATAATAATACTTTGTATACATAAATAAGTGTAATATTACCTTTTGAAATGGTTTGAAATTGACATAATGTTCATGAATAACAATACTTTGTATACATAAATAAGTGTAATATTATCTTTTGAAATGGTCTGAAATTGACATATTCTTTGTCATAAAACTAACTCTTCGTGACATTTACGTTGTTATTGCTTAACGTCCTCAATAGATGAAGAATTGCCTTTGTGCAACCTCACCCCATTGAGGCTTTAAGTGAAGGATAACCATCACATAGTCAATAAAAGTGATGTTGCCTTACATTTTGTGCAAGCCTTTGTCATCATGTCTCTAAGAGAGTTATCAATCACGTAGGGTTTACTTTTGATGGTTCAAGGTTCCTTAGGGTGTACTCGAATTGCATTCTCCTTGAGGTTCATACAAAAAGTGAATAAAGTTATCTCTTTGAAAATATTAAAGAATCTTATTAGTATACGTTAGCGATTAATCTATCATATGTTAAAATTATCACTAAATTCTCACCTTGCGACATTTGATAAGAAATCAAGCAAGACTATGTTGTAGCACTCAAAGATGTTAGAACACGTAGGTGCTATGTACCCAATGAAAGGATAAAAATCTACATACATGTTGGAAAAGATAAAGTTCATTAATGATCCAAGTGGATCTAGAAAACCCTAAAAAATTCACAATCTCAAAATCTCACGAAAATGGCATCATTGTGTAGGGCTCGCTGACACGGTTCTAACACAACTTGAATGGGCTCAAGAGGAGTCTGTATGTAGAAGTTATGACCAGACAAAGTTTTGGTCAAAATGATGACGTGGCATCACCAAAATGTGACACTTGGCAGGACACGTGATATATAACATGGCAAGAGTAGTGAGTTGGCACAAATATGGATTAAAATAATTATTAAAACAAAAAAATATATGGTTTAAAATAAATAAATTAAGGAGGATTTGGTGGGATTTAATCCCTTAACCCATGCCTTAAAATCCTCTTGCCTTACCATTCTTTATGATAAAAGTCAAATCCCTTCATTTACATAAATCTTTAAATAAGATTTAACTCTCCTAAACATAAAGTTTTATAAGCCCATTTTATTAGGAGAATATTAGAGGCTATTTAAATGGCTTATGAAAGATTTCAAAAGATTTTAAAATCTACTTCCCCTATTAATAAGGGGATAAAAATAAACCTTATTTAGTACAAAAATAAATTCTCAAATGTAAAAGCACAGATAACCTCCATAAAGGGCTAAATAACATATTGTTTTAGAACAAATTCGGAGGTTAATGTTAAACGAGATGGGATTTATTGTATTTGTTAAGAGGAGATTTTTCAAGATTTTATATGTAAAAATGGAGAGATAAGGTGATTTTGCAAAATCAATTGGTTTTATACCAATTTGAGCAATTTTCTTGTATAAAAAGGAGGTAGTGTAGGATGGAAGATGGATTGAAGTGGTGATAACTTGGGAGAATTTTCATGCTTTTGAAACTGGAGAATTGCTAAGAGGAGATTGCAAGGTGTTACTATTCACTAAGAATTGTAAAAAAGTGAGAGAGATTGTGAGCCGTTGATGCAGATTTTGCCAAAGCTTGAATATTGTAACAAGGCATTTTGCTTGGCGATATTAATAAAGCAGTGCTACATTGAGAAGCGGACCCAGAGACGTAGCTCATATTGAGCGAACTTCGTTATCAAGATCGTGATCTCACTTCTATCTTCTAATTGTCTTTTATTCATTTCATTTTTAATTCCTTATTTAAGTTTTTATTTAAAATTATCAAGTAGTGCAAAGGATTAAGTGAACTTAGCTTTTGTAATTTCAATGGTTAAAAAACATAACCATGCAATTCTATTGCGATTGGGAAAAATTTGTAATTTAAATTAAGCACAATTTTATTTAGCCTTAATTTCAGACTAATTAAGAAAGTAAAACTAGCTGCAAGATGTAGTAAGTTAATAGAGTTAACCAATAGAATTTCAATTTTCAAAATTCCTTCTCTTCCCCTCTCATACATACACATGAAGAAGCATAAAATCAATTAGCTAAGGTTCAAAAGACACAAGGCAAGGTAATCAAAGGAATCGATCAATTGAATTTTCAATTCACTAATATTTGATATAAGAGGATCATAGAAAAAGTAGTAGAGTTGTGAGCTAGGAAATGTTCAATAATATGGTCCAGTAGTTAAAGGAAGTATTTTCAAATAAGATAGAAGCCCTAAGTAAAGATGAAGTAAAATTTGTGATTAAGTTCCTCACTAAGAAAAGAACTGGATTGAAAAGAATGCATAACACTATTAGTGTCAATGAATTATTATTGGGGATATTACTAAATTAAAGGAAATCTTCAAATGTATCATGCAAATGAGGTTGAGTAATGATGAGAACACTTTTGTAGAATAACAAATGCAAAATGGTGATTGTGCTTTTAAATCTCAAGTTTGACTCATCATAAAAGAGTTGCATATGTATAAAGTATGAGAAAGGTGTGGATATCTTGTGCTTAGATTTATTGCTAGATAAATTTAACATGTCAAAAGCATGTTGTCATGATTCTAAAAATACATTTTATATTTATTTAGGTATACTATCACCTTTTGGAGTGTGGTAAAAAAGAACAATATGTGATAAATGTTTGACTTGAAGAGTACATCAACTTATAATTGGAAATATAGTTTCTCAAAAACCATAGTGAAATAACAAGTCACTTTAACACATGTCAAACTAGGTGTACCATGCAAAATAAATAGCTTGAAAGACAAGATAGGATCATTGGTGCTAAATTTATTAACCATGTAGATTAATCAACTCTCCATCTCATTGGGAGGTGCAATTACTTCTTCAATACTACCTCAACCATATTAAATTTTTTATTAAGGATATACTACACCTTGAGTAGTTCATATGCAACTAGTACCAAAAAAGGGCCCTTTGAACTACAACATTCAATTCATAGATTTGAGAATCCCATAGGATTTGTTGTTAATTTTGAACATGGCTTACAAAGTCTTGTGATAAGTGTCACATAGTGGGGTTGTTAGTTTGTAGCCATAATTGTTACCACAACACCACATCCTTGATCATGATTTGAAACTAAAGACATTTGGCCATATAAAATGATACATTATACGGAGTAGGAAACTGACTATCTTGATCTCTAAAAAATAAAAATTATCCAAATGAGTGAATGTGAATTGATATTATCACACAGCAAATTTATATTGTGAGTCTATCATACCACTAACTTTTCATGAAAAAAAGTTGATTAAAAATATAGGTCAAATGATATTTCCTTGTAGTCTAACCCTTTAAAATTAGCATAATTATTCTAAAAACATTGACTTTGGTTCTATGGTGAGAACTTCCCAACCACAAATTTGCATTTCTTAAGAATAATTTTGCCTTCTTCCTAAAGTCAAGGAGGGATGCAAGAATACCAATTTCCTTAAAGGGAAAAAAGAGGTTTCAAAAAATGAAGAGACTGCAAAAAATGGAAGAAGATAAAACACTTGTAGTAGGTGATCTTCTTGAGTAACGATATTGATTAACCTTCTTGGAGGGTTCACTAAAAGGGAGAGAATATTCTATCAAAGCCACCACCACTTATCTCACTATATCATTAGTATTGGATTAAGAATGTGACACCTATCAGATCCTTACTAGTTGCACCCTAATTATGTTTCATATTATGAATGCTAATATAAGACTCTTTTTTAGACTATTGCAATAATTTAATTGACATCAATTCATCATTTTTTCCATTGGAATCAAATAATTACATTAACTAATTTAATATAATAAACAATTAAAAAATAATCTTTAATTTTATATTTTAAAAATTTAAAATCTATTTTTTTTTTTTAAGTAAATCAACATACAATACTAATGACCGAGTTTTTAATAAATTAATGTACAATACTCTTAAAAGATAAGGTATATTGCTAATTTATGCTTCACTATGACAATATATTTTAAGAATTTGAAGGATAGTCTACTTTGTGGTAGTAGAACGGAATAAATAGACTAGCAAAAGCATCCCACCTATGTGACCTTTGAAATTATTTGTTCTACGAATCAATATGAAAAAAATCTAATAAGGTTAGTAGTAGGGGGGAAAAAACCATGCAGATTAATGCATGCATACACTCAGATGCCGATTTCATCGAAACTTCAATTAAATTGAGTCATTCGATACTTTCCCGTCTACTAGTGCTATATAAGGAAGAGATCTATATGATTGCATTGCAAAGAAAAGTGAATCACATAAAAGAAACATATTAGAGATCTATATGATTGTGAGAAGTTTAATAAATTAAAAATTAGATAATATTTATTCTTATGTTACTTCTCATTATGAAATTTTTGGTTTTTACAGGTTTAACTTGTTTAGAGATGATAACTATGTATAACTCCCTAATAGCATGCAAAGATTAATAGGGCTTTTGATTGGATATCACTAGTTCATAATAACGTTGACATTGACATCATAATGTTGTTTCCATGTGTTAAGGGTGCTTGGGCTTCTTAGAATGAGGACTTATCAAAATCTTTGTTCATATAAACCGTTTGAGCGGGTTAATCCCTATCCTCAAAATGACCTACTACTTATCCCTTTAATATAACATCTATATTTAATGGTAGCAACTTTTAATTTTCAAAAAAATGAATATTGCTTTTTCTTTATAGAATTTCATTTTTAATAAAAAAATTATTACTTATTAATGTAGATGGTTAAAAATGAGTAGAATTTCATTCATATACAACTACTATCTTTAATAGGCTTGTTCTTTATTTCTAATCTGCTAACAATAGAGATCAATATTTATTAATACGTATGATTAAAAATGAAATTGTTTTTCATTTTAAATATTAGAAATAAGACATGTTATAAATATTTCATTGATGAACATGAACAACTAATATTAAACATGTGATCCTTAAGCCCTACAAGGAAAAGGAAGAAAATAATCTTTAGTTATTGCCTAAATAGAGGAGGAAAAACAAAACCAAAGACTAGTGTTCTTGGGAGTAAATTATGCATATGGTAAGAAATTTAGGATGCAGTAGAACAATATCAAATAAATATTCAAAAGAAACAATAGAACAACTGAAAGACTCACTTGACTTATTCATCAACAATATTACATATTTATAGGTACATATATCTCAACAATATTATTAAGCCGATAGGCTTTTAGTGGGGGCTTTTGCACGCCAAAGTGTAAGACTCTCCAACCGTTGAGTTTTCGGCGATCGGATTTTTTCCACATGCGGTGGTGATGTGTTGGCGGTGACCATTCGTGGGGTTCTCTCTATGGGCCCGCATGAATCCCAAAATGACCGTACTCCCTCTTGGCTCCGTCAATCGGCACGAATCCCAAACTTTTTGTTGGCTTGGCTCCATCGGTCGGCACAAATCCCAAACTGTTTGTTGGGTTGGCCTCTGTTGGTGGGCATGAATCGCTAAAACAAAGGTATGCTTGCCGCCTAATCCTAATTTCTTTTTGGTTGTCTTCATTTTGTGAATTTTTTTGCTCTGCAACTTATCGCCTTGTTAGGGTTAACCGCGAACTGTGATCTTCCTGGATTTTTCCCTCGACCTCTTAAGGTTTTGTCGTGAAGTCTGTTACTTGTAAGGTAAATTGTTTGCATTTTATTAGTTTTTGATTATTGTTTATTTTCTACAGAATGTGTGGAACTTATTTTTGACCTTCTTACGGTTTGTTGTTTTTATGTCGTTGGATTTTGTTTGCAGGTTACGAGTTCTTACCATCTCCAAAACAAACGTATACTCAAGATGCATTGGGTATTGTTTGGGCTACTACTTTTGATGAGGTTGGAACTCCATTGATAAAGAAAACCGTAAAAGATCTTTGTGTGCTGCAAAATGGTGCAACAACAACACAAACTCCTTGCTCTATGATTAATAAACTTATCTCACAATGCTACTCATTCACACTGCTAGTTTTTACTGACACGTACACCTT
Organism: Cryptomeria japonica; assembly: GCF_030272615.1. NCBI lineage: Eukaryota > Viridiplantae > Streptophyta > Pinopsida > Cupressales > Cupressaceae > Cryptomeria > Cryptomeria japonica. The sequence continues at coordinate 129,154,621 of NC_081408.1, forward strand.
TGAATCAAATATGAAAGTTACAATCAAAAAATTTTGCTCTGTTGACTATAAAACTAAGTGTGATGGGTTACTTGCAGAGATAGCTCACCTCTCTACATAGGCTTAGCTATATTAGGCATTCTCCTAATTACAAATCTTTTTGTTCATGAAACAATTATTACATTCCAAATTTTACATATTTTATACTATTACAATCCTACACATAACTCTACATATGGATGTCTTGATAGCCTTATCGATTTTCCTTTGAATACTATTATGTAGAACTTTTTTGTATATTGAGAAAATTCTACTTACAAATACAAACAATTGATTTCTATGAATACACAACTACATCTATATATATGCAGATGTTTATTTCTTACATAAATAACAAATTGCATTAAAATTTCACTATTATCTCTTTGCAATTCTTTCCATACCAGATAAACTTTCCTACTGTCATGCTTATTACTTTTGCATGTCCTATTATAATTAAAATTAGTCCATTTATGTATGCATGAATATTATAATAGAGAATTCCTATCTCAATGACTATCTATATTTAATTTAAAAGTTCATACACACAGGTGAACAATCACATCTATAATTTCATATTGAATAGTAAGAATTTGCATCTCTGCATACAGATATATTTATTTGCTTATGGACAACTAACTATACAAGGTTTCAAACTCTTCTGGAAGTACTCGTTGTTGCATTGCACAATATGTTTAACTGCATACTCATTTATGCTGGTTAATTGCCTTGCAGTTTAAATTTTCTTTCCTTGAGATTCCTCTCATATATAAGTACTTATTGTTCATGTCTTGTTGTACAATTACATATTTACATTTATCTGAAAATTTCAGTTTTCTATTCCTTTCATACATTAAAGGTTTTCCAGCAATTAATTTCTTCAACTATGATCTTTCTACAAAGTCAACACACTTTTCAATATCTTTTTTGCCTTGCATTCTTAGCTTTCATTGGTCTCTTTGCCTATGATGTAAACATGCTAATTTATATTCCTATATAGAGACTGCATACTCATGTATGCTGGTTACTTACCTTCCAGAACACAAAATGGTTTCCTTTAGATTTCTTTCATATAAAAGTATTTAGAGTTCAATGCACTTTCCTATTCATTTCATTACTTGCATTTTTATCTTTGTTTGCACTCTTTTTGTATCATATCAACATACTTATGTATATTTCTATATACAAAATACAGTCTAAAGATATGTATTTATATAAGTATCTGTAAATAAATATATATTTATAAAAAATTTATACATATATATGTATTTTTATTTGTGCATATCTATTTCTACAGATATACACATACTTATATATGCTTTTTTTATAGATATATATTTGTAGATGCACATATATGTGTGTGTGTGTGTGTGTGTGTGTATAAATATATACATATGGAGAAATATATATCCATAATCACATTCTCGAAATGTTATCGTACCCAAAATTATAAAAAAAATACCAAATATACAAAAAATTCTATACAAAAATATATTTATACACGAGTATAGAATTATGTATATATACATGTGTATTTATATATGTGCATATCTATGTATACATATATACACATATTTTATTGATATGTATATATACATGTGTATATATACATACATCTGTATATAAATAGAATTTTATATAGATGTGCATATGTATATTTCAATAATGCCTTTGGGAAGGGAAGACATAGGTTAACACTACAATCAGAAAAATACACATTAGTAAATTGAACACTTGCACGACAAATACAACTTGACGATCACATAACTAGACAACAGAAGATTACAAATTAAATTAACCAAATTCCAATACCCATACGTTTCTAAAGACTACTCAACCAAGCATGTGTATACTAAGAAGCCAACTTGATTTGTATGCACCCAATACAAAAATATATTTATACACAGTTATATGTGTGTGTGTGTGTGTGTGTGTGTGTGTGCATATCTATGTAATAGATATACACATATTTCATTGATATGTATATATACATACATCTGTATGTATGTATAATTTTATATATCTATGCATATGTATATTTGAATAATAGCTTTGGGAGGAAAACTCATAGATAAGAACTACATTCAGCAAACTATACATTATTAAATTGAACACTTGCACAACAAATACCTCTCACAACAAAATGACCACCACAAAACTAAACAAAATAACAGTACATATTAGATTAAGTAGTTTTCAAATCCCATACGTTTCTTAATACATACTTCAATGCTTTCTCTCTTCAATTGTTACAATTCTAACATACCTCTATTCTCTTCCAACTATTAGATATCTATTGAACCTTCCACTCAAGAAGGTGATGGCATCAAATGGAGGAGGAAGCAAACAAATAGAAATCACTATGCAAAGAATAGAGGCAATATCTTCAACAAACGCCAAATGAAGCGTCGTGCACAACAAATATCTGATACTAACTCAGACATTCTATTTACAAACAAAAAGCAATGACTTGGAGCAAAGTAATGCACCTCAAACACATTCTACTACTCCTAAAATCACCCTACAGACTCCTTCATTCCTTCATGCTTTATCTAACTTCTGGAAAAAAATTGATATGTTGGAGCTCATAGAGGCATGTTCTGTTTGTAGAGAAAGCTATGTGGGCATGACTATTAATAATATGAATCATGCACTTATATGCATGAGATGTTTTGCTGAAAGAGGAATCCATCGTTTCTCTTTATCAAACAATATGGACCTAGGTGAACAACCTTCTATTTTAAAGTGCCTTTCTCAAGTTGGGAGGACAATATAAGTATTCTGGTCACACAATTAACTTCCCACAAAATATTTCAGAAATTACATTATTCTTGCCCTGCAAAATTCAGCATTTAGAAATGCTTATTATCCATAGAACTAATCTACAAGGGTTAACTTATGGATGTTACGTTAACAGGTTTCACGTCATGAATGCATCAACTTACAAAATAAAGCATGACCAATACTATAAAGATGTTGTCATTGATTTAGATGTAATATAGCTATTACGTGAGCACAACACTGACATTTCAGACCTTTTACATTCAGTACCTTCACCTCAAGAGGAACCTATACAAGAAATTCTTGATGTGGCCAACATCAACAATTAGGAAGAAGCAATAGAAAACTCTTCTTCATTCATTCCACGACTTCCATCCTCAATACCTGAACTTGATGCAATCAATACAATCCTACATCTGGATAATATCGACAACAATGTTGTCCCTTGATCACAAATCAGTACATCACCTATTAATGAGTACAATAGAGAAGTCCTACTTTCAATGGCATTCCCCACATTGTTCCCTAATGGATCGTCTTCACCACTTCAAGACAGAACAAGGCATGTACATTTCAATGAATATTCTTTGCACTTGATTAAATATTAGGATCAAAGATTTGGCCAGCATGTCCATTTTAGATATTATATCTATAACCTTATGATGAGGAATCAATCTCAACAATCAGTTGTTGTTTTTATAAAGACAAATTTAGAAGATTCTCTTCCACTTATCTTCATGGCCGAAGAGAGTACATACATAAAACACCATCAAATGAATTGTCGAATCATATCATGCGATATGATGCCTCCTTGCGTGGGACACACGCATTTTGGAGTGAATCCCATGGAGACCTTACGACAATGATAGAACAGTTAGGTCCACCAACAATTTTATTTACTCTAAGCTTAGCTGATACAAAATGGCCTAACCTGCATAAAACATTCCCAAAAACACAGTCAAATATTGTGCAGCACAATAGAAGGCAATCTATTGAGAATTTGGTCAATAACCGCATATAACAACTTTATAGTTGCATTTAAGATTTCAGATCTTTCGTAATGAAGTCATTGTTAAACAATTGCATGCCATTGACCACTGGTACAGATATGAATGGCAACATCGAGGATTTGCCCATATTCATGGCTTTCTCTAGCTACTACAAGCACCTAATATTGACACCTTGATTGGTCAGACCATGAAAGCATTCAATCAGTTAAAAACATCTTTGACCAGTACATAACAACATGGAATCCACACACTAAAGTAAACCGCTTAAACAGGCAGTATATACCTGCAATTTCAGATCTGATCCTTGCATTGACTAAATTGAATTAGTGAATGTTGTTCAACGACATACGAAGTGTTCGAAGTTTACCTGCTTGAAAAAAAAACTCAACACTTGAATGTCGATACAAAGCACCTTGGCCCGAACAACATGACTCATCATTGACTTTAGACCATAATAGTATCCCATCATACAAGCTAGCAAGGAATGATAGTCGCCTCAATGTTCACAACCCAGTGATGCTCGCCATATAGAGGGCTAATGTTGATTGTCAAGCAGTATGCTCCAAAAAGGCAGTTCTCTAATATATCTCAAAATACGCATAAAAAATAGAACATAAATCGGAGAGCTATACTGACATGTTAAAAGGAATTGTTAGATCAACAAATTCAGAAGATACAATTCTCTTAGTATATTAGAGATTCATGATGGGAATTGTTGCTGATAAGGACATTAGCACTCAAGAAACTTGCCACATGTTGCTTAAACACACGTTGATCTCTTACACATGTCAATTTGTCACCCTCAATATTGGGAAAAAGATCTTCCAATGTATAATAAAATGTGATGAATCTTCACAAACATCCATTTCTTTCATTTATAATTACATGAAAAGACCATCAGAGTTAGCAAACCTAACATTGCTCCTAAAATATAAAAAGATAGATATGAATAAAGAAATAGAATTTTTGAATTATGATCTTTTTAAAAGGAATATTAATTTTTTTTAGCGAGATAGATGTATTTAAAATAATAAAATTAAATACAATAACTCTAAATTTATAATTTTGAAATTTTTTATAATTCTAAATTTATAACTTGTGATTTTTTTCTAGATAGATGTATTGAAGATATTTCATAACAGCATTAACATTAACAATACCTTATTACATTATTGTTGCTATATATTAAGGATGTTTCTGCTTCTTACAAATGAAACCTCTCAAAATGAATTAAAAACTCTTAATCACCACTCATATAAACCTTTTGAATAGGTTATTCAATACTTTCAAAATGCCTTACTGCTTGTCCCTTTAATAAATTCATAATTGTGATAGATTTTCATCTTAAAAAATTGAATATTATTGCTCTTCAATAAGATTTTACTTTTAATAATATAAATGTTTGTATTTGGAGTGGCATCTCCTTCACCCTTTGTAAATTTTTTTCTCTTGGAAATATAATGGGTACTGCCCCCTAGGCAGAACTTGATTAAAAAAATAAAATGAAATGGAATTATTGAATTATGATCTTTTTAAAAGAAATACTAAATTTTTTTAGCGAGATAGATGTATTAAAGATAATAAAATTAAATACAATAACTCTAAATTTATAATTTTGAAATTTTTATAATTCTAAATTTATAGCTTTTGATTTTTTTCTAGATAGATGTATTGAAGATATTTTATAACAGCATTAACATTAACAATACTTTATTGATACTGATTATATATATACCTTATTGTTTCTATATATTAAGGATGTTTTTGCTTCTTACAAATGAAACCTCTCAAAATGAATTAAAAACTCTTAATCATCACTCATATAAACCTTTTGAATAGGTTATTCGATACTTTCAAAATGCTTTACTGCTTGTCCTTTTAATAAATTCATAATTGTGATAGAATTTCATCTTAAAAAATTGAATATTACTGCTCTTCAATAAGATTTTACTTTTAATAATATAAATTATTATTTAATAATCTGCATGATACAAAAATAAAAGATTTATAACCATTTACAACTATTATCCTGAGTAAAATTGTTCTTTATTAATTTTTAAAGAATAGAAATTAATATTTATTGATATATATATAACTAAAAGTGAACTGTTTATCATTCGAAATAAACATAAGCCCATGGTAAAACAACAGAATTTGATTGATGAAAAGAAACAATTAATACCGCGGCAACTCCGATGTGACGCACACCGTATCTTAGCATAGTAATTCTTACCCAAGCTTGGGATGAACTCAGCATGGTAATTCTTACTTGCAATATGGGCATCGATATTGTGTCTACCATAGACATTGACAATACAAATAAAGAAAAGTATGAGTATTATCAATTTCTTAACCACTGACCTGTCCATCGTATCTGCAGTTTGTTCAATGGAGAAGGAAGAATCAAAATTTGAGGTAATTTGGAGATTGATACTGCTTATACGTATACTGGTTCACCCCACAAAATTTCATGTCTTTCGAAGCTATTACAGATTGTTTTCGTGTTAATTTCCATGAAGTCATATAACTGATGAGGATGACAACATTTTTATTTACGATTATGACACCATTGCAACAGACAAACAGCCATGCAGATTTCTTGATGTACACGCTAAGAATGTTGATTTCAGTGCAACTTCAGTAAAATCGATTCCTCTGACATTTTCTGAATCTGTTTAAAACGATAAAGTTTATGACATTGGCCTGCAAAAGACAAGAAATCACATAAAAGAAACATTTTGAGGAAAAGGCGCTTAGAATTGCGCAGCAATAAACTTCAAATTGGGAAGAAATTGCCCTTTGTGGAAAGTTTAACAAGTACGTTTGGTTCATTTTGTTGACAATTCTAAATTGGTGAATGATTCAATGTGCTGTTATGATAATGTTCAAGCGAAATTTCAGTTTTACGTGGTGTTGGAGAAATGCAATGGAGATTTCAAAGAGCTTTCGTTCCATAGGGAGTTATCTGTCGTTGTGCATTGTTTGGAGGTGGCCGGAAGACTACTGTCGCATTGCCTCTTTGCAATGATTTTCGAATTAAAAGTTATATCTTCTTTAAATTATTCCAGCAACACTTTTATTGAGGATTATCAAACCATTGCGAGAAAAAAAAAATCTTTGCAGATTTCTTCGAAGACGAATACACGCTGAAAATGCCATTGTATTGCAACTTCTCTGAAATCGATTCCTCTAACATTTTCTGCATCTATTATATAAGGAAGATGTGTATGACATTGCCTTGCAAAAGACAAGAAATCACATAAGAGAAACATTTAAGGAAATGAAATGAATAAAAATTCTACGTTGATCGATGCGCGTATACGATGAGAATGCTGATTTCATTGCAACTTCAATGCAACCGAGTTGTTTAATATTTACCGTGTTTATTTCTTCTATAAAGAAGATACTTATATTAACCTTCCAAAGAGAAGAAATCACATAGAAGAAACACTGTAAAGACAAGGCACTTAGGATTACGAAGCACTAAGCTTCAAATTGGAAAGAAACTGAACCTTTTGTAAATACTTTTAAGAAATGGTTTAGGTGCCTATTCTTCTCCTATTCTTCTGCTAGATATTATTTTAATTTTTAATGCAATAATATTTTATCTATTTCCTTAATGATATGTCATCTAATATTAAATTAGTTCTAGAGAAGAAAACATTAATTGATAAAAATATTTATTCCCATCCAAATAACCTAATGAGTGAGGACACCCTCGCCTCCCACATGGACATGAACGATGCTAATAATTATATGCATCCTCTCAAAATGATTAATCCTTATACATCTATTCATTCTTTTATTATTTAAAATATGCTTACACAATGAATTTTAAGGAGGTTTATGATGAAAATCCTTCTCTTAGAATTTCATACACATTACAATATTGGTTTTGAAATTATTTCTAAACAAGGATTTAATAAAAATAGTCTTGGACATATGAAACAAGGAATTAAGAACCTTATAGACCCCACACTCTATTATCATATCTAGAAGGTATCAAATTTCCTATATCTGCATTACCTTTACCATTCCCGTAAGTATATTTAAATCATCTCTCCAATATGAGATGGAAATTTTACCCAACCCTTTTTCCTTTATGGGAAAAGTGAAAATATAATCATCAACACAAAGCATCCTCACAAAGATCACATGAATATATGTAAATGTGTATATCAAAGCTCATAAAATGAATATGCTCAAAACACAAGTCCATAGTAAAATATTATATTGCATTACATAGAAACAACATTACAAAGGTTCGATGAAAAACCAAAATGGTCCTCACACTATTTATCTGTCCACATTTTACATGTAACATGCTTCCATTGTACTTTGTATTGTGTCAAATGGTTCATGTGTCTTGTTTGCACCTACACATTTTGCATGCATGTCTACCAATGTTCTTGCAAATGTAACATTTGATTAATTCTTTTTATCCTTCGAGGCTTATTGGATATCCATACCTCATTCCCAATCCCGTATTTTGGTAGCAAGTAAGGATGATGATAGCAAAGGTTGTGGCATTTGACAATACACCTATAAAGTTTATCTGGTTGAAAGACTCTTTATTTGCACTTACACAAATTAATTACTATTGAATGTACTCTTTTAACACATAACCATATTTCTTTGAGGCATTTTGTTGAATAGCTCAAATGCCTCATCTATGCCTCCACCTTGTGGTCTTTGAATTACAAAAGTCAACATAATGGGACCAAATTATGAAGAAAATCATATACAATGTATAAAGTTTCTAAAGATGAATGTTTAATACATTTAACATATAAAGATGATTTGATCTCTACTATTCACTATGTGTGAAAATATTTGTGGAAGCCATTGTGTTTACAACATCAATTAAACACTAAATAATTTTGTTGCAAAAATTATCACCAAAATATTTTCATGAAAAGAAAAATAGAATAAATAAAAAATTTAAAACCATCAAATAAATGTAAAACTCATTTCATATTTTAATATTTATATTGCTCCAAAGGATTTGTTTTGGTGCAAGAAGATATGATAGTAATAACCGGTGTGAATTTTGTCTTTCTATTTCACAAGAAATTTTTTAAAAGTTTTTCCATCAAATTCATTTTATTCATCCTTTGCAATCATAACATTTGTTTGCTTTGAAATTCATTTTAATTGTTTATGCTTTGATCGATGTTCATCCAATGTTCTGAAACACCCAACAAGGATGATCATGGAAGCTAGGAAAGGTTGTGGAATTTGACTTTACAATTGTCATTTGTATTTACTTGGAAGTTTCTAAAATCTTATCGAAGCAAAATGTTTATATAGTATTTAGGATGTACCTTTGACTGTATTTATTAATTAATTAAAAATTAGAAAAGATGTTATATTCTGCTTTTAATTCAATTAATCAATAGAGTTCATAGACATTTCCTTATCAAAATGAAATATTTTAATTACTTAAAAATTATAAACAGTTGTATTATGATGTATTTTGTTTTTTAAATTCATTATTAAATACGGTCAACGATGCGGTATGGATCCCTACCATAGGCAATTCGCTTTAAAAAAAGGTCCCGCGTAAAATGTCGCTGAGAATGGAACGAGTAAAACAGGTACCGTGTTTAATATTTACCGTGTTTCAACGCTGACAATGGAACGAGTTACAAATCTGCGTTGATCAATGCGCGTATACTCTGTGATACCGTGTTTATTTGTTCTATAAAGAAGATACTTATATTGGTCTTCCAAATAGAAGAAATCACAGAAAAGTAGTACTGTACGGACAAGGCGCTTAGGATTGCTCAGCACTAAGCTTCAAATTGGAAAGAAATTGAACCTTTTTGTAAACACTTCTAACGAATGGTTTCGGTGATTGCAAGCTCTATGCATGGGGAATCGCACAAGGTTTGGAAGAGGGCAACTAACAAAGTTTCTAGAAGAAAATGTAAATCAGATTGTGACAGAAAAGGGCTATTTAGATTGCCGCAAATCAGTATTGATTTCTTAGATGATGTAGCCAAGGAATGTTTCTTAGACTTGGGATTATTTCCTGAGAACAGGAAAATTTGTGTTGATGCACTTTTGGACATTTGGGTATATGTTCGAAAGCTACAAAGGCATGATGCCTTTTCCATCTTATCAGAATTTGCAAGAAGAAATCTGTTAAATTTAACTAACAATGCAAGGTAAGCCTTTGCTTTTGTATATTGAATTTCTTTTTATCATGTTTTAAAATTTCTTTTTAGCATGTTTTTCAACACTAAGCTGACATGCTTTCACTTTAACAGAGGAAGTAGAGCAATCCAATATGGAAACGCTTCAGAGCTATACTTTTCCCAGGCTGACGGAATAAGAGATTTGGCCTTGTATTTGGGACGCCGACACAATATACTCCACACCAAGAGGTTAGTCATACAAAGACAATACAGTAGTTTGCTGGGGAAATGCAAGTTGTTCAATGATAGAGCAATTGATACTCAAATTCTCTCCATTATTACCGGTGAGTATTCAGTAACTCTTACGCATGCGTTTTGGTCCATAACTATAGTTTTTTGGAATACCAATCACTATTTTTAATGTTCATATTTTCCCTTACATATTTCATTCATGCATTCAGCTTGAATATGATTAGAATTTAACATATGAGTCATAATTATGCGCAATTTTCTAACTGAATTTAATTGGTATTTAATACATGCAGGCCCTATGGAGGAAAATCAGTGGTATGACATGACTTTCCCGGAAACAGAGGTTCTTCTGTTATTTTTTACTTCTACAGAATACGTTCTTCCCCCATTTCTGAAATCGATGAAAAAGCTAAAATTTATGATGGTATCCAATTGCGGTGCAAAGAAGGCAACAGTGAAAGGTCTAGACGTCATGTCTTCACTCACTCAACTCAAGAGCGTCCGCTTTGAGAGGTTGCTTTCACCCCTTGGTGAAAAACAGAGCATTCAAGCACAGCAAAACATAGAGAAGCTATCAATGAGCTTATGTGAAGGATTTGGAGATATGTCTGTATTCACCAAGGTAAAAGATTTTAATCTTGATCACTGCAGTGAACTGGAGCACTTACCCCTCGGTATCTCCAATATGCCCTCAATTGTATCGTTGTCTATTACCAATTGCCATCTGCTTCAGAAGTTACCAGATGATTTTGGAAATATGAGCTCTCTAAGAATGCTAAGGTTATCTGCATTACCAGGCCTGAAAGAGCTTCCTGCATCAATTGGAAAACTTGGACAGTTAGAGTATTTAGACATTTCAGCATGCGAAGGCTTGAAAGTACTTCCAAAGGAAATAGGAAAACTCAAGAAATTGAAGGAATTTGATATGAGAGAGTGTTCCCGTTTGAAGGCTTTACCTACAACAGTTTGTGACCTAAGTTCCCTGAAGGTTGTTATCTGCGATGAGAAGATTGGCACGCAGTGGTTGCGGGCAAGGAATATTTCTATTCCGGAGCTGCGAGTTGAAATTGTTGAGGAACATTTTAGTCTGGATTGGCTTGATGAGTGACATTATTATGAATGTCTATCATTTTTTAATGAATAAGGCTTTGTGTCAAAGCTATTGTAAATGGGTATCTAATAAGGCTTTGTGCCAGAACCCATTCTATCTATTTATTAGATTATGGGAGTTATTCAAATGTAATTAGCATAATTGATTTATTAAGAGACATTCGAATAAATTAATTGTTTATTACAACAAATAAGCTGGCATAACCGCTTGCAACTACATTATATCATTTACCACCACTTTTCATTAATGAATTTTAAATTCTCCACCAACTTCTAAATGGAATCTTGTATAATTTTCTATAGATTGAATATGATAAGGAAATATTTGTGCTACATTTGCAGCTTACTTTATCCTTGTGTTATGTTTTTCAATTTTCTTGTTTCTCATCTTGAAGTACAAGATCTGAACATTTTGAGACCCTTGTAAAGAATCTGATACATTTTCATGTTTTTAGATGATAACCAACATAAGGTTACTTACATTTTCATCTTATTACTATGATCATTTTTTAGTTTATTTGAGTGTTTTAATCATTTTTTACAAAATTGTACATACAATTTCAATGTATTTTATGTCCCAAGGTTTTTCTTTGTTTTGTATAAAATCTAGATGTGGATGAATTGAAATATGTTAAAAGGTAGAGATGGTTGGCTGTGTTGCACTCTACTAGGGTTTGTGGCTTTCTTGTAGTTCTTCACATCCCTTATATCACTTTGCACTCTTGGTGCAATAAACTCTTTGTTGTCTTATATTTAATGTATGCCTTTTTAGTTTATACTTTATATGGCCTTAAATGAATCCAAACCAACAATTTATGTTAATATTGATGATTTGGTGGTTATGTAAAATGGCTCCTTGAAGTAAGCATCAAAAAAAAAAATTGAAGCTACACATTATTTATCTCCCGTAAATGTGGTTTACCCATTCCTAAATTTGATAGCTCTTGTAGATGATTAGAGAATTCCACTCTCATATGTCATTTGGTATGAAGAACTTTCCCTAAAAGTATGCTTGAGAATGGGTCGATAAGAACTAGGACCTACATGGGGTTTGAATCAAGATGTTATTTAGAAACTCACTAAGGTTTTGTTTCTTTTAGTTTCTATAAGGTCAACAATGCTAACAATATCCCCAAGCATAACCCTTGGTATATTCACTAGTCCTTGTTGATCTTTCAAGTTTGGACCAAAGACTTCACAATCTTAGAGGAAAAGAAACTCCATGTGCCAATTTAACCTAAATGTTCAAGTTTTCCCTTTCTATTCTAGAACTTCATTCATTTCATTACTTTTTCTCTAAGTAAGTTATTTGTGTAAAGCCCAATAGGTTTGACTAGGATCATGTGTAAAAACATATTGGTTGAGATTAATTTATCTAAGGATTTGAAAGAGTTAGTTGATATTCAAGTTAGCAATTGTCATCGTATCCAATCAGTCCCTTACATTAATCTAGCCAACACTACTTTTTTATATAACACCTCCTTGATTAGTTAGAACACCTCCTTGATTACTTAAATTTCTCTAATCTATAAAGGTTACTACCTCAAAGTCTAAGGAAAGCTAGACTATAATGTCACACTATAAAGAGAAAATTTCCAACACTAGTAGGGTGCAAGCCAAACCATAGCCCACTTTATATATTCTATTGTCAAGGTTAATTCAACACTTTTTTCACACCCTTCTATAGAGGGGAAAGCATTTGTTCCAACCTCAAGTGGGTTCTCCTCTAAAAAAAGGTATTCTTAGATGTTACAACTAGTGTGAATTTTATCTTCATAATTATAATTTTTCATTCACTATTTCTCTCATCAAAGTATACATAATAGCATTGTATCCCTCTTGAGTAGTTTTAGGAGGGAGAATATGTTACTGAGAAATAAATGACTTCATCACCCAAAATTTAATTTGGTTCTTTCTCCCCTAGCCTTATGTTGAAGTATTATTCCACTATCCAAGAGTCAAATAACAAGGATATCCTCAACTCCTTCCCATGATTTTTTATCCGAGAATGTTTGATGTCTCACTAACCTCTCCAAAATAAATATGTGGGATACTCATAAGAAGAAGTCACCTCTAGATCCGGTACATTTACAAGTAGTGAGTATTTATGGTTTCATTTTTTTTGTTGTATGCCATGTCGTATGGCTTACGAGTATTATGTTTTGTATCAATCACAACTTTGGAAGTTCAAGGGTTGTCACCTTTCTCTCTCCTAGGTGGCTTCCACATATTATTGACCATAATTTTGACTCCATAAACTATGTAATCTAAATTCTTTTAAATTTCAATAAACTTTATTAAGCTTCCCATGATGTTCTTAAGTGATCCCTTTTATACAAAAACTTGTTTATTCAATGTCTACTACCACTTAGGTTACATGTAGGGATTTCAATATTGTTGAAATAGCATATGATAAATATGATAAGTTAGCCTTATGTTAAAAAGCTAGCAACTAAAAGGTGTAATATCACATGCACAAAATAATAAGTCTTTTTAATCAAAACTTGGGCTGCTACAACACAACCTTTTTGGCATATGTGGTGTAGGTTCTAGGTTAGATTTGATAGGGCCTTTAAATGTCTTAATAATGTTATGAATTTTATAAAATATTTATTCTCTTTTGCTAGTTGTTATTCACTCCTAGTGGTGTCATTATCCAATGTAATATTATTAAACCACTTTCTCATTTAGTTCAGAGTTCAATAGAAAATTAGCCCTCATCAAAGTTGTAAAAATCAATTCTTTTCAAATACTTATTTATTGAGTCATTAACATTCATGGATAATATTAGGAGGATTTATAACCTTGTCAGTTGAACCTTGGCCCACTTAGCCAACTATCTAGACTTCTTGGTAAAGTAGAACTATCTAACACATATCCAAGTTCCTCCATATTTATGGTCACTAGTTAACAACTTTTCAATTATGTGCATAGGAGGCCACAATCTTATATATCAACAAGGCCATGGTGGAACTTGAACCTAGTCCCTTTTCTCCTACTTTCTAGATTAGGGTGGTAAAGCTAAGAGACCAGAAATAAGTTATAGATAATCATTCTACCATAGGAACTGAAAGTAAACCCAAACTCCACTATCTACAACGAGAGATAGATCTTCCAAATATTTCCATGTGCTCATAGTCCACCATAGCTCTCATGGCATTAAATAGGTTGAGGATGATCAATCTATTCTCATAAAAAATATTGGACATTCTATAAGCCTTTGGCAAGAACCATTAGTAAGATTTTATAGGCTAAAAATACATTCTTCAATGGGATTGTTCTATTCAAAATAACGTCCAAGTTGTTCCTTGTTGGATTTCCTCCTCACAAAAAATCATTTTCATATAATTAGGAGGTTGATCATAGCATGTTTGATGACAAGGCTCTTGTGTGTAATGGTTTGCCTTATGAATTCCACAAGTTCCTCTAGGATTGTGTGGGTGAGGACCTACATAGATTTTATATAGAAGATATCTATTTCGAAACCTGAAGAAAAGGTTACTAATAAAGGAAATATCAAGTTCATACCTAAGATTAGATATTTAGAGGAAATCTCTAATTAGAATCCCATTATTCTACTCAAGGTGTGATATAAAATAATCACCCAAATCTTTGACATTTAAGGTGCCTCTGTCCTTTTCTAGATTGTGTGCACAAAGAAAAATCATTTCATAAAATCCAAATACATTGTAGATAATATAATTGTAGCCTAGGAAGGTGTGAAATGGGCTTAGTGCTCAAAAAAATTCTTTATTCCTAAAAATGAATTGTTTGAATGCTTATGATCATATTGAATTAAATTATACTATTTGGAAAGCTTATAATAAGGATTAAATTTTATTTTTTTTAAAACTTCTAAATGAATTCATTTGACCCCCCAAAAGCTAATATAAAATTGGTTTTTTATCAGCATATGATAAATGCAAAGGAGACTCCATTGCAAGTATGATTTAGAAGTAGAGAGGTTCTATCCAAGAAATTTTGATCTAAGAGCCTTTGATCT
Source organism: Cryptomeria japonica (assembly GCF_030272615.1). Classification (NCBI taxonomy): domain Eukaryota; kingdom Viridiplantae; phylum Streptophyta; class Pinopsida; order Cupressales; family Cupressaceae; genus Cryptomeria; species Cryptomeria japonica. Next base: position 129,169,935 of record NC_081408.1, read on the forward strand.
AACTCTCTTCAATTAATTACTTCATATGTGACTTCTTAAACATTAAATCATTATACTTTCTAAAAAATGTATGATTTCAGCAAAATAAAGAATGTACCAAAAAGTGGGAACCAACATTGTGAGTTCACCCTGATTTAACCCGATTTTATCCAATCTATTGATATTATCTTTGTTGATGCCTCTATCTAGATCACCATTAATGATCACCAACACGATAACTCTAAAATATAGCATTCATTCACTAAGGTTTCCCCTTTTCCCCATCTCTATATATTTTAATGTAATTGGTTTTCACCACCTATTGGTTTACTTTGTATTTTAAGAGATTGCCAAAAGCATTCTTTTGTCTAATTCATCAATTGATCTTGTTAATGGTAGTTTTGAAGATGAATCATTCCTCAAATTAATTGAAGGATAAAAACATATCAAACAAGCTTTCAAATTCCTGGCTACCCTCTATGAACCCTATAACTTGGCCAGTTCATGGCATAAGAACCCGTGTTACAAGCTAACCTTTCTCTTTGCACCCACTTCACTAAATACCTTCAACAAGAATTAGATTCATTATGGATAAACCCTTAGATTCCTAGGAATTACCTTTTCTCTCAAGGATTCATATGTTTCCTTATGATCCAAGTAATTATTTCCAAAATTGAGAAAAAAAACTTACATATTGTATCAAAAAGCCCCTTTCTCTAGAAAGGAAATTTTAATTTTTATCTAATATTCTTGCATTGTTAGGATAAGGTGACATTAACTTTGCAAATTATATGGCATTCATGTGTCTCCATGTTCCTTGGTGAGTATTTCCTAGGACATTAGAGAAAAATATTTAATACTTTTTATTTTATGGCAAATTGTAATTGCATTTGCATGAGTTGAAATGTTGTAACAATGGTAAAGTTGTCAAAATGAATAAATTTGTGTCTTCTAGGCATCCATTTTGTGATATAAAAAGTAATGCTTTGGGTTCTTAATATTGGAAGGTAAAAGGTTGACACGCATAGCTATAGCCACATCTATTGCTGCTAATGTCTAGGCATGATTAACTCCATCACCGACCATGACATTCATGTCCTCCCCCTTAAGCTCTCCAATAAACCTCGGTTTGTCTTTTGGGAATAATTAGGCATGAACTTCAATTTCTCCTACTTGCATTTCATTACCAACACTCCTCTATCAATTAAAAATATTGTGATAGAATCACCTTATCAAATATAATAAATAATATATCTCCTTAACATACTAACTTACATGTATTTTGCTATTGACATAACCTTTACACCTCCTTCTAATATTTATTTTTAAAAAAATCAAAAGATAGGTCCCACTTAGAAAGAAAAGTCAGCAATGATAAGACCCCAAACGAGTTATAGAAAGCTCCTCTACATTCTTATATTGGAAATTTTATTTTTTTTAACAAAAGATAGGTCCCACTTAGAAAGAAAAGTCAGCAATGATAAGACCCGAAACGGAGTCATAGAAAGCTCCTCTACATTCTTATATTGGAAAAATATTTTCCAATGCGTGAGATAATATAAACCGCGTGAAATGAGAAGTCGGCTTCCTACGTGCGTGAATGGAATGCGACAAGAAAATACGAAACCATTTCTAGGAAAGATCTTGTCAGATAAGATTCATCGATGCGAATTCATACGAAAGAGCATATGGAGGAAAGATTCATCTATGCGAATTCCTGCGAAAGAGTGTATGGAGGAAAGATTCAACTATGTGAATTCCTGTGAAAGAGCGTATGGAGGAAAGATTCATCTATGTGAATTCATGCGAAAGTACATAGTCACGTCATGAAGTATTCGAGTTAGTTTCAATGAAGTCTGTAGTGAAAGCATAAGGAAAATACATTTTAAAGGTTCACTCGTAGAATTGATGAGAAAGCAACCTTAGAATTGAGTTAGAACAATAATTTAATCATGATTTTATGCCACGAAAAAAAGCCTATGCAGATTTCTTGGCTTGCACGCTAAGAATGCCGATTTCATTGCAACTTCAGTAAGACCGAGTCACTTTTTAATGTTTGCCGTGTTTATTTCTTCTATAAAATGACACTTCTATTAGCATTCTAAAGAGAAGAAATCTCAGAAAAGAAACACTGTAAATACTTCTAACAAATGGTTTCAGCGACTGCAAGCTGTATGCAAGTGGAATCGCACAAGACTTGGAAGAGGGCAACGAATAAGATTTCTAAAAGAAAATATACATCACATTATCAAAGAAAAGGGCTATATACTCTGCCGCAGATCAATTTTAACTCTTTAGATGATGTACACAAGGAATGTCTCTTAGACTTGGCATTATTTCCCGTAGACAGGAAAATCTGCGCTGATGCACTTTTGGACATTTGGGTTTATGTTGAGAAGCTACAAAGGCGTGATGCTTTTGCCATCTTATCAGAACTTGCGGACAGAAATCTGTTAAATTTAACTGGCAATCCAAGGTAATTGCCTTTGTTTTATGTATTCGATTTCTTTTAATCGTGTTTTTCAACACCAATCTGACATGTTTTCACTTAACAGAGGAAGTACAACAATCCCATATGGAAATGCTTCAGAGCTACATATCTCCCAGCGTGATGTAATACGAGATTTGATCTTCTATTTGGGACACGAAGACAATATTCTCCACCGCAAGAGGTTGTTCATAGAAAGGAAAAATGGTAGTTTGCTGGGGAAACACGAGTTGTTCAGAGGTAGAGCATTCGACGCTCAAATTCTCTGCATTCTCACCGGTGAGTTATTCTCTGAAATGCTGACCATTACTTTTATTGTTTATTGTTTATCTCCAATTATAGTTAAGAATTGAATTTCAAAAATGTTTTACTGCATAGAATATGGTTTGCATCAATTTTACAACTAACTTGACTGGGATGTGCACGAATTTCACATATATAACTAGCAGTGATAATCAATGCACAATTTTCTTATTGGATTTGCTTTGTAATTGATACATGCAGGCCCTATGGAGGAAAATGACTGGTATGATATGAATTTCCCCGAAACAGAATCTCTGTTGTTACTCTTCACTTCCACAGAATACTGCCTTCCCCCATTTCTCAAAACCATGAAAAAGCTGAAGTTTCTGATGATATCCAATTGCGGTATAGACAAAGCAACAGTTGAAGGTCTAGATGTCTTATCGTCACTCAATCAGCTTAAGAGTGTCCGCATGGAGAGGTTGATTTCACCCCTTGGTGGAAAACAGGGCATTGAAGCACTGCAGAACATAGAGAAGCTATCTTTGAGCTTATGTGAAGGATTTGAAAATATACCCGCATTCACCAGTTTACAAGATTTAAATCTGGACCACAACAATACTTTGGAGGAGTTGCCCCTCGGTATCTGCAATATACCCTCCATTCTGTCCTTTTCTATTACCAACTTCCATCAGCTTCAAAATATACCACATGATTTTGGGAAAATGAGAAATCTAAGAATGTTAAGGTTATCGGCATTACCATGCTTGGAACAGCTCCCTGCTTCAATTGGAAAGCTTGAACAGTTGGAGTATCTAAACATTTCACTATGTGAGATCTTGACAGAGCTTCCAAATGAAATAGGACAACTCAAGAAATTGAGGGAGCTTAATATGAGAGAGTGTTCCAGTTTGACAACGCTACCTTCAACTGTTTGTGAACTATGTTCCTTGAAGCTTGTTACCTGTGATGAGACGATTGGGAAGCAGTGGTTGCGGGCTAAGAACACTTCTATTCCGGATCTTAGTGTTCAAATTGTGGAAGCATACTTTAGTTTGGATTGGCTTGATATCTGACTTCTTTTCTTATCTCTCATCGTGAAGGACAAGAACCGAGGATATTGGCATACTTTGTAAAAGAAAATTATAGTTTTTCATGTTGACTGGCACAAATCGATGTAAAGTTTTCTAATATTTCAGCCTATCATTATGATAAATTCTTGTGGCAGTTCAATGCAGTAAAAATTATTTTCTTGATTGTACATACATAACGAACGTATTCTCTATCCCAATAGATAATCAATAAAATTTGTAAATGGGTGGGAGTTGTCCAGACATCAATTAAATTTGATCTCTGTAAGTTTCTATGAATGTAAGTTAGATCGGTGTTTTATGTACAGATTCGTCAAATTTTATAATTACAAATTATTTTGTTTAATTATTCTATTGTAATATATGTTAGAATAATAAATAATTGAATCATCACATGGTGTTAAACTTATAAAACTTAGACAATTGACTTTCAAGAGAAATTGGCCATAAATTTCATGGAGGAAATAGTTGTGTGAACATTAAAGTGGGCATTGAGTTTTAAAGTTAAGTAAAATGACATTCAACATTTGATAATGAGAAAAAAAATTCTCTCACTCATTTCTTGAAAAGTAAACCAAAATTATAAAAGGTTTCTAAAATGGAGTTTGTAGAGAAAACTCAACATTTGATCTTAAATCAACTTAACATTCTCCCATTTTAAGAGTGTCGGTAAGTTCAAACATTATGTGTGTTTGCATTTAGCAATATTTTATTGTACTATTAAATTTCTAATATAAATATATAGCTAAATTTATTTTTTAATGCATTGAGAGCATATTGTTCATGAAAAATAATATATTGTATTATATAAACAAGCATATTGTTATTTTTTAAATGGTCTATAATTGACATGTTTTTTGTCATATAATTGATTGTTACATTTAAGTTGGTGTTGTTTAACATCCTCAATAGATAAAGGTATGCTTTTATGAAATCTCACCCATTTAGGATTTGTGTGAACATTTTTCATCACATAGCTAATATATATGGTGTTGCCTTATACTTCATACAAATCCTTATCATCATGTCTCTAAGGGAGTGATTGATCACACATAATTCACTTTTGATGATTCAAGTTTCTCCAAATTGTATTCTAGATTCGTTATTTTTTAAGTTCATACAAAAACTGAGTAAAGTTAACCCTTTGACAAGGTTAAAGAATCAAAGAAAAAGATGGTGATTAATTTATCATATGTTACTATCATCTAACCTATGTTTAACATCTTAAAGAAAGGATTTAATTTTAAACTATTGCACATAATTGCACCCCAAAATAAATCAAGAAATCAAGAAAAACACTACATTGCTAAGTTAATTTGCATAAGAAACAAGCTAGATTGTGCTATATAACTCAGATATACCAAAGTACTTAAGAGTTATACACCCAAGAAAAAGAACAAAAGGTAAAATGTTCAAAAGAAAAGTTTTAAAAATAGATGTAGCACCACAAAATATGATAGTGATAACTATTGTATAAGTTACCTATTGGTATTTGCCATATACCATCCTCTCTCATATGGTCCCTTATATATAAATTACCTCTTGTTGAAATTTCCATATCCTATACACTCTCACATGGTCTATTCTATGATTGTCATCTACTTTAGAAAGCAACCTATGGTCTTATAAATATGATCTATCTAAGAATGTTAAGGTTGTCGACATCACAAGGCCTTAAAAGAGCTTGTCTCATCAATTGAAAAAGTGAAATAGTTGGAGTTTATCTAGACTTTTCAGTATGCTCTTGTGTCATTATCCTTACTCACTTCATACATGTCTCTCTTGTCTTCTTTGAATGTTTTTTCTTTGACAAAATTCATACATCCTATTGTGCTTTAATGGCTATCCATCAAATATTCAAGAGATCTCATTACAACAAAAGTAGGGAGGATATTATAAAATATTATCAATCCAATATTCTATTCCTACCAATTTTATTCTCTTCAAAATCCCAAAAAAAAATTCCATAAATTGATTTTATTCTTACCCTTCCCTCTCAATATTCCACAAGATTATATTATTTGGTCAGTTTTTGTCCAACTTATAGATAACCTATGGGGATGAGATTCCACCATAATGGTGTACTAGAAGAAACCCATTCCCCCATCTCTTTACTATATTCTCATGCCTACACCTTCCTCCTTAATTATAATTTCATAATCGGTCATGCCCTGACCTAAGATCATGCCTATAATAAATATCAAACCTTAGTATTAAATACCAAACCCTAGGTGGCTGAATATAAGAGAGTTGATCCCAATATGAGAGAAAATAAAGTATATCAAACCCCAGGTGAATGGGAATAGAGATTTGGCCCCAAAGATGAATAAATAAAATTTCGTCATGTTGATTTAAAAGAGGGTGGAATAAGATTCAGGAACTGACTAAGGAAAATATATATTTAAATAATGTTGATGTTTTTAATAAGGCCAACTTTTGGTGAAGAATTTCTCCTCTTTGAAGAGTTATATATAGAAGATAAGAAGGAAAAATAATGGAACAACTAGGAAATGAGATTTTATTAAATTTAAGCAGAAACCACAAACCAACAAATGAAATTTTGAGATCTGATTGGAGAGAGAGTAATAGTTTGATCTAAAATATAAGATAGTTTTGGTCTACAAGAAGTAATATAAGATAGTTTTGGTCTACAAGAAGTAATCATAAAATCATATGAAGATGAATAAAATTATCTACAATCATCAATAAAATGAAACACAAATACAAATTAGGGTAAAGATCCTTGTTGAGTAGTGAGGGCAAACTAGGTAAGGACTATAATAATCTAGACCCAAAATTATTATATAAAATGGAGAATAGCTTTAATAATTATCTTTGTGGTATGCCTAATTTCTATAACCTATGTATCATAAGATAGCAATTATTATATCATCGTGAGTCTCCGACATATCAAACCTCATTTTTGGATTAGTCGAATCTACAATAAGAGGCCCAGTCGCAAACATCTAATCATTATATGTCTTGGTCTTGTGTGTGTGTGTGTGCGCGCACGCGCGCGCGCGCGCTTGAACATAAATATATTTGTAACCTCGCAAGAAATCATATAAGGGAAGGAGGTGTAAGGAAGGCGAGCAGTTATAAAATTGTCATCTAAGTCTTGAGCACCCTGAATGGGTGTCCTATGTGCCTGCAACTAGGGCCAAGAGAGTGAGTGTATTCTCTTGGGCTTAGATAAGTAGATTACAAGGCCCCCTTATTTCAATCTCATTTCCCATCTATATAATGATTTACTACTGACTTCAAGGGATGAGGCATGAATAACAAAAGAAGATACAAGCTCTCCACTAGGTAGACCACCCCAAGCAGATGTCTAATATGCTTTCAATTGTGGCCAAGAGGGTGAGTGTCCTCTCTTGGGCTTAGTGTGGGGATGGCTTTAGGCAGACCTATCATGGTTCCTCCTCCCAACTCTATTGAGATTGAATACTAGTTAGTAATATAGATATGGTCTATCTTATTAAATTGAGGTAATTTCATGTTCTCATCAAACCCTAATCATTAAAAATTATGTGTATATATCATTGGTTGTAGTTGCAGCATTTAATCTTGAGTTTTATCTTGTTAAAGGGGAGGTTTACATGGTTAAGATATATCTCTAACCATATTCCATCTCTTTCTTTTATTGAAAGTGTGATTCTAGGGAAAGTTTTAGGGTAAATCTAGAATGAGACATTACATAATCGTTTAGCAATGTCAATACCACTAACATCCTATCTATCCTCTTCTCTCAAGAATGACCCTTCATTTTTAAAAAAAAAAAATTCTTCCATATTCATCCATTGTGGAAGTGGTTGATATGGATGATGTGACACCATTGTCCACCAAGCATGAGAAAACTAATTCCTAGAGGGATATCTATATTTTATAAGTAATAGTATTGTTTCTCTCTTTCTTACACAATATAAGGTTATTATTTGATTTATGGTAAGGTGATAAAACTATTTAGGGTTTCTTTCATAACTTTTTTGGTTTATAATATACATTTTGGTATGCATGAAAAAATTTCACCTTAAAGCATGACCATATATATTTTTTATGCATTGTTTGCATTTTTTTATTTTATGAAGATGTCATCCTTTTTTAGATCTATCATCTATTTATATTATTTTTGTTCTTGTTGTTTTATATTATTCTTGTTCTTTTTTTTTAGTATTATTCTTTTCTTAGCATTATATCTCTAATTGTTATCTATTGTAGGGAAAAAATTTATTACTTTATAGTGATTATCCTACTTATTAAGATCACAAAAGTATGTATTCCATTGATTCTAAGTAGAACTCATTTCAACTTGAGGCTTATCCACCATTGATTCTAAGTAGAACTCATTACTTTAGATCTTTCATCTATTATAAAATTATTCTTGTCTTCCCATCAATAGGACCTCAAAAGTAATTCTCTTTAAAGGAGATTACTTCACATATTTTGGATGTTATTCTACATCACTACTAAATAGCCTAGTAAATCAACTGTACTATATAAATCAATTCTTTATTTTTCTTCCATGAGTAGATTTTCTCATATCAACCCAAAACTTGAATAATTTTTATTTATGGTGCTTTCTCCATTCAACATCCATGGACTATCTAAGATATTTTATCCATTCATGTCTGGGCACAAATGAGGGGTATCCTCTTTTACAGCTATAATTTTCTCCCCTATTAAGAAAAAACCTTTTATGAAAGGAGTAATTGAGAGAAGATGGGTCCATCTCCATATTTCATTGGTTAACTACCTTGTCCCTCTATCATTTACATGAGATGTGATTATAATAAATATTATGTGATAGATCCCTTGATATTAAATCAATCCACTCTATCTATGTAGTTATACTGAAAGAAGAGTTTGAAATGAGACAAGCTAAGAACATAGGCAATCATTCATAAATAAATAAATAAAATTAGTATTATTTTTTATCGTGTAAGGCCTAGTCTATTCTCTTAATCTTGCACTATATTATACTCCTTTGCCTGAAATTTTATGTGTGTGTTCTTGAGCCTCTTTCCCACTTACTATTTTCTAAATCTACAAAAATGTTTCCTAGAAAAATCATCTCTATGACCTAGATGTTTCTACAATCAATTGAGAGTATCAAGGGATAATTATAAGCATCTGTAAGATTTAATTTTCTAAATTCTTATTTTTGATTGGTTGATTATCATAGTAATTGTAAAACCTTCTCAGTGTCTTGAGAAATCTCTTTTCAAAATATACGATCTTATTTCTTTGAATATTATTGATTATTAAATTAGATTTTGCTCTTAAATTGTTTTTAGTTGTTGTATTACAACTAAATCAAATTTTAAATTGATTGATGGGATTTAACACATAGTGTTGGCTCTCTATTTCATATTTATAAGAGTAGTTTTCATGTTTTTTTTAATAAATTATATTGCCAATTGACTAAAGCACAAGTGTACTCTTTAGTTAAACTATTCTAGTTTATTCCATTGATCTCTTTTCTTAAGTAATATACTTATAAGGATCTACCAAGTTACAATGTTCAAAAATATTGGTTAAATATTTTTGGAGTTGGTGTCTAATATACCTTCAAAGATCGCTTGTTAATTGGATTTCCCAACCCATTCATAACTTCCCATACAATATTAACATTCTCACTTATAAATTTTAATTTTTTGAATTGTTTTTTCTATGTGAATAACCAATGGCAGAATATGTCTAATACCAAGAACAAGGGCCCCTACAATGATCTTGCAAAAAAAATAAAAAAATCAATGGAGTGATTATTGTTTGATTGTATATCGGCTCAAGCGTGTCAACTTTAGGTGTAATTCAATATTTTACTATTCATAAGAAACTTTTTCATTAACTATATTAGCAGCATTATAATAGAGATCTACTTTAGTAAGGATTTTTTAATAAGGCATGAGCTAAGTGAAAGAGACATAATAAGGGACTATGTCCAAGCATTGTTTGAAATCATCCTCATGATCTTGTGAAGGGTCTTAAGACTCGAGCATAATTTATAGTGTTCACTCAAGCCTTTAAAATTTTAAAAAGATCTTAAATATTTTTATCTATTTGCTTATAGATTTTATTTCTTGATCTAAGTTGTGTGACTAGAAAGATTGGAAGAACTCCTTCAAATATTGGTTGCCAACCCTTAACAATGATTTTGAATTTTGATATGATCTCCTCTAGCTATATGCAAATCCACAACATGCTCTAAGTAGCACAATTTAGGAACATAATGTTGTTAAAAAAATTGGAAGCACATCAATCCAAGGTAAATGGAGAACTAACTGAGATCCAATGAAATGGTCACATAGGACTTGTGGTGTATCTTAGTTTATCAATGGTTATAGATAATAAAAGAAATGTCTAGTGTAAGTTGTGACATCAAACCACCATGCAATCCAACCCATGCCATCTTGGAGTCACTTGACACAAGGTTCTAAAAATGGTGTACATCAACAAGTGTGGGCTTGCAAGAAGAGAAAGCACTTGCAAATAGTATTTTTCTTAGGTAATGAGGTTTAATAACTTTCTTGGAGAAATAAGTATAATCTAATAGGGCTACCACCACTTGGCTTACATTATCATTAGTATTGGCTTGAAAATATCTTGTAGATGTCAAGACTTTAGTAATTCCACTATTATCATGTCTTATATTATGAACATTAATTTAAAGACCCGTTATTCAAAACATTATAATCATGCTTATGATTATCTCGCATTATAACTAAAAGACACTTTCTAATTTTATACATAAAAAAAAAATTCTAAAATAAGTATTCGATAAACCTACATATAATGCTTCCTTAAATATAATAGATATCACCATTTTATAATTAAAAACGAAAATAGAATAATTTTTTTGAAAGTACTGTAAGTGTAGCTTAAATACTTTATTTAAAAAATAAAATAAAAGATTGTCCCATCAAAAGTAAGCTTACGCAATGATAACTTATAAGACCCCAAGTGCGGTCATAAAAGGCTCCTCTATGTTTTTATATGACGGAAGAATATTTTCTGTGTGTTCAGGTAAAACAGAACGCGCCAAAAGTCAGCTTCCTATGTCCGTGAATGGAAGCAAACCCGAACTTTCCTACTAATTTGTTCAACCAGTTTAACACATGTCCTTCTGAAAACACATTTAAGATGAAAGGAATGCAACGAGTCAATACGAAATCATTTCGAAGAAACATGTTTTGCACATTCATGCGAAAGGGAGTATGAAAGAAAGGAAATCTCTTACGCACATTCATGCGAGGAACGAGGAAAAATCTCCTACAGATTCCTGCGAAAGAGAGTATGAAAGGCAATAAACGCAGATTCCTTTGCAACTTCAATAAAACCGAGTCGTTTGATATTTGCTGGTGCTTATTTCTTATATAAAGAAGGCAATTATATTTGCAAAGAGAAGAAATCACAGATAAGAAACTTTGTAAGGACAAGGAGCTTGACTGTTTTTGAATATTTCAACAATGGTTTCGATGATTGCAAACTGTATGCATGGGGAATCGCACAAGGCTTGGATGAGGGCAACGAACAAGATTTGTAAAAGAAAAGGGTTATATAGATTGCCGCAGATCAGTACTGACTCCTTAACAGATGTACTTTGTCAGCATCTGCAATATGCCCTCCATTTTGGCAGTATTGACTCCTTAGATGATGTACTCAAGGAATGTTTCTTAGACTTGGGGTTATTTCCCGCAGACAAGAAAATATGTGCTGATGCACTTCTGGACATTTGGGTTTATGTTCGAAAGCTACCAAGGCATAATGCTTCTGCCATCTTACCAGAACTCGCAAGAAGAAATCTGCTAGATTTAACTAGCAATGCGAGGTAATTGACCTTTGCGTTTGTATATTCAATTTATTTTAATCACGTTTTTCAACACTAAGCTGACATGCTTTCACTTTAACAGAGAAAGTACAACCAACCAATATGGAAATGCTTCAGAGGTATACTTTTCCCAGCATGATGGAACGCGAGATTTGGCCTTGTATTTTGGGCACCATGACAATATACTACACCGCAAGAGGTTGGTCATAGAAAGGAAGGACTTTTGTTCGTTAGAGAAATGGGAGTTGCTCAGAGACACGGCATTTGAGACTCAAATTCTCTCCATTCTCACCGGTGAGTTATTCAGAAACTTGTACACGTCCATTTTACTCCAGAAAAATATTTCTTTGTTATTCTAATCATTCTTTTTCATGTTCATTGCTGATGTCCATAGTAAAGAATTGAATTTGAAAATGATTTTCTGAATAGAATGCGGTCTACATCACTTTTCTAAGTAACTTGGCCGGCATGTGCATGAATTTCACATACATAACTAGTAGTCATTATTAAAGCACAATTGTCTAATTGGATTTGCTTTGTAATCAACACATGCAGGCCCTATGGACGAAAATGACTGGTATGATATGAATTTCCCTGAAACAGAGGCTCTGTTTTTATTCTTTTCTTCAACAGAATACTTTCTTCCCCAATTTCTGAAATCGATGAAGAAACTGAAGTTTCTGATGATATACAATTGCGGTTCAAACAAGGCAATAGTGAAAGGTCTAGATGTCTTATCATCACTCACTCAACTCAAGAGTGTCCGCTTGGAGAGGTTGATTTTACCCTTTGTTGAAAAACAGGGCATTGAAGAGCTGCAGAACATAGAGAAGCTATCTTTGAGCTTATGTGAAGGATTTGAAAATATATCCACATTCACCAAGGTACAAGATTTTAACCTGGACCACAGCAATGATTCGGACTTACCTTTTGGTATCTGCAATATGCCCTCTACTCTGTCATGCTCTATTACCAACTGCCATCAGCTTCAAATTTTACCATATGACTTTGGAAATATGATCAATCTGAAAATGTTGAGGTTATCGGCATTACCACGCCTGGAACAGCTTCCTGTGTCAATTGGGAAACTTGTACGGTTGGAATATTTAGACATTTCACTATGCGAGGGCTTGAAAGAACTTCCAAAGGAAATAGGCCAGCTCAAGAAATTGAGGGAGCTTGATATGAGAGAATGTACTCGTTTGATGGCGCTACCTTCAACTGTTTGTGAACTAAGTTCCCTGAAGCTTGTTACCTGTGATGAGACGATAGGGAAGCAATGGTTGCGAGCCAAGAACATTTCTATTCTTGGGCTTAGAGTTGAATTTGTGGAAGCACGCTTTAGTTTGGATTGGCTTGATGATTGACTTCTTTTATTATATCTTATCTTGAAGAAAACGTTCCAAGGATCTTGACATCCTTTGTAAAGTTTTCATTATTTGTTTCCATGTTCATTGGCACAAATCAATACAAGGTCCTCTAGATTTTCAGCCAATGATCAAGTTTTATGGCGGTTCAGTACAGTATACGTTCTTCAATGCATTGTACATGCATAACAAACGTATTCTAATAAGTTTGTAATGGATTCGCATATCAATTAAATTTATCTGCGTATCTTCTCTGAAAGTATATTAAATTAATCCAATGCTTATAAGTTTTCAATTTTCTACTATGCCGTATGTACAAATCTGCCAAAACTTACAATTAGAAATTAGGTTTTTGAATTTGCCTAATAGGATAAATATGGTGGATATAGTCCACCGGAATTTAGTATCCTCGCGCTAGAACTATCACGTCGTATTTATTTCATGCGGAATTTTCATGCCGATTTGTGGTAATTTCTAAACATAATTGTGTCCCTGCAAACCTACTTCCTTAACCGATATGCTCCACAACCTGCGATCTCATCGCTGGAGGAGTTTTAGTATTATCAACAAGGGCAGTTCCCACAACAACAATGAAATCGAATTGAGTTTTTACAGAGCGACAGTGGAGTTGCTTACCCTGTACCAAGGTTTGCATATACTCCTACAACTGTGGCCATGGCGGTATAGTCCCAATCAAAGCCTTCCTTTTTCATGCACCCAAAGAGTTCATTTTCCATGTACCCAAAGAGTTCTAGAGCCTCTTCATACAACCCGCCTCAGGTATATCCTCTAATCATAGAATTCCATGAAACTAAATTTCGGTTAGCCATTCTGTCAATGATTGCATTCCCCACAAAATAATTGGATTGGCATCCAATTCTTACAATGTAAGCAAAAAACTGATTTCCTACCTCTAGAGCTTCTACACATGAGCAAGCCTTTAAAATGCTTGAAAAAACAAATTCATTTGAGCTTATGCCAGACCGTTGCATGGCGGAAAATATCTTCAAGGCCTCTTTAAAATGCCTCGTCTGAACATACGATGCAGTCATTGAAGCCCGTGAGAAAGCGTTTCTTTAAGACATTTTGTCGAACACTTGACATACACCTGTCGAACTTCCACATTTGGCGTAAACATTAATAAGGCTTTAAAATGCTTGAAAAAACAAATTCATTTGAGCTTATGCCAGACCGTTGCATGGCGGAAAATATCTTCAAGGCCTCTTTAAAATGCCTCGTCTGAACATATGATGCAGTCATTGAAGCCCGTGAGAAAGCATTTCTTTAAGACATTTTGTCGAACACTTGACATACACCTGTCGAACTTCCACATTGGCGTAAAAATTAATAACGTTATTTTGAGCAAATACTTCCTGGTTATGTCCTGTTTTGATCATATCGGAATGGACAATTTTCTATCTTCTTGCAATACATTATAATATGCGTAGAATCTGCCAGCATGCTTCCTTGGTTTATAAAAGAGAGCGGTTCATTCTGTTTTTCGTGTTTACAAGAGCTTCTAACATCTACAATAAATTAATGTTGTTTATTAATCATATATTAAATGCCTTTTTAATTAATGTATATTTTTAATATATATTAATTTCGGCTGAATTATGCATTTATTAATTTAGGGTATATATATATATATACTATTTAATATCCCTAGTTGGTATATTGTAATCATATATGCTTGGGAACTTAGTTCTTTGGGAAATGATTATCTAGTTTAAGTTTCCTTAAATGTATAGTTAGGTTATTAGGAAAATATATCTTGACTTCAAACCAAAAATAAGTATAGATAAACTGTGTCAAGATAAAATAAAAATGATGTTTTATTTTGAAAATGAACATCATATTTTTATGTGTTTAATGAATAATTGATTTTATATCACTGGGCGATTTGCTTATATTATATTAATGTAATTATGGTTTGAAAACGCATGACGATGTATCTATGTTATTGTATGATGCAATCAAACTTTAGGAAGTTAGAAAACCATGAACGCCTATACTTAGACAAGGTAGGCAAACTGCAATTAAACTTAGATCCATTAGGAAACTGGATCGTTTTTAATGTTTAAACCATATGGAAAAAGATTGTCTTCTCTGGTTTATGCCTGTGCATGTTTAAATTTATGTTTTCACATTTGCTTAGGGAATGACAAGTCCTTGGTTGTGATTGTCGGTTTTGTCGTTTGTTGATTTGGGTACCTATTATGTCCTTGATCTCGAGAAATTATGGTTTTCTTGTGATGGGTTGTATTCAGTCATGACCTTTATGCAGGTGTTAAATATTGGTTTGTGGTAGACTATAGCTGGTCAGGTCTCTAGTTAGAGTACCGTCAGTCAGTGCATCTCGTATGAAGTCTAGTTTGACCAAGTGGGTAATCCTACCATATTGAACTCTGTTTGCTTGACCTTGTGTATTCATGGGTTTTAGGAGTTCATTTGAGTATGTTCGCTAGTATGTTGTTGTGTTGCCTTTGATAGGAGCATGGTTGTGGAGTCATCCTAATGTTATTGCCCTCATGAGAACCTAATATTCATGTTAGACCATGGGATGCTTATGATGGGTTGTGAAGATTTAATTTCGCGAATGCTCCAATTGATCTATTATTATTGCTTCTTATTATGTTCAGTTGGATCCTTTTCTATTCAAGGATCATTCATGTATTTATTTGACCAATGTGGTTGTATGTTTTATTGGTTATGTTTGCCTTGACGGTAGGATTGTAAATGATGTAAACCTTATGGATTCTTCATTATTGATTAAGTATCAGAGGGGTCTTGCAGTTGAGCAGACCCGGAGATGTAGCCCAGTAGGGGTGAACTACGAGATCATTTCGGTGTTATGGGGTGTTTTTACATTTTTATGTTTTCTTTTAATTCGGCATGTATGGATGCTTTATGTTAAAATGTATAATGGGGATTAGATGAAGATAATCATAAATGCATGTCTGTAGTCATTTTGTTTAATGCAATAATTAGGATCATCAGAGAATATAGATTTGATTAATGAAATATATTCAGTTATTGATAGCGCAATTAAGTAGGCATGGGAAGTATTCATTAGTTTATTATGAAGCTAAAGTACGTTATGAACTAGATGCATGGCATATGTTTAATGTAAGATTGAATGTAAAGAGTGGTTAAATTTTATTGGATGAATCTAATCATGTTATCTAAATTTAACATTAATGGTTAAACTCATTAAGTTATCTATATTTTAACTCTAATGAATGAACTTCATTAAGTTATCCATATTTTAACTCTAATGGATGAACGACCACAAGATATCTATGTTTTAACTTTAATGGGTGAATTTTCTCATGTTAGCTACATCTTCAACCATAATGGATGAACGCATCCTATTATCTAAAATTTTAATTTACTGAACAAATTATATCCTTATTTAAAGTAATAACAAAATTAAGTTAACCTGCTTAATTGGATCAAATGTCGTGAGTTGAGTTAGACGTTAAATTAAGTAATCATGTTGGGAAACTCCTGAGGTATTGTTCAGTCTTTCGCTGTATTATCTGAGCTTTTGATAACTCATTGTATCATTATGTTGTGTTTAATTTTTATTTTATTTTTAAATTATTTGCACTCCATTTGTGTGCTTTAGCTTTATCCCTTCAGGGTTTCCTGGTGGGGCATTACATTTGGTATCAAAGCCAAGTTACAAACACTGGGATCTTTGGTTTCGTTTGTGCCCTTTGTTGGTGTGAGGTGTATAGACCTTAAATGTTGTATGCTTGTCTTTCTTTTGTATGCGTGTGATTGAGATATAGGATCTTAAAGATCTTAAGGACTCGTATTTTGCTCTTTTGCATATTCTTTCGAGCAAACCTTTATTGTGTGTAACGTGTGTGATCACACCTTATTTTTACCTACTTGATGTTGGTTCTTTTGAGTGATTACATGTGCTTTGTTTTCTTATTGATATTTTGGTTTATGATTACTCTTTTTTTTTCTGAAAGAGAGTTGTATGTATCTTCCTCATTGATTGTTGTACTCTTTAGACTAATCCATTTGGGTTGGCCAGTGCTTGTCTTGAATCTAAAAGTAAGAAATGTGCTTGTTTTAAGAGTATGATCTAGCTTAGTGTTGTTCATTTGAAGGACTAGTATGGTAAATGTTGAATGCTTATTTTGTAGCAAATTGAATGATTATCGCCCTTCCTCCTCTTTCTCTCTAGAAATTAAAATATTTGTTATACGTGTATTTATCTCTTATGAGAGTTTTCTTATTGCAAGAGAAAGGTTGTGACTTCTTGAACCCTTGTGTGAACCTTATGATGCTTTTGTGTTTTTAGATAATAAAAGGGCTATGGGTTTAAAAGTTCAATTTGATTATTGGGAGAAAATTGTATGTTTACATTAAAGAATTCTCCATGTGTATTGTAGGAGTAACATAATTAAATTCTATCTTAAGTAATGTGCATTAATATGTGAATAGTTGTTATGTGAAACTGTCTGGTGTGTAAAAGATGTAAAAAAGGGAACATGTTATAGTGGCTAAGAGTGTATTAATGTGTTCCACGAAAGTTTGTTTTATGTGTTTCATTGTACCGACTCAATTGAGGACCTATTTTAACAATGCTACATTGAACTTTCTTTTGGAAATATATATAATTGACTTATTATGATTAGAAAGTGCAAATGAAAGCTTGTTTGATGTGCATGCATTAATATATATTATTTAGTTGATAGTTTCTCGTTTACCTTCTTATCATACCTTAGATTTTCAAAGAAAAGTTGCAGATTATGATATCTTTTGTATTGAATTAAAAGTAGCGAGTGTTCGCATGAGGTCTTGCATTATCGAAAAGATTGTCTGACTTGATTTCTTGTTTGGAAAACTAGAACATTATGTTGCAACCATAATAATTGAAAATGTCATGCTAGGCCTATTGGCATTCTTCAAAAAAAACAGGAGTGAAATGAAAACCATGCAATTAAAATGATAGACTTATAGTGAGAAATTTTATAATGTTGTGTGATCTTGTTAAATCTTGTGCTTATGTAAGAAATGGTTTGACTATCAAACTCTCTTTCCCTTCTCTTTGCCTAGATTATAAGATTTTTAGAAATGCTACTAAAGGGTGCATTAATTTAAATAGAATGTTTATAAAACATGTGAAATTGTATTTTTGCATTTTGGCTTCATATTGGAAGATGAAAGTCTTACGCTTTGGAAAGAAATTTGCATATTTAGTAATGTGGTTATGAATGCTTAGTAGAATTAGAGAAAGATATAGGAACGACGTTATTTCCTAGGCCGCACCACATGATGAGCTATTGCGATAGCTATACAATTGTTCCCTCCTTTCTCGTTGGTGGCTAGATGCTAGTCACATAGTGATGTTATGTGCAATTGTGATATTCTTATTTATTTCTTTGGGGACCAGCAATTTCTTGTGATCTTTTGCATACTTGATTTGGTCTTGTGTTGAAATGTGAAATTTCTCTCCAAGGATGTATGAGATGGTCTTGGTTGAGTGTGTACAAGGAAGTAGACGTAGGGAACCTTGAGGATGGGGGTATGTGAGGCTGTGATGCAGCTAGGATCCACTACCTACCTATGTGTGGTGACTATCTCTTGGAGGCTAACCACCTTACTCAACAAGGGATGTTCATGAAGTTCTTGTATAGAAGGTAGCACTGCTATGGTGTGCCCTAGCACCATCAAGCCCTTGAGTGAGATATTTGATATTTATGATCATATTATGGTTCTGAGATCACGCATAGAGATGTTGATCATGCATGTTTTCTTTGATCAAGCATTAGACATGCTCACACGTGGCCTTTTGAGTTGTGCATTCTAGTTATGTGGATGGTTATTATGTGTAATCATGGAGTAAATTGTGTTAACTTGTCACTATGTTATGGGACATAGTCATTGGAAAGGTTCTTATATGCCTCGCAAGTGTAAACAATTGGGTACTATGTGTTGCTCTTATTTATTGAAAGTTAACTTGGTTGTAGAATTTGATATTTGAAGGTAGTTCTATGCGATTAGTTTTATGAAAAGATGGATGGTAAAAGAAATTGATCATGATGACATTTTTCTTGTCATACTTGGTTGATGATTGTGGTAATTGTTGTTTATCTCTTTTTATGCTTTAATTTGGTATGATGATAGGGAGAAAAATCATGTTTCTCTACTATGATTATAGATAGTTCTTAGAATATTTTAAGAAAAGTATTGATTTAGATGTATCATGCCAATGGATAATGGCATTCGTAGAGGATTTAGCAATAATGTTTTATTTATTTATGGAAAGATTCCTATGTGCAATTTGATATTTGTTGAATGAGTTTCAGGGCTAATGCGTGCGACATGTTCTCCAACTAGCCTTACGACTTCCAGGAGTAAGTCAGAATCTAGGGGGGAGAATGTAGTACCCCTGCCCTAATCAGATTCTAATCTCGGTTTGACCTTGGTTAGTTTATCATGTAATCATGTTATAGTCAGATGTTTTAATTATTGTGCGTACCTGTTAATGTGGTTTTCACATCAATTCATATGTAAGTTTATTATTTCTCCTGAATTGTGCTATTAATCTCAGGCTAACACTTTTATTAAATATATATACATATATGCATGTGTGATTCATGGTTACAGGAGATTGCAGGTACAATACCCCATGGGTACAAGGTTCAACTCCATCTGGGTTTGCAGGTTTGAGTGCTCCTCATTAACCCTTAGAATTGGATTAGGTGGTCAGGAGACCCTCATTTGACCCTAGTCGTGCTCAAGTGAGCGTTGTCAGTCATCTGTCAGTATTCCTTTGGTTGGGTATGCAAGTTGTCTATTTGTTTGGCCTTCTTGGATTGTGTGTTTTGTGTGTGGTTAAATTGAGTAATTAGTCCTTAGTATTTAATTTGATTAAATGTGTGGTTATGCATTAAAAATTAAGGGACTAGATTAAATAGGTTCCCTTTAGGCGATTAATTGTTAATTAGAATTGCTCAATTTAAATTAGAAGCAAGTTCAATTAAATGGTTAATGTTAATTGATTAATTTACTTAGTTATGCTTTTGGAAATGAAAGACTTAAATTAATTTGAAATAGAATTAATTTAATCTCTTTGCCTTTTAAAAATAGAAAGGTTGATTTTAATTATTTAAGAAAATCAATTTAATTAGAAAAGCGAGTTTAAAATATATTGGATATAGTTTCGAAAGAATGAATTTGGGATTTTATTTTGAATAAAAATAAAATATAAAAAATAAAAATAAAAATAAATAAATAAAATATATATATATTACCCTCATGAAATATATTAATTTGTGGAACCACCTCGAACTTCTTTACCTCCTTCCCAACCCGTTCTTCCTAAGGCACCTTTGCCAACAGATAAGCTACCCAGTGATTATGATCTTATCAAGCAACTTAATTTTACTCCAGCTAAGATCTCACTTTGGGATTCACTTCAAACCGCCCCGATGTATCAAGATATGCTACAAGAAACTTTACAAAATATTTTGTTACCTTCCTCTACGAGACTGGCTGACATGAATGCACTGATGGATCATATTCATGCGGATTCACCAAATATTACTTTCTATCCGCATGAACTCCCACCTCCTGAAGTGGGGAATTTAGTAGATTCGTTGATGATCATTGTTCATGTGAATGGTGTTGGTATTAGATGAACGCTTGTTGATACAAGTTTGGCGTTGAACGTTTGTGGTTTAGACTTATTACCAAAGACAAAGGTGGACCCAAATTATTTGGCAGCCTCCTCCTTGTTCATTCGAGGTTTCAATAACAGTGGTAAGACCGTTGTGGGGATTGTCATACTATCCTTGAAGGCTGGACCAATTACTATTCCAACCCTTGTTCAGGTTATGCCAAGCCCTCTATCATACAATCTTCTTTTAGGTAGACCATGGCTACATGCTTTCGGAGTTGTTTCATCTACACTTCATGGATCCATGAAGTTTGTGGCTAATAATCTGATAGTCACGGTTAAGGTTGATCCTGAGGCTATGCAGTTATGTCAAATAGCCTCAGTCGGTCAGGCTTTTGTTACACCTTCATTTCAAAATTATGTACCCACTTTGTCTTCTTCAATTATAACTTTTGCTTCTGTGTCATCCCCTAAAAAGGAGGAGCAAAGGAAGGAAGAAGTCACTAAGAGAGTCCTTAAAAAGGATAAATCACCTGAGAAGAAGGATTCTTCGAAAGAAAAATCCCCAAAGGTAGATACTCCTAAGATGAAAATGTTGGAGTGTACACATATAAATCCTTCCCTAGCTAAATCACATTCTCTATCAAAATTGAATACATGTTTAAGTGATGTTGGGGTTATTTGGATTTTACTGACTCTCATGTTGATGAGTACAAAGTAGACCTCGTCCATTTAAGATTTTCCAAGATCTCATTCACCTCGGCTACGAAAGATGATTATGCATCTATAAAGATAGGTGATACTTGTCATGTTGACCACCTCTTCTATACAAAACCACCATCATTCAAGGAATTAAAAAACATCTATGGTCCCAGATACAAGCTTATGTCTCGGCTTGGATATGATGGAAAGGGTTGTTGGTGCAGAGGCACCTAAGCACACAAGGATACCAGGAGGTCAAAAGTCATAATATGAGCGATTTTATTGTATTTGAGCCATTCATAATGTATTAAGGCTATTTGATTCCATTGAATTATAATATGTAAGGATAAATGAGACATTTTGTCCAAAGATATCATATTTGGTCCATCTTGAAGTGTTAAAAGTGTCCATGTAACGATTAGAGTCATTTATGTCAAAAATGCAAAAATTGTAAAAATTGCAAAGTTGCAACATTGCCAAAAAGTGCAACAAAAGTGTAAAAATGAAATTCATTGGTCATGAGGTGGTTAGAGTAGTTAGGAAGGAGTTTTAAATGGTTTATAAAACCATGTTTGGTCAAAATCAAGAAGGTAGATAAGTTTGGAGGGGATTTGACAAAGATTATCCATCAAACCCTCAAACTGTCATAAGGTTTTAAGGAATTTGTGACTATCATAGATCCATGGAGGATCAAATTTGGTGTAATTTTATATATAGATGTTATTTAATGATAGATAAATTAAATATCTTTTAGATGAATCCTTTCTGATGCATTTTTGTGTAGTATTTGACAAGATATGTTTGTTTTTACAATAATTGTCAAAACCCTGCCAAGGGTTACCCGTTTTTGGGAAAATGCTCATAAATTTTTATTTAACTGTTGGATCTAGCTGGAATTTTGAGAGAACTTGTGTAACTTAGCAATCTAAAGTCTGACTGAAGCGAGTTTCTTTATGATCAAAATTTAAAAAGTTATTGATGACGGTTTTCTACAGTTCATGGTGAAAGGCAGTAGCAATCCGGTTGCATCATTTGGTGTGGTCGCATGAGGAATAGTAATGAAGAAAGGATATATGTGTTGGAAAGGTCTCTAAATATTCTTTCCACTATTTTTTGTCTTACTTTATTTGGTTAAGAATTGAATATTTTGTGATTATTTTGGTGAAAACAGTTTTTAAGGGATGAAACCCCAAACTAGGGTATTCCATGGCAAATAAGAATTTGTTCTCTCATGTTATGGTGAATTTTA
The DNA here is from genome assembly GCF_030272615.1 of Cryptomeria japonica. Classification (NCBI taxonomy): domain Eukaryota; kingdom Viridiplantae; phylum Streptophyta; class Pinopsida; order Cupressales; family Cupressaceae; genus Cryptomeria; species Cryptomeria japonica. Next base: position 129,192,527 of record NC_081408.1, read on the forward strand.
TGATCTGAAATATTGAATGAAGTTTTGTAGGGATGTAATATAACCTTTGAAATTGGTTTAGAGTTGAGAATAATGTTTTATCTTTTTATATGCCTCTTGATTCAATTTTAATGTCGACCCTTGAATGAAGGTTTTATGGTTTGTGATAGATGCTCTGCATCAAATTGGTATCAGAGCTAGAAGAGCCTGAGAGTGTGAGGAGTGACAACTCACACTAGGACCTAGCCAAGAAGGATTTTTTATTTGGTTTTTGTTGATGATTTTTTGGTTGCAAGGTGCTCGTCCATGTAGTTTCAAGAAGGTAGAAAAGGAAGGTTTGACAAGGGCCATGGGATGGTCCATTGGTTGCCAAAAGACTAGGGAGAGAGGCAAAGAGGAGAACTCCTAGGTGAGGCACAAAGGTTTTTGGTGAGGTGATGTAGCATGGAGAGGTGGACTTATCATTGGTAAAATCACTTGGGTGGCAGCCACTACAAACTCCATTGGTAGGATTCACAAAGAGATTGTTTGAGAAGGAAGAATCAACATAAAGAAGATGAGAGCAGCATACAGAGGCATAAAGAGGTAAAGATGAAGACAAAGGTGAAAATTTTACTCAAAATTTTTCTTGCAGGTCATTGTACCCACGTTTCCAAGGGACTTGGAAACTTTTCAAGGTTGGGAGTATGGTGCAGAGGCACCTAAGCACACAAGGATACGAGGAGGTCAAAAGTTATAATATGAGCAATTTTATATTATTTGAGCCATTCATAATGTATTAAGATTATTTGATTCCATTGAATCATAATATGTAAGGCTAAATGAGACATTTTTTCCAAAGATATCATATTTGGTCCATCTTGAAATGTTAAAAGTGTCCATGTAAGGGTTAGAGTCACTTATGTCAAAAATTGTAAAAATTGCAAAGTTGGAACATTGCCAAAAAGTGCAACAAAAGTGTAAAAATGAAATCCATTGGTCATGAGGTGGTTAGATTAGTTAGGAAGGAGTTGGAAATGGTTTATAAAACCATGTTTGGTCTAAATCAAGAAGGTAGATCAGTTTGGAGGGGATTTGACAAATATTATCCATCAAACCCTCAAACCGTCATAAGGTTTTAAGGAATCTGTGACTGTCATAGATCCATGGAGGATCAAATTTTGTGTAATTTTATATGAAGATGTTATTGAATGATAGATAAATGAAATATATTTTAGATGAATCTTTTATTATGCATTTTTGTGGATTATTTGGCAAGATATGTTTGTTTTACAATAATTGTCAAAACCTTACCAAGGGTTACCCGTTTTTGGGGAAAATGCTTATAACATTTTGTTTAACAGTTAGATTTGTCTATAATTTAGAGAGAACTTGTGTAACTCAGCATTCTAAAGTCTGACTGAAGTGATTGTCTTTATGATCAAAATTTAAAAATGCATTGATGACTGTTTGCTACAGTTCATGGTGAAAGGCAGACGGGTGAAGGTAGTAGCAATCCGGTTGCAGAATTTGGTGTGGTCACACAAGGAATAGTAATGAAGAAAGGCTACATGTGTTGGAAAGATCTCTGAATATTCTTTCCATTTTTTTTGTCTTACTTGATTTGGTTAAGAATTGAATATTTTATGATTATTTTTGTGAAAACAGTTTTTAAGGGATGAAACCCTGAACTAGGGTATTCCATGGCAAATAAGAATTTGTTCTCTCATGTTATGGTGAATGTTATGATCTGAAATATTAAATTAATGTCTATAGGGATGTAATATAACCTTTGAAATTGGTTTGGAGTTGAGAAGAATGTTTTATCTTTTTATATGCCTCTTGATTCAAGTTTAAAGTCTACCCTTGAATGAAGATTTTATGGTTTGTGATAGATGCTCTGCATCAGTTGTGGACCTAATGAGAAAGGTATCTAAATTCCTTTATAGGCCGAACCTTGACACCACAACACCAGACTAGGATACTGCAATACGATTTGAAAGGTGACACCATGGTTAACTGTTAACATGATTTATGTTGATCCCCTTCCTTTAAAGCTTCTTCATCCAAAAATCATTGACGTTGGTGTATCACCCCACAAAATTCCCTTGGATCTTTTCCCTTCCAAAGAATCCTTGAAGGAATTTTCGGGTGTATATGATGGGCTGCCCTCTTATCATCATAAATATTGATTCCCATATTGCTTGAATACCCAAGCATACTTTGGGGAATTCATTTCATAGGGGGCACCTCTATCTCACAATGAAGAACAAATGTCTATCCCTCATCCAGAAGATCGTAGTGTGCTCCTTAGAGGAGAAACTAATGATGTCATCATGAGTGATAAGACTCCCAACAAGGTCATAAAAGTGGGGAAATTCTTATCCCCCAAAGAATTCAAAGAAAATTTTGACTTGCTACATCAACTCCCTGACATTTTTGCTTGGTCTTACGAAGAGATGCCTCACATGATTAGTCCATTGTGGTACACAACATTGTGCTTAGTCCTAATGCTAAGTCGGTGAAGAAAAAGATTTGAAAGATGAATCCTAAGGTGGCTTTATTAGTCAAGGCCAAGATAGAGAAGCTCTTGAAATCTAGCTTTATCCACCCCATTGACTATTCACCTTGGATCTTCAACATTTTCCCGATAAGAAAACCCGATGGTTGAATCCGCATTTGCATTGATTTTCAGGAAGTGAACAAAGTCTCCCTCAAGGATGACTTTCCTCTCCTAAATATTGATATGATCATGGATTCAATTGTGGGGTATGCTTTGCTCTCATTCATGGACAGCTTCTCGGGTTATAACCAGATCCATATTAACCAATAAGATCAATATAAAACTGCTTTCACAACCTCTTGGAGGACCTTTTGCTATATCGTCATGTTGTTTGGGTTGAAGAATGAGGGACAGACCTATCAACAAGCCATGACCTTGATATTCCACAATTTCATCCATAAGTCTTAGAAGACTATGTCAATGATATCTTGGTAAAATCCTTAGCACAAGGAACGCATATTGAAAATATCAGTTTGGTCTTTGAAAGACTTTGGTTGTATAAGATGAGAGTGAATCCTCTCAAGTGTATCTTCGGTGTTGACACCAGGAAGCTCCTAGGATTCATCGTCTCCTATCGAGGAATCGCAATAGATATGGATAAGATCAATGCTATTGTGAACATGCCTCCACCTAAAAATATATCTCAGCTTTGTAGCCTATAGGGGAAGATCCAGGTCATTCATCTTTTTGTGATGCAATTGACTGATCGTACCCTCCCCTTTATGAAACTACTGAAGAAAGATACCCATTTCAAATGGAATGAAGAATGTTAAAAGGCATTTAATTCTATCAAGGATTACCTAGATAATCCTCCTATTCTAATGTCAGCTATGTCTGATAAACCTTTCTTCTTGAATATGTCTGCCTCATCTCACGCTTTAGCAACATTGTTAGCCCAGCACGATGATGAAGGTCAGGAAAGAGCAGTCTATTACATCAGTCGTACTTTGATAGAGTATCAAACCCGATATTCTATTGTGGAAAAGAAGTGTTTATCCCTTGTCTTTGTGACTTAGAAGTTGAGACATTACATCCTCCATGTAGAAACACGAGTCATTGCTAAAAATGATATCTGCAAGCACCTCTTTGCAAAGTATGATCTCTCAGGAAGGTTGGCCAAGTGGGTAATGCTACTCTTTAAGTTTGAGTTGCAGTTCATAACTCAGAAGTCAATCAAAGGGCAGCTCATCACTGATCAGTTGGCTGACGCTTCCTCAAACAAATCTTTTCCCACCTTAGATCTCTTCCCTGATGAGAATGTTCTGATCATTTCCCAAGACCTCTGTGTGGGACATGTATTTTGACGGTTCGAGGTGTCAAACTGGCTCAGGTGCAAGTGTGGTTTTTGTCTCACCCGAAGGAAAGCAAGTTCTTCTCTCTTTCCATTTGGAATTTCACTATACCAATAACATTGTTGAGTAGGAGGCCTTGATTACAGGACTCTATGCCACAATTGCCATTTGTGTGAAGAACATCCATATCCATGGAGATTCTAAGCTTATCGTAAACCAAGTGACAGGTGCCTATCATGTTAAGAAGTTGAAGTTATCTCAGTATAAGGATTTGGTATTGAACATACTAAAGCAATTATTTGCTTACATGATTGATAGCATCTCATGGAGGGAAAATCATCATGCGGATGTAATGGCAAGTGTTGCTTCCCTTATAGGCTCAAATTTTGGTTAGGACAAATACAACTTTGTGGTAAAAGTCCTCCGCTCTTTGGTTGTATCTAATCAAACTCAATTCGATAGCCTTATGTGTGCCCATGCCTATTCGGGAGAATGGTTTGCACATATCTTCAATTATCTAAAGATCGGAAGTTTTCCCGATGATGCCAGCAAAAGTTCGTGTGTGTAGATTCGAAAGCTAGTCACTCGATATATCCTCTTATCTAATGTACTTTATAGGAGAGCATACAATGGTCTTCTTTTGTGTTATCCAACACAAACCGAGATCCCCCTTTCCCTTCAAGAAGCCCATTCAGGCTCTAGAGGTGGGCATTTCAAAGGAAAATCTCTGATATGCAAACTGATCCACATGGGGTGCTATTGGAAAATGATGGAACAAGATTCCTTTGCCTTTGTCAAAAGGTGCCCCCAATGTCAATAGCATAACAACCTAATTCGAGCCCCTACACAGGAGCTTCGTAGCCAGGTCTCTCTATGGCCTTTTCAGACTTGGGGATTGGACATCATTGGAAAGATATCTCCCCCTTCATCTAAGGGTCACGTCTTCATTATCACCACTACAAATTATTTCATGAAGTGGGTCGAGGTGGTGCCACTGAGATTGATTACTGTTGATATGATTTGTGGCTTCATCATGGATAATATCATTTCTCGATTTGGCTTGCCTACTACCCTTTTTTTCTAATAATGGTATGCCTTTTAAGAACAAGGTGGTTAAGTAGTTTCTTGAAAAAATTCACATTCAACACCACTTCTCTACACCTTATTATCTGCAATCTAATAGTCAAGCGGAAGCATCTAACAAGACTATTGACCAGATCTTATGTAAGACCATTACTAAGCATGGTAAAGATTGTCATGTACAGCTAGTATACGCATTATGGGTCTATCGCATGAGTATTTGTATGGCTACAAGAATGACACCCTATAACCTCATGTATGGTGTTGACGCAATTACACCTCTTAAATTGGAGATCCACTCTTTGTGTGTCTTCTTAAAAGGGGTTATTGATGATGGTTCCTATCACACTCTTCATTTGAATCAACTTGATTTGTTAGATGAGTGTCTCTTAAAGGCCCTTCAACATCTTCAATCTTATAAAAAATCTCTATCTAAATAGTATAACCAAAGTGTGCTACCCCAGACCTTTAAGATAGGTCCTAAGAGGTCATATGGTGGTGCGAGGGGTCATATGTGGTCCTAAGATGCCACACATGTGTTAGAACACCATATGACCCCTTAGGACACCATATGACCCATTAAGACATCATATGGTGTTGTTAGGTGTCATATGGGGTCCTAAGGGGCCACACATTTATTAGAACACCATATGACCTCTTAGGACACCATATGACCCATTAGGACATCATATGGTCCCAAGGGGTCATATGGTGTCCTAAGGGGTCATATGGTATCATTAGAGATCATATAAGGTCCTAAGGGTCCATACATGCGTTAGAACACCATATGCCTCTTAGGACACCATATGACCCCTTAGGACCAATCCTAAGGGGTCATACGGTGTCCTAAGGGATCATATGGTGTTCTTAGGGATCATATGGTGTCCTTAGGGGTCATATGGGGTCCTAAGGGGACACACGTGTTAGGACACCATATGCATTAGGAAAACATATGGTCCTAAGGGGTCATGGTGGTCTAACACATGTGTGTCCCCTTAGGACCCCATATGACCCCTAATGACACCATATGACCCCTTAGGTCATCGTATGACCCCTTAGGACATCATTTGGTCCTAAGGGGTCATATGGTGTCGTAAGGGGTCATGTTGTGTACTAGGATATTAAAATGGGTCATATGGTGTCCTAGGGGGTCATACAATGTCCTGAGGGCTCATATGGGGTCCTAAGGGGACATATGGTGTCTAGAGGGTCATATAGTGTTCTAAGGGGTCATATGGTGTCGTTAGAGGTCATATGGTGTCCTAAGAGGTCATATAATATCATTAGGGGTCATTTGGGGTCTTAAAGGGCCGCATAAGTGTTATAACACCATATGACCCCTTAGGACACCATATAACCCCTTAGGACCCCATATGACTCCCTCTCTTCTCTCTCTTTCTCCTCTCTCTTCTCCTCCTATTGTTTCTCTCCACTCTCTATTTGTTGTCTTTATCACTACCTCTCCCTCCCAAATTCTCTCTCCATCCTTATGTTTGGCATTAATATATCTCTTTAGGACTATATGATGTCCTAATGGGTCATATGGTGTCCTAAGGAGTCATATGGTGTTCTTGATGAATACTAAGAGGGGGGGGGTGAATTAGTATGTCAAAGATCATTGTACTTAAACACTTTAATATTCTAACAGTAAACCGGTAAAGCAGCTTAGCAAACAAACTAGTTAGCACACATGCAAACCAAATAGCAAATAATGCAGTCACCCACAGAAGCACAAACACCATAACACAAGATATTTTGACGTGGAAACCCAAATGGGAAAAAATACGATGAGATGAAACTCACAAGTAACTATCTGCAGAATAGGAACCAGACCTATTAAGGTCATACAATGTTCTTTACCAAAACAGATCCTGTCAGGAATCTCAATCTCTGTTAGGAGATAAGTCTGGTTAAAGACTACCTTGCTAGAGGATTTTAGATCCAGAGATGTGAACCACCTTGTTAGAGGATTTACAAAAGGCTTTTGGGCCTACCCGGTTAAGGGCTTTAGACTTGTCGAAGATGTGAGTAATCAACAAGTGAGTGATCTAGCAAATAGCATAGATTGCTTGATTAGATCCACTATGGCTCATAGCTAATGCATTTCAGCATTACTTCAGTCTTTAGTAACTCTCACTCTATTACAACTCACAAACTTGATCTTCTCATTTAAGATCGTACTTCTAAAAACTCATCAACCACCTTAAACCCTAGCAACAACATAAAAACCCTAGACATGATGTCCTTATAAAGGAATCTGATTTCATGTCGGTCCAATAGGATTACAATACAATTTCCTAGGTTCAATGCATCTAGACATATTCTGTAATACAACACAAAAAGCACCGCCAGAGTGTCGGCACCGCAAAACAATCGGTGGATGGTAACTCATCACAAAATGTCAGTTGGTAACTCATCATAGAGTATTACCGGTTCATACAAAATACCAGTTTAAGCAAAATACCTATTGCCGGTTTGACAAAAATGAAGACAGGGAAATATGTGTTCTGTCGCTTTGATCCCTCGTACCACTTGAGATCCTCAAACCACTTGGGGTCTTCATACCGCTTTAGATAGGTAAACACATTTTGCAAAACACCGACAGTCTAAAGACTATAATGCATCATACCAGTTGGAATAAATTTCGGTTGAGCTTTAACTCATACATATAAAAAGTGATCTCAATGTAAGTGTGTATCCATCAATGACAATCACAACATAATCATCAAAAATGCCAACAATCTCCCCATTTGGCATTGATGGAAACACTTAGGAAAAAAAAAATTTGACTTCTAAGTGTTTTACAACAAAATCATGCCATAAGAAAAATTGCTCTCCCTAAGCATATACACTATCCCTTTTGCAAACAATACAATGTATAACTATTTGCTTACAGAGACAGACATGAAGATATACAGAGCATACATCAAAATTTTTAAATACCAAAATACACTTCTCCCCATTTGCCAACAATGACAAAGTATAGCTGAACAACCCCTGTTTTCATTTGGTATTAAAATAATAAGAGTTTATGACAATAAAGAATAAAACTTGTCAAAAACTGATTTAAAGTCCTGTAAAAATTGCTTCATGGATAAGGACCATGACTCAAGTAGGGAGATAGCCACTTCTTTCTCTATCTGAATCTGGGAGACCTGTTCTTAGATGGCGTCTATTGTGCTCATCTCTTGAATCACCGTTAAGGAATCCAGATTGAGATAGAATTTTTGAAGTATTTGCAGGCATGGGAGTAGAACCAGTTGTAGTTCCTGCAAATCTCATGTCCGGTTGCTGATCTCTAGCTCTATTCTTGTAGACTGGATATGAAACCGATGAACGATTTGCCCAGAAGCTGTAAAAGAGTCATATAGCGGCTTGAAGGTGCTCATGTATAACTGCAAGTTAGATTGTAGCTTTTGCTTATGTACAAGCACATCATCAAAGAATAGATGGGGTTGGCAAACCTTACTAAGTAGTAGATTCCCCTCATCCAGAGCATCCCTTATATCTTTTTGAGCTTTTTGTAGATCAGACCGGATCTCATTTAGCTTCTTCACCAGGGCAATGTTCAGAGCCTTTTGATGCTCTTTCTTGGCATTTGCCTCTGCAACCTCTTCTAGGCTCTACACCTGATCATCTACAATTGCACATAGGAGCTTCAATTGTGCCAATGAGGAATCAATACTGGGAAGGTTTGTGTCGGGTATCAAACCGGTAAGAGTGTCCACTGCAGCTTGGATCACATCTTGCTCCTTCTTCCTCCTTATCACTTCAAGGCGTTCTTGAGCAACCTTAATGCTCTATAGTAGCTCCATTTATTTTGCAGACTGGAGGTCAATAGGACTGGTGAGGTCAGTCGGTTTGTCTTGACTATCGGTTGCCTTTGGTGTCTCCATCTAAGTGCTTTTTTCCGCTTCTACTTTCTCTTCTTCCTTCTTTTCCTTCTCTGCTTCTTTTCACTTTTCCTCTTCCTTTTCCTCCTCTGCTTTCTTCTTCTCTACTTCTTTCAGCTTCTCCTCTTCCTTTTCTTCCTCTGCTTTCTTCTTCTTTGCTTTCTTTCTCTTCTCCTCTTTCTTATCCTCTTCTTCTTTCTTCTTCTCTGCTTCCTTTCTCTTCTCCTCTTCCTTATCCTCTTCTTCTTTCTTCTTCTTCTCATCTTCTTGTTTCTTTTTCTCTTCTTCCTCTTTTCTCTTTTCCTCGTCTTTCCTTTTCTCATCCTCTTTTCTCTTTTCCTCCTCTTTCCTTTTCTCCTCATCTTCTTCCTTTTTCTTCTCCTCTGCTTGCTTCTTTCCTTCCTCTTTTCTATCCTCTACTTCTTTTTGCTTCTCTTCCTCTTGTTTCTTTGCTTCCTCTTTTCTATCCTCTACTTCCTTCTTCTTATCTTCATGTTGCTTCTTTCCTTCTTCAACCTGCTTCTCTTGTCCTGCTTCTTCAGATGGTGTACCCTAAGTAACATTTTCAATATCTAAGGCGTCAACATCAATGGGGTCCATTTGTCCTGCGACCAGTTCTCCTTCACTGTTATACACCTCATCCGGTTCGCCAATTTTTGGTTCCTTTTCAGTTTACCAGTTTGCCTCAGATACTTGATGCAATCTCAGAGTGGCTTTGGTATGAGAGTGAGTACCTTTTATTACTTCAGAGGCTTTTCCTTCAAGCAGCATGAGTCTTGTTCTTCTCATGAAGAAGAGGTCTTTAAAGTTCTCCATGATTCTGAGTTAGATACATCAGGAAAATACTGTGCAAATATTTCCTCCCTCATTTCCTATTTGTTTTCAATGGCAATGCGCCATTTGGTGTCTAAAGAATTATACAAAGAATCTAGTGTCACGGAATTGATATTTGATGGCGACCGGTCATTAATACATAAATACTTAATGACTTCCTATTCAACTTCTTCCTTTTCTTCATTATTGAAATCATCAAAATGATCTACTAAATCATTCAACAATTTTCTCCTAATATTTGTAATAGTTCTTTGACAATGTGTCAAAGGTATGTAGGAAGAGATGTCAATATTTACCGATGCCGAAGTTGTCGGTTCATTCTTTGTCTTTTTCTTTGTTTACCTAGTCTTCTTAGGATGTTCTTTAGACACAGTGTCCTCTGAGTTTGGTGAATTGTTCTTTGTCTTCCTCTTCCTCTCGAAGACTTTGGCAAGTGCCACTTCAGGTTTCTTCTTTGTAGGTGACCGCTTGGTCACTTTGGGACTAGATGAAGTAACCGGTGTCGATGCTGAAGGCACTGCCTTTCTTTTCTTTGCTGAGGGTTCTTTGACCGGTGTAACCCTTTCTAGATAGGTGTCAGTTCTCTTTGCATTAGGATCAAGGGGCGAGGCAAGTAGGGTAGAAGCATACCCATCCAGCATATCATACATTACCTCATAGCCCATAGGCTCCACTTTTTCTTATCTAGGCTTAACCGCCTCCATTATGCACACATCAATTTTGATGGTGAAGCATATGTACTCCTCATACTTCTTGACTATATCACCAGATATCCTTATCCTTTGGCTCATCTTGCGCCTGAAATCATCAAAGTATTTGTTCAGTGCTTCCGGATAGCCGGTTCCAACCGCTTGCAGGCTTTCTTTGATGTGCTTGGTAACGGTTGGTCAGCAAACCACTGAATATCTCCAACTCCTGGGAAATAACCTTGGAAGTAGAAGAATAACCCTACCAGTAGTTGTCCAAACTTAAGCTTCAATGCATTATCTTGTTTGATTGATTTGAGATTTAACAAAAGTTGTCTTTGCATGCAGGTGCACAGATCAAATGATGCATCTTCCTTGATCATCCTGTAAGCGGCATTTACCGTTACAACAGATACAGAGTTAATTCTACTGGCATGAAACATCCAGTATCCTATCACCATACATGCATATTTCACCAAGTCATCCTTGATGGAATTGATAGTCATTCATCGTGAGTCACTCACTGAACCGGTGAGCTTGGTCATTTAGGTCTTGCTGACCTTCCTTAGGGCTGGCACTTCCCCTGTGTTACAGAAACTGGTGATGGCATGAATCACTTCTAGTGTGATACCATGCGTCTGCTTTAGGTACATTTTATCACCATGAACTCTACTCAAAATGATTCGGATGTGATCATCTGTGAAGACTTCAAGGAAATAAACCGCATTGTGAAGCTTCTTCTTCTCCAAGATGTTGTACTTCGGTTTGATCTTTTTATCCTTCCCACAGAATAGGCCTAGCTGAGAGTGGATTGCAAGAGACCCTAGGTCTTCAATTTTACAATCTATGTAATCTGAAACGCCTTCTTCCACTATTACACCAGCAAGTACTTGAGACAAGGCATTGTATTTTGACTTTCGTTGAATGAAGTCCATAGAATCAATAGGTGCACTAGAGCTAACATGTGATGCGGAAGCCATGACAAACAGAGAATTATGAAAAATACCTTCGTAGATTGAAATTTAGGGCTTCGTAGTTTGAATTTTGCCACACACTCCGGTTGCATAGATACCGCTTTGCATTCTTCACTCCTCCAACAGATGTTTGCTTCAAATTCTCCTTCAGGATTTTGATAAGCTCTTTGAATCGTAGTGTAATTTTCTTTTCTTCGCTCTGCACTAAAAAAACTTCTTTTCTCCAAAAATGATAAGTGAGAAATGATTTGAAAATTCCTTTTAAATAGGATTCTCCACCTACCATAATAAATGCTCCACTATTAGGGCGTAAACTCTAATTTTCTTTTTACCATTTCGGGTCTTCTGCCAACTGACAGGTATCACATACTGGTTAAGGTCTTTTACCAGTGTAAACCAGGGGTTCGAAACATTTCACCATTTTCTCCCCCTAAGCTTTTCTGATGCTTAGTTTGTCAGTTTCGTGATTTCCACACTAGGTGCAGAAACCGGTTCTTCTTGCAACATCGCTAGTTTATTCTTCCAGGTTTTGTTCATATCCGCTTGAACGGTTTCAACATCAATTTTTCCTTCCTGAGTAACTGGTATATCATCCGATATACTCTTTCTACTTCTACAGAATCTGGCAATGTGACCCGGTTTGTTGTAATGATAGAAAACTGTTCCAGGTGCTCTCCATGGTCCATTGTTCATGTTTCCATTCTTCCTTTTGCATGTTGCAGTAGTGTGACCATGACCATGGCAGTCAAACAGGTTGTTCTCCAATTGGTTTCTGCTTGATAGCCACTAGACCATTGGCCATAGGCATTATACCAGTTAGAATTCCGGTTTACAGGAGGTTCCAGGACACCTCCTTGAGTCCTTTGAGGATATCTTTCGGTGTTGTTCATAACAAACCTGCATTCAAATTTTCTATGCCCAAACTTGTTGCATGCATAACAGTTACCATTGAATCTATCGGATCTAGGCTTATCATTTAGAAAATAAGGAAAATTATTGTAAGCCTTACTTCTACATACATTAGTAGTGTGTCCTTCTTTAATATAGTTAAAGCAAACAGGTTTGAACTTTTGCTTACCTTTACCTTTGAATGTCAGTTGCTTCTTCGATGCTTCAGCATTTGCACCAGAGGTCTCACCTACCTCATGACTGGAGTAACCAAGTCCATCAGTATTTTTGACAGGTTTGGCCGATTCAAGCTTTTGCTCTAGCTTAAACGTACTCTTGTTGAACTTAGCAAGTATTTCCTTTGACTCAGAGAGTTCTTTGGAAATAGCAGCATTGGATATTTTCAAGGTTGCATTCTCAGAGATAGCCATGTTTAGTTCACCTTGTACTTCTTCTTTTTCCATTTTCCTCTCATGAAGGTGAGTGGTAAGTGCACTGATCTCTTGCTTCAATTTCGAGATCTCATGATCTTTGTCCTTAATCAGATCTTCAGTTTTCCTCCGGATCTCAAGCTCTTGACACATTCGGATAGTCAGTCCTTCCAACTCCTTTCTCAAGTTGGAATTAGATTCATTCATCTTTTCTACTTCTTGAATTAGGGCTTCCATATCTGCTTCATCAGAAGAACTATTTTTCAGATACCTCCATCATTTTTTCAGCGTGTTCTCTCCTTTTTGCTTGAGAGGCCTTATATTTGACCATAAGAGCATCATAGGCTTGCTCAGACTGAGTGAGCCGATGAGTAAGTTCCCTCGTAGTGTATTCACACATATCTCTTTCCAAGTGGTTAGACTTATAGAAAGGTTGGCTCTGATACCAATTGATGAATACTAAGAGGGGGGGTGAATTAGTATGCCAAAGATCACTATGCTTAAACACTTTACTATTCTAACAGTAAACCGGTAAAGCAGCTTAGCAAACAAACCGATTAGCACACATGCAAACCAAATAGAAAATAATGCATTCACCCACAGAAGCACAAACACCATAACACAAGATATTTTGACGTGGAAACCCAAATGGGAAAAACCATGGTGAGATGAAACTCACAAGTAACTATCTGCAGAATAGGAACCAGACCGGTTAAGGTCAGACCGGTTAAGGTCATACAATGTTCTTTACTAGAATAGATCCTATTAGGAATCTCAATCTCTGTTAGGAGATAAGTCCGGTTAAAGACTACCTTTCTAGAGGATTTTAGATCCACAGATGTGAACCACCTTGTTAGAGGATTTACAAAAGTCTTTTGGGCCTACCTAGTTAAGGGCTTTAGACTTGTCGAAGATGTGAGTAATCAACAAGTGAGTGATCTAGAAAATAGCACAGATTGCTTGATTAGATACACTATGGCTCATAGCTAATGCATTTCAGCATTACTTTAGTCTTCAGTAACTCTCACTCTGTTACAGCGCACAAACTTGATCTTCTCATTTAAGATCGTACTTCCAAAAACTCATCAACCACCTTAAACCCTAGCAACAACATAAAAACCCTAGACATGATGTCCTTATAAAGGAATATGATTTCATGTCGGTTCAATAGGATTACAATACAATTTCCTAGGTTCAATGCATCTAGACATATTTTGTAATATAACACAAAAAGCACCGCCAGAGTGTCGGCACCGCAAAACAATCGGTGGATGGTAACTCATCACAAAATGTTGGTTGGTAACTCATCATAGAGTATTACCGGTTCATACAAAATACCGGTTTAAGCAAAATACCTGTTGCCGGTTTGACAAAAATGAAGACTGGGAAATATGTGTTTTGCCGCTTTGATCCCTCGTACCGCTTGAGATCCTCGAACCGCTTGGGGTCTTCATACCGCTTCAAATAGGTAAACACTTTCTGCAAAACATCGATAGTCTAAAGACTATAATGCATCATACCGGTTGGAACAAATTCTGGTTGAGCTTTAACTCATACATATAAAAAGTGATCTCAATGTGAGTGTGTGTCCATCAATGACAATCACAACATAATCATCAAAAATGCCAACAGTTCTAACACATGTGTGGCCTCTTAGGACCCCAAATGATCTCTAATGACATTATATGACCCCTTAGGATGCCATATGACCTCTAACGACACCACATGACCCCTTAGGACACTATATGGCCCTCAGAACACCATATGACCCCTTAGGACCACATATGACCCCTTATGACACCCTATGACCCCTTATGATACCATGTGATACATTTTAACATCCAAGTACATGACATGACCCCTTAGGACTACATGATGTCCTAAGGGGTCATATGGTGTTCTAACACATGTGTGGCCCCTTACGATCCCATGTGACTGACCCCTAAGGACACCATATGACCCCTTTTAACATCCTAGTACAAGACATGACCCCTTAGGACACCATATGACCCCTTAGGACCATATGATGTCCTAATGGGTTATATGGTGTCTTAAGTGATCATATGGTGTTCTAACACATGTGTAGCCCCTTAGGACCCCAAATGGCCTTGAATGACACCATATGACCCCTTAGGACACCATGTAACCTCTAATGACACCATGTGACCCCTTAGGACACTATATGACCCTCAAGACACCATATGACACCTTAGGACACCATATGACCCATTAGAACACTATATGACCCATTAGACACCATATGACCCATTTTAACATCGTAGTACATGACATGACCCCTTAGAACACAATGTGACCCCTTAGGACCACATAATGTCCTAAGGGGTCATATGGTGTTCTAACACGTGTGGCCTCTTACGATCCCATGTGACTGACCCCTAAGGACACCATATGACCCCTTTTAACATCCTAGTACAAGACATGACCCCTTAGGACACCATATGACCCCTTAGGACCATATGATGTCCTAATGGATTATATGGTGTCTTAAGTGATCATATGGTGTTCTAACACATGTGTAGCCCCTTAGGACCCCAAATGGCCTTGAATGACACCATATGACCCCTTAGGACACCATGTGACCCCTTAGGACACTATATGACCCTCAAGACACCATATGACACCTTAGGACACTATATGACCCATTAGACATCATATGACCCATTTTAACATTGTAGTACATGACATGACCCCTTAGAACACAATGTGACCCCTTAGGACCACATAATGTCCTAAGGGGTCATATGGTGTTCTAACACATGTCAACCCCCTTAGAACCCGATAGGAACCTTAACGACACCATATGACCCCTTGGGACCAAATGATGTCCTAATGGGTTATATGGTGTCCTAAGGGGTCATATGGTGTTCTAACAGATCTATGGCCCCTTAGGACCCCAAATGACCCCTAAGGAAACCACATGACCCCTTAGGACCATTGTTGAATTTTTTTTTGCCATTTTTTTTGTTGATGAAAACCGACATTGTAATAAAACCCTAAAAAGGAGGACTTTGTTTGTTGCCCTAAAAATGCATGTTATAAGCGGCTGGGATGCTTAAGGCATGGCAATGTTGATGTACTATTTTTGCTGGATAATAAGAAAGATTGGACGGCTGTGTATGGTGGACGTAACCCATTTTGGGTGAACCACGTTAAATCTCTGTGTTATCTGTGTCCTATTTTATTTCTTTATCTTTTGTATTTAAATCTGCATATAATTGTTAGTTCATATTTGCTTCAGATCTTTTTGAAACCCTAACAATTGGTATCAGAGCGAGGTTTTCCTGTAAATTGGCAGGACTTTTAGATTTAAGTGGGAGCAATGGAGGATTCCAAATTCAAGGTTGAAAAGTTTAACGGCCAGAATTATCAGTTATGGAAAATGCAAATGGAGGATTACTTGTATCAAAAGGATTTGTGGCGGCCATTAGAAGAAAAGGCAAAGAAAGCGACCACAATGTCAGATGAAGAATGGGACATTTTAGATAGAAAGGCACTGGGATCCATTCGATTGTGTCTTGCACCGTCTGTAGCTTTCAGTATAACAGAAGCAAAAACGGCTGTAGATTTGATGGCGACATTGACTAAGCTGTATGAGAAACCCTCGGCTTCGAATAAGGTATTTCTTATGAAGCGTTTGTTTAATTTGAAAATGAGTGAGGGAGGATCTATAGCGGAGCACTTAAATGAATTTAATACAATTACCAGTCAATTGTCTTCAGTAAAAATTACCTTTGCAGAAGAGGTTAGGGCTCTCTTGATTTTATGTTCTTTGCCAGAAAGATGGAATAGCTTGGTTATGGCTATAAGTAACTATGTCTTTGGTAAAAATACTTTGGTATTTGATGATATTGTTGGTGTTATCCTAAGCGAGGAAATGCAAAGGAAAAGCATAGGTGAGACTCCAACATCATCGGGTAGTGTTTTGAATGTGGTGAATAGAGAAAGATCAAAGGAAAGAGGAAAAGGCCCTTGGAATGAGAAGTCACGAGGGAAGTCAAAGAAAGGACGCTCTCAATCTAGAGGAAAGAAAGATTGCTGGTATTGCAGAAAGCCTAGTCATCTAAAGAAAGACTGTTGGTCTCGGAAAAACAAAGGAGACAAAAATGAAAATGACAGTAAGGAAGCTAATATTGCAAGTAATACTTTACAAGATGCTTTAATCTTATGTTTGGATAATATTAATGATTCTTGGGTAATAGATTATGGGGCTTCATTTCATGCTACACCCCATAGAAAATATTTTCTAGATTATGTTCAAGGTGATTTTGGACAGGTATATTTGGGTGATGATGAGCCCTATCAAATTGTTGGAAAAAGAAAGATAAAGATCAAGTTGCAGAATGGAAATGACTGGTTTCTACAGGAGGTAAGACATATTCCCAACTTAAGAAGAAATTTAATTTCTGCAGGGCAACTAGGTAGTGAAGGTTGCATAGTTACCTTCTCAGACAGTATCTGGAAGGTCAGTAAAGGATCATTAGTAGTAGCTAAAGGTGCGGAGGTAGGCACATTATATCTGTGTACTGGTAACACTTACTCTACCTTAGCTGCTACAGATAAAGTTATTGCAGGGATAGCAACAATAGATGTTGCAAGAACAGATTCAATAATGTGGCACCATAGGCTTGGGCACATGAGTGAGAAAGAGATGAAAATCCTTCACTCCAAAAATCTATTGCCAGGACTAAAGAAGATTGATTTAGAGTTCTGTGAAAACTGTGTTTATGGTAAATAGAAAAGAGTCAGATTTCTCAAGGTTGGGAAAGAGAAGAAGAGTGAGAAGTTAGAGCTTGTACATTCAGATGTATGGGGACCGGCTCAGGTATCATCTCTTGGTGGCTCTTGTTATTATGTTATTTTTATTGATGACTCAACCAAAAAAACATGGGTATATTTCCTAAAACAAAAATCAGATATTTTTGAAACTTTTAAGAAATGGAAAGCTTTGGTTGAGAATGAGAAGGAAAAAAGTTGAAGTGTCTCAGATTGGATAATGGAGGTGAGTATTACAGCAAAGCATTTGAAGATTACTGCTCCTTAAATGGGATTCAAAAGCAAAAGACAGTTCGAGGAACTCCATAGGAAAATGGTGTGTCAGAGAGAATGAATAGAACTATCATGGAACACGCGAGGAGCATGAGATTGCATGTTGGATTGCCCTTACATTTTTGGGCAAATGTTGTACATACTGTTGTCTATTTGATAAATATAGGACCTTCAACCCCTTTGGATGGTGGTATTCCAGAGGAGGCATGGACTGGTAAAAAGGTAAATTATTATTTTCTAAAAACTTTTGGTTGCGAAGCTTTTGTCCATGGTGATAAAGAAAACAGAACCAAGCTTGATGCTAAATCTCAGAAATGTACCTTCATTGGATATGTGATAGATGAATATGGCTATTGGTTATGGGATTTTAAAAATAAGAAAATAATTAGAAGTAGAGATGTTATATTCAATGAGAAGGTTATGTATAAAGAACAGATGCAAGAAAAGAAGCATGAACAGGACAAACAAGAATATGTGGTGTTGGATGAGATTCCTGAAAATGAAATGCCATAGGTACCTGATGCTCAGCAACAACAGATTGTCCCACAAACTCCTGCAAGTGTTAGACGTTCTACGAGGACAAGTAGACCCCCTGAAAGATTTTCTCCTTCTTTGTATTCTATTTTATTAACGGACTCTGGTGAACCAGAAGAATATGAAGAAGCAATGCAGGTGGATGCCAAACAACAGTGGGAGCTAGGCATGAAAGAGGAGATGGACTCCTTGACGAAAAATAAGACTTGGGACTTAGTCCCTTTACCTACAGAAAAAAGAGCCTTGCCTAACAAATGGGTTTATCGACTGAAGGAGGAGGAAGGAGGTCAGAAAAGATATAATGCCAGACTTGTGGTAAAAGGTTTTGCATAGAAAAAGGGTATAGATTATGATGAAATATTTTCTCCAGTTGTAAAAATGACTTCAATTAGAACTGTACTTAGTCTTGTGGCTGCAAATGATTTACATCTTGAACAATTAGATGTGAAAATAGTTTTTCTCCATGGAGATTTGGAGGAGGTCATTTACATGTTGCAACCACAGGGACATGAGGTCAAAGGTAAGGAGAACTTGGTGTGCAGGTTGAAGAAAAGTCTGTATGGCCTAAAGCAAGCACCCCGACAATGTTATTTAAAATTTGATAGCTTCATGGCTGAACACGGTTATCATAGATGTCATTCTGATCATTGTGTATATTTTAAGAGATTTGATAATGGCAATTATATTATCCTGTTGCTTTATGTTGATGACATGCTTGTTGTTGGGTCTAACATGCAACATATAAATGATCTTAAACAAAAATTAGCCAGGTCATTTGCTATGAAGGATTTGGGTGCAACTAAGTAAATTCTCGGTATGAGGATTACACGAGACAGGAAAAATAGAACCTTGAATGTGTCCCAAAGTGAGTATATAAAGGTGTTGAAAAGATTTAACATGCAGGATGCAAAAGCAGTTAGTACACCTTTGGCTAGTCATTTCAAATTGACCAAGGAGATGTGCCCAAAGGCACAGGAAGAGGTTAATAAAATGTCTAACATCCCGTATTCATCAGTTGTTGGTAGTCTGATGTATGCAATGGTATGCATAAGGCTAGATATTGCACATGTAGTGGGAGTTCTAAGCAGGTTTATGAGTAATCCGGGTATGGAACATTGGAATGATGTGAAATGGATTCTTCGGTATTTCAAAGGAACTACTATGAAGGCATTATGTTTCAAAGGATCTAATGCTTCTCTAAGTGGATTTGTTGACTTTGATCTGGCGGGTGATATTGATTCACGGAGGAGTACTACAAGGTATGTTTTTACTATAGGGGGAACTGTAGTTAGTTGGATTTCTAGGCTGCAAAAGGTTGTTGCACTTTCAACCACTAAAGCTGAGTATATTGATGCTATAGAAGCCAGCAAGGAGATGATTTGGTTACAATGTTTTCTGGAGGAATTGGGTCAGACACAAGAGGATCGTCCATTGTATACTGATAGCCAGAGTGTCATTCATCTTGCGAAGAACTCTATTTTTCATTCAAGGACAAAGCACATTCAACTCAGGTACCACTTCATCCGTGTAAGGAAGTTAAGTAGCAGAAACAACTTCCTACACTAACCTTGAGAGGAGGGTAATGCAAAACTATTTCAGATCATTACAACAGTTACAGAAAATGGAAATAGATATAATAGCATTCATACCACAACACAATGATTTACGTGGGGAAAACCCTTTCGGGAGAAAAACCCCACCCTCCAAAAGCAGCTCAATATTTTATTCAGCAATCAAAAACAGATTACAAAATACTTGCAGAGCAAGCTCTTCGCAGGAGTACCACTAATCAGAGATTCAGAGGCAACTCAATAGCCATAGGACTCTTACACACAACCTCTATCTCACACACCTCATAAATAGGAGATACAATACAAGAAACCATCAAATGGTATTACAAAACCATGGGCTAAAACCACCCAATAAGGTGTAGTCGACCTTATCTCCCTTATAGATGCCCTATGACATGTTAAAGCACACATCAACACGTGTCGCTCCCTTTTACAGCTCATTTATGTATTCGATACAAATTATTTTTCCTATTTCAGGAGTACAAACTTCCGGAGGCCATAACTTGAGAACCGGGTGTCCGATTGACGAACCGTTTGAAGTGCTGGAAAGCTCGCGAAGTGCTCTATCACCTCATAACCAGCTTCGCTGGTTATGGCCACTTTTCAGGGCGTTTCGGAGCCTCTAAAGTCCCCAAAATTAAGTTTAAATATTTTATTGCACCCCTCCAAGATGAAAACTTTAATATCTTCAAAACTAGCTGTGACCTTGCGACGAAACTTTACCGGAATGCTTATCTAGCCAACCAGAAGCTTCAGGGAGAGTTTCGCACCATTTCGTGCTCAAATGAAAACTTACTATAAATAGTAACCTCGCATAAATGCAAGGTTGAGACACCATTTTTCCCAACAAATCTCCCACTTGTCGAACACCTTGCAAGAGCGGAAGGGAATGTCAACACAATGAATCAATTGCTAGGGGCCGTAAGGCCCATAGACTTTGAACACCATCTGACTTCTCTGTGCTTATAGCCTTAGTTAAAGCATCTGCAACATTCATCAAAGTTTCCACCTTAACCAGCTTCACCCTACCATCTTCGACCATATCTCTAACAAAATGATACTGCACATCAATATGTTTGGTCCGGGCATGAAATGTCGGGTTCTTAGCTAGGCTAATTGCACTCTGACTGTCACAGTAAACTGTCACTGTACCTTGTTTTATTCCAATATCCGAACACAGTCTCTTAAGCCAAATGGCCTCTTTACAAGCATGAGTAGCTGCCATATACTCTGCTTCAGTAGTGGATAAAGCAACCACAGCCTGTCGCTTACTCATCCAACTAATTGCACCACCAAACAAAGTAAACACATAAGCACTGGTGGATCTTCTGCTATCAATATCACCTGCCCAATCTGAATCCACATAACCATGGATATCAAGGGAAGTCATGTCTCCAACTGAATTACCATGATAACACAAAGAATACTTTGAAGTACCCTTCAAATATCTGAAGACTCTTTTGACTGCATCCCAATGAACTCTACCAGGATTAGACATATATCTAGAAAGTACTCCCACTGCTTGGGCAATGTCTGGTCTAGTACAGACCATAGCATACATCAAGCTTCCAACCGCACTCTGGTAAGGCACTCTGCTCATGTCTTCCATCTCCAATGGAGATGTAGGACAATCTGAAATAGATAGTTTCATTCCAACTGTAAAAGGAACACTCAATGGTCTACAATTCTGCATGTTGAACCTCTGTAACACTGAATTCACATACTTACTCTGGCCTAGCCATAGCTTTCTGTTCACCCTATCTCTTCTAATTTCCATCCCAAGAATGTGCTTTGCTGCACCAAGATCTTTCATTTCAAATTTAGCAGCGAGCTGAGACTTCAATTCTGAAATCATACCTTTCCCTTTACCAATGAATAACATATCATCAACATACAATGCAATGAATAAGAAATGATCACCATAAGATTTATAATAAACACAGTGATCTAATTTAGAACGTTCAAATCCCAAACTCAACACATATGTATCAAATTTCTGGTACCACATCCTAGGACTTTGTTTGAGGCCATACAAAGATTTCTTCAATTTACAGACCAAATTACTTTTGCCTTTCACCACATAGTGCTCTGGCTGTGTCA
Source organism: Cryptomeria japonica (assembly GCF_030272615.1). Classification (NCBI taxonomy): domain Eukaryota; kingdom Viridiplantae; phylum Streptophyta; class Pinopsida; order Cupressales; family Cupressaceae; genus Cryptomeria; species Cryptomeria japonica. The sequence goes on from NC_081408.1 coordinate 129,214,398, forward strand.
TATAAATATCTTCCTCCAAATCACCATGAAGGAAAGCAGTTTTCACATCCATTTGCTCAACCTCTAAATCATAAGCAGTAGCAATAGAAAGCAAAAATCTAATGGACGTCATTTTTGCAACAGGAGAAAATATCTCACCGTAATCAACACCCTCAACCTGAGAGTAGCCTTTTGCAACCAACCTTGCTTTATACTTCTCAATGCTTCCATCTGAACCAATCTTTTTCTTGAACACCCATTTACAACCAACAGGTTTTCGTCCTTCAGGCAATGGTACAAGATCTCATGTATCATTCTTTTTCAAAGCTGCCATTTCTTCCTCCATAGCAATCTTCCAGGATTCTGCATCATTCATACCTAATGCCTCTTCTACAGATTTTGGTTCATCCACACTAGTATTCAGAGCAAAAATACATCTCCAATCATCAGGTGAATACCTTTCAGGTGGTTGTCTATGTCTTGTAGACCTTCGAACAAGCTGAGTTGGAGGTTCTTCCTCCTCTTCTGAAGATTCAGAGCTAGACGAGCTCTCCTCAAATTCTTGCCTATCTAGGGGTCTCGATTCAACTCTTTCAGGAAGTTGAATCACATCTTCTTTTTTAGTCTGTTCTGGCTGCAATGTAACAGAAGGAGACTTAATTTCTCTAAAAATAACACTTCTACTATGAATTACCTTTTGTGCAACAGGGTCCCAAAGTTTGTATCCTTTCACACCATAACTATACTCGATGAAGATACATTTCACAGCCTTGTTCTCCAACTTTGTTCACTTCTCCTTTGGCACATGTACATATGCCTCGCAACCAAAAACTCTAAGATGCCTCAATGAAAGCTTGTGACTTGACCATACTTCCATAGGCATTTTATCAACAAGAGCCGATGTAGGAGACCTGTTAATCAGGTAGCAAGTAGTGGCAACAGCTTCAGCCCAAAACTTTTGTTCGAGACCAGCACCACTCAACATACTCCTAGCCTTCTCCATCAGTGTCCTGTTCATTCTTTCTGCAGCTCCATTCTGCTATGGAGAATACGGAGTTGTCTTCTGCCTGTTAATTCCACAGTCTTTACAGAATCTATCAAAATCATTAGAGCAAAACTCACCGCCATTATCAGTTCTCAAACATTTTATTTTCTTTCCAGTCTGCAACTCAACCATTGCTTTAAATTCTTTAAAATGACTAAAAACTTCAGATTTACTCTTTAGAAAATATACCCATGTCCTTCTACTAAAATCATCAATAAATGAAACATAATATGTGGATTTTCCAATCGAAGAGACATCTACTGGACCAAACACATCAGAATGGATAAGATCCAAAACACCACAAGTTTTATGAGAACTCGAGTAGAACTGAACGCGGTTTTGTTTTCCATAAATGCAATGCTCACAGAAATCAAAGTCAAGATTACAATCATTCAAACCTTCAACAAGATTTTTATTTTTCAAGGTCCTTAGACCCTTTTCTCCAATGTGGCCAAGTCTCTGGTGCCATAACATAGTCTTCTCTACAGGTAACTTTGCTTCAGACGAAAGTGCACCCTTAGGTACCCAAAAACCATTTCCATCTGCTAAAGGTGAAACCTTCAAATCTTCCAGTGAAGTATCCATAGATTTACTTTTTACAGAAGTGCTATTACACTCAACAGTGTATGCTTCAAGCTTATACAAAGTGTCAAACCTGACACCTCTAGCAACTACCATAGCACCCTTAATCATCTTACATCCTATTTCAGAAAAGACTACCTACACACCCGCATCTATCAATTTTCTCACAGATAACAGGTTTCGTTTTAATCCAGGGATATGCAGCACACCATTAATCCTTTTTATTCTACCATGAGAAAACTTGATTCTAACTTTACCTTGACCAACAATGTCTAGAGGTGAATCATCACCCAAGTACACCTTACCTCCATTAAATCCTTCATATTCAGAAAACCAATTTCTATTGGAAGTCATATGAAAATATGCACCTGAGTCAATTAGCCAGGCATCATTACCTGCATGAGTCGCCAAAGCCGCAATAAATGCATCGCCATCTTCCTTGTCGGACTCAGAATCAGAATCGAACTTTTTCTTTTTCTTCTTCTTTTCTTCTTTGCAGTCCTTACGGATGTGACCCGGTTTACCGCAATTCCAGCAAATGACTTTGGACTTTCCAGGAGATTTCGATCTCCTTTTGGATTTGGACTTGCCGCGCTTCTCATTCTTCTTGCCTTTCTCCTTAGGTCTTCCACGAATGGTTAGGGCTTCCTTTGAACTGATGGATACCTTCCTTCGCATCTCTTCACCAAGTAGGGCACCCACCACGTCTTCAGATTTCAAAACAACAGAAGTACTACCGATAGCCATAACAAGAGAATCCCACGAATCAGGCAAAGAGCAAAGCAAGATTTGACATTTCTCCTCCTTGTCCATCTTAACACCGACGGATACTAATTGAGCTACCAACATATTGAATGCTTCCAGGTGGTCTGCAATTCGTCCACCCTCTTCCATCTTCAAGGAATACAATTTCTTTCTTAAGAAAATTTGATTTAATAAAGATTTCACTTGATACATCTCACCAAGCTTAGTCCATAGCTTCTTTGCAGAGTTTTCTTCATGGACATTGATTAGAACAGAGTCTGTCAGGCACAGTCTGATTAGACCCTTGGCTTTTCGGTCCATAACATCATACTGAGCTGCCGCAGTAGGATCTGAGGGCCTTTGGACATTCGCATCAACAGCATCCCAAAGATCTCGATCTATTAGCAGATCTTCCATCTTCAGCTTCCACATCTCAAAATTACTTCCATTAAATTTCTCCACCTCTATTCTCCCTGACGAACTCGCCATCTGAATATTCCTGCAACAAGATCAAAAAGTGTCTTCTGCACAAGCTCCCACTCAAATCTGGATTAGTTCAAAAAACCCAACTGCCCACAATTGAAACCAAAGGTGATCAAGCTCTGATACCACTTGTAAGGAAGTTAAGTAGCGGAAACAACTTCCTACACTAACCTTGAGAGGAGGGTAATGCAAAACTTTTTTAGATCATTACAACAGTTACAGAAAATGGAAATAGATATAATAGCATTCATACCACAACACAATGATTTACGTGGGGAAAACCCTTTCAGGAGAAAAACCCCACCCTCCAAAAGCAGCTCAATATTTTATTCAGCAATCAAAAACAAATTACAAAATACTTGCAGAGCAAGCTCTTCACAGGAGTACCACTAATCATAGATTCAGAGGCAACTCAATAGCCATAGGACTCTTACACACAACCTCTATCTCACACACCTCATAAATAGGAGATACAATACAAGAAACCATCAAATGGTATTACAAAACCATGGGCTAAAACCACCCAATAAGGTGTAGTCGACCTTATCTCCCTTATAGATGCCCTATGACATGTTAAAGCATACATCAACACGTGTCGCTCCCTTTTACAGCTCATTTATGTATTCGATACAAATTATTTTTCCTATTTCAGGAGTACAAACTTCCGGAGGCCATAACTTGAGAACTGGGTGTCCGATTGATGAACCGTTTGAAGTGCCGGAAAGCTCGCGAAGTGCTCTATCACCTCGTAACCCGCTTCGCCGGTTACGGCCACTTTTCAGGGTGTTTCAGAGCCTCTAAAGTCTCCAAAATTAAGTTTAAATATTTTATTGCACCCCTCCAAGATGAAAACTTTAATATCTTCAAAACTAGCTGTGACCTTACGATGAAACTTTACCGGAATGCTTATCTAGCCAACCAGAAGCTTCAGGGAGAGTTTCGCACCATTTCGTGCTCAAATGAAAACTTACTATAAATAGCAACCTCGCATAAATGCAAGGTTGAGACACCATTTTTCCCAACAATCCGGACTATTTTGGAGGAGGGTCAGTTACGGCTTGAGAAGATTCACACAAGTTAGAATCTTGCTGATATGTTCACGAAAGAAGTTCCACAGGAGAAGCTAATTTCTTCATCAGTTTCTGTTGGTCTTCTTGATTGATAATTATGGAATTTATACCAGTCGAGTCCTAGTGTTTTATCTAGCAGATGTTGCATGTACAGTGGTGTCATGTAGTATCAGTCTCCAAGTGGGAGATTGTTCGGTGTGGAGCCTGATCAATCTCCAATTGGGAGATTGAAGAAATGTGGTGATTGATCAGCAAAGTACTATACACTCAGCATGTATCCTCACCGGGGTCTAGGGCCAAGCCAAGCCCTGAGTAGAGGTTCGGGGGCGGCAGCCCCCGAGAAAAGTGGGGGTCTCGCCCCCAAGAAAAAACTTTTGCCATTTTTTTGTTGATGAAAAATGACATTGTAATAAAACCCTAAAAAGGCCGACTTTGTTTGTTGCCCTAAAAATGCATGTTATAAGCGGCTGGGATGCTTAAGGCATGGTAATGTTGATGTACTATTTTTACTGGATAATAAGAAAGATTGGACGGCTGTGTATGGTGGACGTAACCCATTTTGGGTGAACCACATTAAATCTTTGTGTTATCTGTGTCCTATTTTATTTCTTTATCTTTTGTATTTAAATCTGCATATAATTGTTAGTTCATATTTGCTTCAGATCTACTTGAAACCCTAACAACTATATGATGTCCTAATGGGTCATAAGGTGTCCTAAGGGGTCATATGCTTTTCTAACACATGTTTGGCCCCTTAGGACCCCTAACAACACCATATGATCCCTTAGGACACTATATGACCCTCAGGACACGATATGACCCCATATGACCCCTTAGAATGACATTATTTCCTAAGGGGTCATATGGTGTTTTAACACGTGTGACCCCTTAGGACCACATATGAACCCTAATAACACCATCTGACCCCTTAGGCCATCATGTGGTCCTAAGGGGTCATGTCGTATACTAGGATATTAAAATGGGTCATATTGTGCTATGAGGGGTCATATGGGGTCCTACGTGATCATATGAGATCATAAGGGCTCATATGGTATTCTGGGGGTCATATAGTGTCCTAAGGGATCGTGCAGTGTCTTTATAAGTCATGTGGTATCCTAAGGGGTCATATGGTGTCGTTAGAGGTTATTTGGGGTCCTAAGGGGCCACACATGTTAGAACACAATATGGCACCTTAGGACACCATATGATCTCATATGATATTAGATGACCCCTTAGGACCACATGATGTCCTACAGGGTCATATGGTGTCCTAAGGGGTCATATGGTGTTCTTAGGGGTCATATAAGGTCCTAAGGGGTCATATGGTATCATAAGGGTCATATAATGTCCTAAGGGGTCATATGGTGTCATTAGAAGTCATATGGTGTCCTAATGGGTCATATGGAGTTGTTAGAAGTCATTTAGGGTCCCAAGTGGCAAAACATGTGTTAGAACACCATATGACCTCTTAGGACACCATATGCCCCTTAGGAAAACATTTTATCCTGAGGGATCATATGGTGTCCTAAGGGATCATGTCATGTACTAGGATGTTTAAAGGTATCATATGGTGTCCTAAGGGATCATGTCATGTACTGGGATGTTTAAAGGGATCATATGGTGTCCTAAGGGGCCATGTCATGTACTAGGATGTTAGAAGGGGTCATATGGTGTCTTAAGGGGTCATATGGTGTCCTAAGGGGCAATATGGTGTCGTTAGGGGTCATATGGGGTCCTAATGGGCCACACATGAGTTAGAACACCATATGACCCCTTAGGACATCATGTGGTCCTAAGAGTTTGTTGGCAATTTGGAATAATTGATTATGTGTTGAATTGATGTTTTGTCATTGATGGCAACACTGGTTGTTTTGGTTGTTTACCAGTTTCTGATTGCTTCCAATAGAGTGGTTGATTATGATATTGATCCAGTAGGATCCGGTATGCTTTGGCTTGTGGAATTGGTTTGGATATATCATTCATTCTATTTAGGATGTGTATCATGATCAGTTGGTTCAGGATTTGATGACTCAGGAGCTATCATTTGTTCTAGTAAGTCTTTTGGTCACCAGTAAGGGTTTTACCAACAGAGCTTTGTTGAAGATCTTTTGATGCATGTGATAAGTGGTGTTGGTGCGGCTTCTAGATGGCTTTCAGGATGTTGTTGGTTATCTTGTTCATGTTCCATTTCATCTGTGGTGTTGGATTTGGTTTATGGCGACCTATTTTGGGTCTGGCATTATCTAGGTTATGGGCCGGTTTCTGTAATGTGTTGGAGGATGTTCCTAATATGTTATCGACTGGATTTAAGGATTGGTTTACATTGTTTTTGGCCTAAGCCAACTTGGTTGATCATTGGATTATGGGTTTATGTTATGAATTTATTGCATTTGTTTTTTTATATGGCCGACCTAATTGTTTAGGTCTCGGGTTGGTATAAATATGATGTAAGATCTCTTTGTAGATCATGAGTTGATAAGAAAAAGGTTATGGAATGATCTGCATGCAAATAATGTTGTAATCATATGTAGAAGGTTTGGTTGATCATAGGTGATCGAATTGGGTTTGTAAGAGAAGTTTAAGGCCTCTAGTATTGAGCTTAACCGGAACTGTACTGAGGCATAGAGATGCTATACTTGCAGTTCACTCTTCTTTTTGGATTGTAGTCTGATGTTTATGTAGTCACTGAGGCTCCTTTGTGTGATGAGCAGTGCACTCTAGGCTGTTGGCCTTCTTGCATGTCCAGGCCCCTCGTATTGTAATCACATACTTGTTGCAGAAGTATTATCTGACTGTGGGTAGGCTTTCCACCGTGGTTTTTCCCTTTATCAGGTTTTCCATGTAAAAAAATTGGTGTCGTGTGCTATGGAAGGATGGTAACTATTATGTGATTTATGTTTATGTTTAAATTCTTTATCAACCATTCCGGTATTTTGTTTATGCATTCCGGTATTAAGTTTTTGTCTTCTTGTAATAAAGATTTAAATGCATAAAGTTCTATAATCTGGTGACAATTAATTCACCCCTGCCTCTCAATTGTCCTCTAGTTATCTCAGTTGTCTAACAATTGGTATCAGAGCTTGGTCCTCTCTGCATAAGCTTAACTGCTTGAGGAAGATCCTATGGCATCTAGCAGTTCAATTTCATCTAGTTCATTTGTTGTTGTTTTCTAGAGAGAAATTCCTAGGCTTGATGGAACAAATTACAGGGTATGGAAGATTTAGATGGAGACTCATCTAAGATGTCTTGGAAAGGAGATTTGAGAGTGTGTAGACCTAAAAATAGTCTAAAGATAATTAATTAAATAAACGATTATTTAATTAATCCCCCTCCCCAATTCAATTGAATTCATTAGCAATTTGATTAAATCCTCCCTTTCATCTACTTATTAATAAATCTAAGGATTTATTTAATAGGTTCATTTCAATAGTCCCCTTTGATTAATTAATTCAAATTAATTAATCCTCCCCATTTAAATTTAATTCTTCTAATCCCCTAATTAATTAAAACAAATCAATTTATGAGTTGTTGAGAATTAATTAGTCTTTTCCTATTATTTGAATTTTTAAATTCAAATTACCCACATGCCTCCTAACTTCTATCCACCCAACCTAACCATCCCTCTAACTTAACACATTCCACCTAACCTTGGATTTAACCAACCCTATCCTATCTTGCACATTCTAAACTCCTTATCCTAACCTCCTATGGTGTGGATATTTTCCTCTTGAGACACATGACACTTTTGCCACATGTCTCCTCTCTTGGAAACTTTCCCTTTTATGAGAAAATCTCCTTGACACTTGTCGCCATAGAGATTACAAGTGTCTCTTCCTCCAACCTCTTCTTCAACCTCCTCCAATTTCACCCTTGATATCTTTAGACTCAATCTTGACCATTGATTCCTACCACCTCACCCCTGGTTTTGGAAATCCTATAAATATCTCCCATTTTGGAGCAAGAAGGGATCCCATCTCATTTCATCTTATGCATTGTTACTATATGCATATCATTTGAGCATTTTTATTATAGGCAATTGCATCTTAGATTTAGCTTAATTTGATCATTTCCTAGCATAATTGTTGAATCATGTAGCTTAATCAATCTCTTGTCTATCTTAATTGCATCATCATCATAGCTTAATCATGCACATCATTAGCTTAATTAGTCTCTTGGATCAATCTAGCATAATCAATCTCATCTTTGCACATCATTATCATTTCAAATCCTCTATCTAGGTGTAGTCAACTCACTGGGATTGCTTATCTAGATATAAGAGAAAATCCATACTCGCATCTCTTAGGAGGCGATAGGTCGCTTTGTCATGGTTTTATCTTTCTTTTGCTTATGATTTGCTAACCATACTTGTAATGATCTATTGAGTGCTTTGTGTTGCAGCTGCAGGTATCACACTTCATAGGCATGACATTTTGGCGCCCACCCTGGTGCCAAAAATCTCATTTTGGCCTCTCAAGCATCATCAAATCTTCATTTCTGGCCGGGTTTTAATCAGAATCTCATACGAGCCCCTTTTCAATCTCATACAAGCTCCTTTGTGCACTGAAATGATAATTCTTCCTGACTTATATGATCTTTTAAGGAGACTGAATTGTCGTACAAGCTCAATTTTGCACTCGTACGGTCAGGTAAATTGTGTCGTACAAAATTTTGCTTCTGTGTTTTCAAAGCAATTTGCATTTTAGGGTTTTCATGCTTCAATTTGATTATTACTAATGTTAACCTTGGTCTATTTGTAAGTTTTTCGGCAGCCTAACTAGTTTTTGTGAGACGATTATTGAATATTACACTTGTCAAAGCTTCATTTCAAGAAAACACATCATGACTACTAATACATCTATTTTGCAGGTTGCCTATGAGGATTCAACTAAACTCTATGTCTTCTTTAATCTTTCTAGGCACACTTGTTTTTGCTAATGGAAATGAACAATCATGTTTTATGTGTTTTGATGATAGGCAAGTATGCTCTCACCTTTCTTAAGTGATCAGAAAGCTAGACTCATCCTTTGCTTTCATTAGTGCATTTCTTTAGCGGGCCTGCCCTTCCGAGGAGCTAATAACTCTTAGCCATTAAGGTCGGTGAGAGGGGAATGACCTAAGTGGGAACGGCTAACACCAAGTAATTCAACCCACTATAAAATAAATATGATTTGATGAAAATCAAGTCAACGGCAGTGCTCGGGAATAGCTCTCCTTCGTACCTTCGGATATATCAAACCTTGGTTTTCAAGGCTAGGAGACCTCTTAATTGAGTTTATACCCCGACGCGTAGAACGGATCCCTTTCTAGTTAAAATTAAATTAGATGCTACCTGATTCACCTCCGAAAGGGTGATAATCTTTGTGCAAGAGAGATAGTAACTCTCCCAAGACACTTGTCATATCGTGCCCCCATTAGTGTTTGGAGTTGGATAATACGGCATTGAGAATCCATTGCATGAGACTCAACGGTCGTATTCTGATTAGCTATTGAGTGTGTACCTAAGCTTGCAAGAAAATGTTTTCTCTCTCATCCAACTTCCTTAGGTAGCATATTGTACTTGAGGTCACTTATCATATCATGTGTTTGTTGTGTATTCATCCCTGAAACAAGAAAATCAAACATTTAAAACTGGGAAACATAAGCAAAACATCAAACTTTAATGATCAAAAATCTGTCCAAACAACATTTTTACCTTTGTTATGTCTTGAGTCGTATGGGCTTATGTTTTCTCATATGAGCCTTCTTGTTTGTCATATGGTTTAGTAAGTTTTGTCGTATGAGTTCTCTGGTTTATCGTTTTGCTCAGTAAGTTTTGTTGTACGAGCTCTCTGGTTTATTGTTTTGATCAGTAAGTTTTGTCATACGAGGCCTCTGGTTTATCATTTTGCTCAGTGGGAATTGTCGTATGAGCTTGTGCTTTGTCATATGAGATTCCTGATTTGTCATATGGGTTTGAATGTATTGTCCTCTGAAGCTTCTTGAACTGTTGTACAAATTTTTGTCTTTGTTGGTCCAGAGTTGTCTTCTTGCACATCTTTTTTAGGTCTATCATATTTTCTCAGTCAATTTATAGTAATCATAAACACCTATTCTCTGTCATTATGTGCTTGGATTGTCTCCTTTTTTCTCTTGGTCAAGTTATCATCTGTCAAATCGGACTCTAGAAGATAAACACGTCAAGATTTTCAAGTACTCACATTCAACAAGTTCAAGATCTAAACATCTCAAAGTGCATCATCACCCTCTTTGATAAACAATCACTCAAACATATTTTCTCATCAGGAGCTATCATCCTCTATCACGAAACTACAATGCTTGGTTAGAATAATCTTGTCCCACATCGTAGGATATATCATTCCTATTGGACTTGATTTTTATCAAATCATCATCATTGCTTCAAAACTGAAGATCAAAAAACTTGCAAACTTTTAAACACTTGAATCATCTTTTCATGTCGTATCACTCTATTGCATTTACATTGACAACTAATCACTTATCAAAACAACTCAGAGACATGTATGCCCATTGATGAAAGATCGCAGAAATGGAAATTGAAACATTAGAAATAACTAAAGAGCATAGAACCATGGAACATGAAGATGAAATACAAGTTGAAGGAGAAATAACAAAACAAAATATCAGAGACATCAAAAAAGATCCTCAATTCGATAAATTTATGCAAAAATTATTGGAAGAAGAAAAAGAAAAATATTTCCTAATGTTAGCAAAATCTGGTGCTACACTTCCCCAAGATTTTGATGTGAACAAATTAACACAAAAGAAAAGTGACCCTCCCCCTAATAACGAACAACATGAGGATATCTTTGGTCTCAAAATGAATGACACGTCAATTCCTAGTAACACCAAAACCAATGAGGAAACTTACATTCCCAAAAGAGATGAAGTAGAAATTATAAATAACTTTCAATCTAATGAAGATACAAGAAGGACTAGAGATGATACAAGAAGAGATCTAGATCCTCCTAGAATACAAAATCATGGTTATGCAAGAACAAATCATGTTGATAATCCTATCACAACTCTCACACAACAAATACAAACACTGCAAACATGAATTCAAGATATACAAAGAGGGAAGGTTAGAAGATACTCACTTCAAGAAATTTGTCCTTATCCATTTGACATAATCTAAACATGATACCATTTCCTATAGCTTGTAAAACTCCTAGATACGAAAAATATGGTGGAAGCACTGACCCTCAAGATCATATATGAGAATTTTGGACAAAGAGCATGGAGTTTGTACATTAGGATACCTACTTAATGAGATTATTTCCAAAAAGCTTAACTGGACTAGCTATGGAATGGTTCTCCAAACTTCCACCCGGAATTAGATCATTCTCAGAATTGGTGGATAAGTTCTTTTCACAATACTCTTACAGCATACAACATGAAGTAACCATGCTAGACCTATGTAATGCCAAACAAAAGAATGGAGAACCTTTCATGACATTTTTACAGTGATGGAGATGGTTAGCTTCACGATATCCTTGTACAGTGCTAGAGTATGAAAAAATGGACATATTCATCAACAACCTAAATGGTGAAATGAGTTATTATCTAAAAATGCAAGGAAGTCAAAGTTTCGGAAAGATGATTGATAATGAAATCAGAATGGAGGAAGCCATGATAAAGAAAGATGAGTTGAAAATATACAAATACAGAGTTCATCCTCCTAACAACACTAACAACAACCACAATGATAAGCCAAAGTTTTGGAATAGAAATCGAAATGTCATCAACAATGGAATAGTGGATAACAACAATGTGAAACCAAAACAACCGGTTTTTAATTTATCCACTCACTCAGCAACAACTCAGCAAAACAACCATCACCAAAAAGCAACTATCAAATATTTCTTTCGAAGGCAATTTACAAACATTGGTGAACTCCTTGGGTCACCTCTAAAGACACTTCTTGCAAAAAAATTGATTACTTTGCCAGAAGAAAGGAACTACGAACCTCAAATAAATCCACCTTGGTGGAATGATAACCATTATTGTGATTTCCATTGAAACAAGGGACATCACACAGCTAATTGTCAGTGGTTGAAATATGTCATCCAAGATTTGATTGATAATGGAGTAATAACTGTGGATGGACATACAATAAATGAATCTCATACAACTTTTAAAACTCCACTTCCAAACTATGAGAAAGGTGAATCATCAACAACAAATAATGGTAAGGGTAAAGCGAAGGTAAACTATGCTCATACATATGATAATGTGGTAAATGTGATTGTAGTTAAAGAAAAGAAAAATCAAAAACTTGCTCATGCTATCACAAGAAGCAAAGATAAAGTTGTTTTTCTAGGTCCTACAATAAATGCATCATCCACTGCAAAACAATACAATCTAGTAGATAAATTGTAGAAAACACCCGCACTAATATCCATCTTAAAACTTTTAAAGCTTTCACTTGCACACAAAGAAATTCTAGAAAGAGAATTATTAGATACAATAGTGTCCAAAGATCTTGATATCAGTGAATTCCAAACCATGGTAGGACACCTCACAACCCCTCATTGTTTGTCATTCACTGAAGAAGATAACATGTCCTTGCAAAATCCCCATAATGCTCCCTTGCATATCAAAGTCATCATTCATAAGACGCGAGTTAAACATGTCCTAATAGATGGAGGAGTTGGCTTAAACATTTTCTCTTTGAGTCTTGTTTGTGCTCTAGGTTATTCAGAAGATGTAGTTGATCCCCAAAAAAAGATCACCATTAAAGCCTATGAGGAAGAAGAATGTTCCTCTAAAGGAATTGTGATGTTACCCATTAGAGTGGGACCTTTATAGAAAGACACAGCATGCCAAGTTCTAGACTTGAACTTATCATACAACATACTCTCGGGAAGACCCTGGATACATGACATACAAGTTGGTCCATCAACATATCATCAGTGCCTAAAATTTCCCTACAATGGGTAGGAAATTACGATCTCAGCAAATTCAAATCCATTTCAGTATTGTAGTAATCTCAAACCAACTCAATAAGTCATTGTTCCTCATAATAGGGAGGCATCATCTTCAAACACACAATCCAAGGAACAATCATTTGCCTCTATTTTGTCAAGTATGGAAAAACAAATGCAACTAAGAGATCAAGGGAATGGAGAATATTCAATGTCACAAATACCACTTTCTCCTAAATCCTTTGGAAAATCATCAAACTCTAAACAACAACCAATGGTGAAACATTTTCTAATATTTGATGGAGCATTTGTTAGTGTTGGGACCTTATCAGAGGAAACAGAAGACAAAGATATACTACAATGGCTATACAAGGATGACGAATTTCAACAAAATATCAACAATGTCTGCATACCTACAAAAAAGTATGGAAAAGGATTTAACATTCTCAAAAAAATGGGATACACTAGAATAGGTCCTATAGGAAAAAGAAAAGAAGGTATCTCAAAACCTATTCAACCTCATACTCAGCATGCTATTGGAAAAACAGGCTTAGGATATAGACAAGTTACTCTACCACAAGACACATCTTTTAGCCAACAACAAGAGGAATATGAAAATAGACAAGAACAACTGGCAATTGGAAAAGAAGAAACATCAGCTAAGCAACAAACATAAGCAAACATGAAATGGGAAAAGAAGCAAGCTTCAAATCAACAAGAAAAACAAACTAAAAGAACCTCCCAAGAAACCTTAAATATCAATCAAAATAAACACAAATTTGATACTAATCAAGGAGAACTCATAGCCAGGTTGATAGAACTCAATCTTAGTCCTGAAGAGTTGAATATGAAAGAAGAAAAGATATAATAACAAAAGTTGAAGAAACAAATTAAATACTATATGAATAAATATGTAGAATGTAAGCTACAAGTGATACAGATTCTAATGAATGGGAATAGGATTCCTATCACTCTAAAGAATCAGCTGAAGAAAATTGCTTTGAAGAAGATGTAGGAGTTGATATAGTTCACATGTACGCAAGACAAATGTTAGGAACTAGTTCATTTGAATCAGAATCACATTTGTCTGACTTGGACTTAACTAAAGACGATTAGGAGCTTCTTATGTGAGGTCATTCTGATGAGAGTACCATTCTAGACATCGACATACATATTAAAAACTTAGATACATCTATCGTGACCCTTGATACCCTTGAAATATCCCAACCTGAAGACCCCTTACCTCTAATCTACCCCGAAATTATTGATTGGGAAAATGAAGGACATACTGCCATTGATACCTTTCCAAATGACCACACCATATCTGTATATCTTAACGTAATCAAACCTATAACAACTCTCACCTAGAATTTCAGCAATGAATCTTCCAGTCAAGTGGGAGACAAATCTCCTAGTCGCGAAAAGGAAAATTAAGAAAACAATATCAAGTCTAATGTTGAAAACTATTTCTTGGCAACATTAGATTCAGAAAAAGTAAAAAGAAAGGATGCATCTAATAGAGAAAACCTCCTTGAGGTGCCGGAAGATGGGATATTTGACACTTTACCTGAGCATTATCAAGAAAGGTCATCAATTTTGATCGAACCAATAGAGGCAATTAACGTTGGGACAACAGAGCAACCAAAGATCCTACATCCAGCAACTTATTTGTTAGAAGAAGAAAGGCAACAATATATGGAATTCTTCAAACGAAGACAAATCAATTCTGCCTGGTCATATGCAGACATGTTGGGGTTAGATCCAGAGCTTATTATGCATCACTTAAATGTTAGTCCAAGAGCCAAACCGGTTAAATAGAAGTTGAGGAAAATGCATCTGCATATCACTATTCTAGTTAAAGAAGAACTAAAGAAATTATTGGATGTCGGATACATCAGACCTGAAGCTTGTCCTCAATGGGTATCCAACATTGTTCTTGTTTCAAAACCAGATAAAAGCATCAGAATATGAACAGACTTCAGAGATCTTAATAACGCATGTCCAAAGGATAACTTTCCTTTGCCTAACATTGATATCATTGTAGATTTAACTGCTAGACACTCCATGTTTTCTTTAATGGATGGTTTCTCCGGATGCAATTAGATTAAACTAGCACCTGAAGATCAAGAAAAGACAGCTTTCACATGTCCGTGGGGTACTTTCTACTAGAACGTCATGCCTTTTGGACTAAAGAACGTCGGTGCTACATATCAAAGAGCTATGACAATGATATTCCATGACATGATGCATACATTCATGGAAGACTATGTGGATGACATCTTGGCCAAATCATACAACAAAGAAGAACATATAGAGATAATGGAAAAGATCTTTGACCAGTTAGAACAGTACAAGATACGACTCAATCCTAAGAAATGTGTAATTGATGTCACTTCAGGAAAGCTATTAGGATACATTGTTTCAGCTAGAGGTATCGAAGTAGATCTAGCTAAGGTTAAATAAATCATTGAAATGGCATCTCCCAAGAATATCAGTCAACTCAGATCACTTCAAGGAAGACTACAATCAATCAGAAGATCTGTTTCTCAACTAGCAAATAAATGTCAACCATTTACACATCTATTACACAAAAATATTCATTTCAAGTGGGACCATCAATGTGAGGACGCATTCAACAAGATCAAGGTATATCTCATCCAACCACCAGTCCTAATGTCACCAATTCTAGGAAAGTCGTTATTACTCTATGTATCGACCACTGAAGTATCATTAGGAGTTCTTCTCGAACAATAGGATAATGAAGGAAAAGAATGAGTCATCTACTACATCAGTAGAACACTAGTGGGATACGATTTCAACTATTCACCAACAAAAAAAGCATGCTTGGTGATAGTTTTTGCTTCTCAAAAATTAAGACACTATCTATTATCTCACTCAATCAAGTTGATAGCTAAAATTGATCCTCTGAAGTATTTACTCAACAAGGCAACATTGACAGGACGACTAGCAAAATGGATCATGATCCTGAGTGAGTTTGATATTGAATATGTAGACAAAAAATCTATCAAGGGGCAAGTCATTACAGACCAACTGGCCGAGTCACCACTTCAAGATAATTGTCCTTTGTAGATTGAGTTTCGCGGTGCTAATATCCTAATAGTCACAACAAAAACATGGCAATTATACTTTGACGGTTCATATACACAACATGGATTAGGAGCAGGTATTCTATTCATCACACCACAAGGTCATACAATTCCAAAAACATACAAATTAAGCTTACATGCACCAACAACACAGCAAAATATGAAGCTTTGGTTACAATCATCAAAATGGCTATAAAATGGAACATTACACAACTTCAAGTCTTTGGAGACTCTCCGCTCATCATCAATCAAATTAATGATGATTATCAAAGAAAGGACAAAAATTTAATGCCCTATAAAAAGATGGTTGATATCAAGAAATACTTTGTAGAAATAACTTTTCAGCAGATTCCAAGGAATGACAACAAAGCTGCAGATGCCATGGCTACACTTTCTTCTCTCCTTCAGACACAGGAAAATCAGCAACGTTATGAATTCCTGGTGGAAGAGTTGTTTTACCCTGCTCTTAATTCTCCCGATTCCCAAACTATCTATCACCTTGTTGGGCATGATTCCTCCTTCTATGGCCAAACTTACACATACTTGAAAGATAACACCTTACCTCCCGACTTATCGAAGAACCAAAAGAGAAACTTTATTCGCCAATCCTCCCATTTTACTCTTGTCGTGGATACCCTATTTAAACAAGGTCTAGATGACCTACTCTTTTAAGATGTCTCAAACAAGAAGAATCTGAGAAGGCCTTACATGAAGTCCATAACGACATTTGTGGCACTCATTCAAGTGGTCTTACCCTTTCGAAAAAACTCATACTCTTGGGCTATTATTGGCCAACTATGGAACGAGATTCTTTTCAGATAGCTAGAACATGCAAACAATGTCAAATCCATGTGAATTTGATTCATGCACCAGCACAAGAACTTCATGCTTTGGCAACATCTTTCCCTTTTTGTCAATGGGGTCTTGATCTAGTAGGAAAGATAAATCCTTCTTCATCTAATGGTCACAAATTCATCCTTGTAGCTATAGAATATTTCACAAAATGGATTGAGGCAGTACCTCTCACAAATATCATAGGAAAATGAATTTCTACATTTATCTTGAACTACATCATCTGTCGCTATGGACTACCCATGACCATTATCACTAATAATGGGCGATCGTTCAAGAATTGGGATGTAAAAGAGCTATGTGAGAAAATCAAGATCCAACACAGATTTTCTACACCTTACTATCCACAAGAAAATGGGCAAGCAGAAGCATCAAACAAAACTATTTGAAAATCCTCAAAAAGATAGTGAACGATGTTGGAAGAGATTAGCATATTCAATTGAACCCTTCTCTATGGGCCTACCGTACTAGTATCCACACACCAATAGGTGCCACACCTTTCTCTCTTGTTTATGTATCTGAAGCAATACTGTACCACACCTTTCTCTCTTGTTTATGGATCAGAAGCAACACTACCAATTGAAGGAGAGGTACCTTCTCTACGAGTATCATTAAAAGGTCTTATCCCAGATGAAGAACAACGAGTATCTAGATTACAAGAGTTAGAATTAATCCATGAGTGGAGACAAAATGTCTTTATCATTTAAAGGTATATCAACAAAGAATGTGTCGGAGTTATAATCACAGGGTCAAACCATGAGTCTTTCAAGTTGTGGAACTAGTACTAAAGGAAAATCCACGAAACCAAGCAGATTGAGAAAAGAAAGGAAAGTTTTAACCAAACTGGTTAGGTTCGTTTGTGATCACAACAGTATTTGGATCAGGATCATATCAACTATCAACATAGGATGGAGATCAGCTCGACGAACCCATCAATAGCATGCATCTGAAGAAGTTTTATGTCTGAAAAAAGTAGAAAATCCAAAAAATAGTAAAAAGTAGAAAATTCAAAAAACAGAGAAAAAACAAGAAAAATAAAAAACAATGAAAAAGCAAGAAAAATAAAAAATAGTGAAAAAAACAAAAAAAAAATGAAAAAGCCGAAAATCCAAAAAAATTCAAATATGAGAAAAAGTGCAATAGAAACAGACAGTGAAAACCTGGCTAAAAGGCGTTATCTGTCAACTAGCTCTTCCATCTATTAGTTTGTGCATCCTTCCACTTGCATTCATTCATTTTCCATCATAAAGCCTTGTACATACGTAGGGATCCCGAGTGACTTCTCGCCATGGTTTGGATCATTGGGTATATCATAATGAATTTGTTTCTAGGCTTGGGGCAAAATCCTACACCTAGCTGGGGGCAAAATTTTTGATCATTTTGATCTTGATCATTTTGATCTTAATCAAACAAGTAGAACAATAGTTAGACAACCCTTATCAAGCGAAAACTAAGACACATCCAATCTTGAACACGAGATCAAATTATCAACCATCAAACTATCACAAAGTCAGTCTAAGCACATTTGCACCCTTTTCAATGGATAATATCTTTTGGGTAATGATTTTAGCATGATTGTTCAACTTTTCTATCTTGATTTTTGCTATCATGATTTTTGAGTGACTCCAAGATGTCTTTGACTAGAGGAACAAGGAAGGAACATGATATTTTTCTTGTCTGTTGTCTATACATTAATCATTAATATGTCCAAATTCATCTCGGGACATGATCATCGGAGTATCATCGAAGACATTTTTTATTTGCGTATTAAAATGATTAATACTGCCTGTTTTACGCAAGCAACACTCAGGTCATCTCGGTTCAATTATACCTTGATGCTTGTGCTAACTTGCCATATCAAAATCCAGGAAAATAGTGCTCAGGTCATCATGGTTTAATTATAACATTGATGTTTGCACTCACTTCCCACATTTTAAAAAGCTCGATGATGACAAAACACAATAACCCAGTGACTAATACGGTCATAGCATTGCATTTTCATTTGCATTTAGCTTGCATTTCATTCTTACATGGGATCTCACATGCTCATTTTATCCAAGGTTAAATCTATCGCAGGAATCATCAAGGTATCATCACAATTTTATACGCAATCAAAAAGATGACTCATCTCTCTCCAGATATTGTCAACCTAGCGAAAATATTATGCTATCCCCTTTGAACAAAACCAACATCAGCATATCTAAATCTTCTGGCAACTTGATATCAACAAATTGTCAGTTCTTTATCTAATCAACCTTATCAATAATATCAATTGATCACATCTAATATATCTGATTATGTCTTATACAGGATGTATCATTCCTGAAACCAAATGTTTTGATCATGTCTGATACAAGATGTATCATTCCTGAAACAAGACGATTTGATCATCTTTGTCTTATACAGGAGGTGTCATTCATGAAACCATATTGAATCTTGATCTTATCAATCTAACCAATCAAGCTTTATCAATAATCAAGAACTACATCACCGTGATCATAGAAATCGCATTTTCATCAACCACAATTGCAGAAATCAAATCATTTTTAATCGGGATATCAATTTCACCAAAAAAAAATCACAAAAATCCAAAGGTGAATTATCTCAATTGATCTCCCGAGGGGGCATCATCGTATCACATTTTATCAATCAATAGCTGGGGCATCCTATCGAACCAATATCATCATCAAAATGAGATTATTCTTTGAATCAACATGTCATCACACCTCGCTTCAAAGAGGGGCAAAATGTATACACCTAAAAATGGTCTGAAGATAATTAATTAAATAAGCAATTATTTAATTAATCCCCCTCCCCAATTTAATTGAATTCATTAGCAATTTGATTAAATCCTCCCTTTCATCTAAATATTAATAAATCTAAGGATTTATTTAATAGGTTCATTTCAATAGTCCCCTTTGATTAATTAATTCAAATTAATTAATCCTCCCCATTTAAATTCAATTCTTCTAATCCCTTAATTAATTAAAAAAAATCAATTTATGAGTTGTTGAGAATTAATTAGTCTTTTCCTATTATTTGAATTTTTAAATTCAAATTACCCACATGCCTCCTAACTTCTATCCACCTAACCTAACCATCCCTCTAACCTAACCCATTCCACCTAACCTTGGGTTTAACCAACCCTATCCTATCTTGCACATTCTAACCTCCTTATCCTAACCTTCAATGGTGTGGATATTTTCTTCTTGAGACACATGGCACTTTGGCCATATGTCTCCTCTCTTGGACACTTGCCCCTTTATGAGAAAATATCCTTACACTTGTCACCACAGAGATGACAAGTGTCTCTTCCTCCAACCTCCTCCAATTTCACCCTTGATATCTTCAGACTCAATCTTGACCGTTGATTTCTGCCACCTCACCCCTGGCCTTGGAAATCCTATAAATATATCATTTGAGCATTGTTATTATAGGAAATTGCATCTTAGATTTAGCTTAATTTGATCATTTCCTAGCATAATTATTGAATCGTGTAGCTTAATCAATATCTTTTCTAGTTTAATTGCACCATCATCATAGCTTAATCTTGCACATCATTAGCTTAATTAGTCTCTTGGATCAATCTAGCATAATCAATCTCATCTTTGCACATCATTATCATTTCAAATCCTCTGTCTAGGTGTAGTCAAGTCACTGGGATTGCTTATCCATATCTGAGAGAAAATCTATACTCGCATCTCTTAGGAGGCGATAGGTTGCTTTGTCATGGTTTTATCTTTCTTTTTCTTATGATTTTCTAACCATGCTTGTAATGATCTATTGAGTGTTTTGTGTTGCAGATGTAGGTATCACACTTCACAAGCATGACAGGGAGATCACTGAGAATGGTGTTACATCATTTAATCCGGCATTTGGCAATCCTCCTCCGACTCGTCTGGACAAAGAGCTTGAGAATGATTGTAGAGCTAGAGAAACCCTTTTGTGTGCACTTTTTGATCAACAAATAATGGGACTAACTAACAAATCAACTACAAAGGCTATATGGGACAAATTGGAGACTCCGAATGAAGCTAACCCTACTGTTAAAATTGTTAAAATTTGTGGTTACCAGGTAAGGTATGAAAATTTGAAGATGGAAGAAGATGAAAGGATTACTGCTTTTATGGAGAGAGTTAATGAGATTGTTTTGGTAATTCAATGTTGTGATGGATCTCTGATCGAAGATGAAATAGTTTCTAAAGTACTGAGAGCTTTGCCATTGGCTTATAAGATGAAGGCTACTGCAATTAATGAGCTTAGAACTATGGAAAACACCTCTGTTAATAGGGATACCTTGGTTGGGAAATTATCTGCTTTTGAGCTTGAGGAATTTAAACCTTCTGGAGCTGTTAAATCTGAACTTGCTTTTCATGCATCTATATCATCTACCAGCAAGAGTGATTGGAAATCTTTATATGCAGAAGAACTAGAGGATATCAAGAAATAAGATGAAGAGTTTGAGAAGCTTGAAGCCTTATTTGTTAGAAGAGTACCTAAAGGACTGGAAAAAAGTAAGTATGAAGGAAAATTACCTTTTAAATGCTTTGCATGTAATAAGATAGGTCATTTTGCATCTAGATGTCCTGAAAATAATTCAAGATTTGAAGAAAGTATTAGAAGATATTTTAGGCCTAACCATGATTATCATAACAAGCATAAGTATAGGAAAAACAAAGACAAAGCATGCTACTATGTAGATGAGGAATGTGTGACCAATTCTGATGATGAATCAGAACAAGATTCAGCTAGTGGATCTAGCAATGGAAATGAATGGGTATTTTTGGCTATCAAGGAAGATGATCTGGTACTTGAAGAGAAGGCCTTTGCTGCTAAAATTGAAGACAAGGATGAATGGGTAATTGATAGTGGATGTTCACATCATATGATTGGAGATAAAAGGAAGTTCTTATCTATGCAAGAATTTGATGGTGGTCTAGTTAGATTTGGAGATGACAAAGCATGTATGATCAAGGGAAAAGGAACAATATCATTAGATGGTAATAATAACACTAATAATGTTTATTATGTTTAAGGTTTAAGGCATGATCTTTTGAGAGTAGGACAATTGGTGGATATGGGATTTCAGTTGTAGTTCAAGGATGGAAAATGCAAGATTATCAATAGATCTGGTTTGAAAATTGTAACCAGTACACAAACTAAAAGTAATATCTTTCATTTGAACTCTAGTGAGAAGACATGTTTGATTGCACAAATTGATGAGAGTTGGCTATGGCATAAGAGGTTATGTAATGTCAATTTTGATTGCACTGTGAAGATCAGTTCTACTAAGGCAGTTAGAGATATACCTAAGATTGTAAAGCCCTATAATCTGATATGTAAGGAATGTCAAATGGGAAAGAAAGTTAGGATTTATTTTAAGAGTATACAAGACAAATCTAATGATGTTCTTGACCTAATTCATACTAATTTGTGTGGTCTTGCTAGAATTAAACAGATTCAAGGTGATAGATATTTGATGCTAATTATTGATGATTATTCTAGAATGATGTGGGTTACTTTTCTAAGGGAGAAGTTAGAAGCATTTGCAAAGTTTAAAATCTTTAAAGCTAAAGTTGAGATAGAGACAAGATTGAAGATTACATGTTTAAGGTCTAATCAGTGTGGAGAATTCACATCCGGTGAATTTAACAGTTATTGTGAGAAGAATGTGATAAGGAGATAGTTGTCTGCACCATGGACACCTCAGCAGAATAGAGTTGTGGAAATTAAGAACATAACTATCTTGGATGCAGCTAGAACCATGATGATGGAAGCTAATCTGCCTCATATTTACTACAGGGAAGTTGTAAGTATGATTGTATACACATTCAATGGAGTTCATATCAAAGGAGATATCAGTAAGACATCTTATGAGCTATGGTTTGGTCATACACTGACAATTAAGTATTTCAAAATATTTGGTAGTAAATTCTATATCAAAAGAGATGATTCCATTGGAAAGTTTGATCCTAGATGTGATGAAGGAATATTTCTTGGCTATTCTAATGAAAGCAAAGCATATAGATGTTATAACAAAATATTGCAGAGAATTGTGGAGAGCACAAATGTCAAATTAGATGAGAAAAATAGAAGTCAAATCAGAACTTATGAGAGAGAACCGACAGTGGAAATGATCATAACTGAACCGGTAGTACCTTTACCGGAACAGAATGTTGAACTAGTTACTCTAGCAGTATCAGAAAATTCAACAGTAACTGAAGATCAGAGCAGAGGAACAGAAAATCAGAAGACTCCTAGGTATGTAAGGTTGAATCATTTTGAAGATCAGATCATTGGAGACAAAAGCAAAGGAGTGATAACAAGAAGAAGGTTGGCAGCTGATGAGGTATGTTTTATTTCTCAAGTTGAACCAGCATCAGTAATTGAAGCCTATAAAGATGAATATTGGATGAAATCTATGGAAGAAGAATTAGATCAGATAGAAATGAATAACACATGGACTTTAGTTCCTTGAACTATAAATAAGAATGTTATTGGAACTAAATCGGTTTTCAGGAATAAATTGAATGAGGATGGACAAGTTGTGGGGAATAAAGATAGATTGGTTTATAAAGGATAATCTCAGAAGGAAGGAATTGATTATGGTGAAACCTTTGCACCAGTAGCTAGGATTGAAGATGTGAGATTATTATTACTTATGTTTCTCATAAGAATTACAAGGTTTATCATATGGATGTTAAGTGTGCATTTCTGAATGGATATCTTGAAGAGGAAGTTTATATTGAGCAACCTGATGGATTTTCAGTTTTAGATGACAAAAACATGATTTGTGGGTTAAGGAAAGCTTTATATGGATTGAAACAAGCCCTTAGAGCTTGGTGTGCAAGACTGGATAAATATCTTTTGAAGTTTGATTTCACTAAAGGTAATGCTAACAGTAACTTATATTATAAGATCATTGATGATGACATATTGATTATTGAGGTCTTTGTTGATGATATCATTTTGGAGGTGAAGATAAGTTATGTATGGAATTCTCTAACAATATGAAGAATGAATTTGACATGTCTGTGACTGGGGAGATGAGATTTTTCTTAGGTTTGCAGATTACTCAAATTGATAAATGTATTTTCATATGTCAAACTAAGTATGCTAGAGAGCCGTTGAAGAAATTTGGTATGAAAAATTGTAAACCGGTTAGTACTCCTATGGTTACAAGTGAGAAATTGTCAAAGAAAGATGCATCTACATTGGTAAATCCTACTAGTTACAAATCTATGATTGGTGGTTTGTTATATCTGACTCAAACTAGACCAGATATAATGAACACAGTTTGTATTGTATCAAGATATCAGAGTGATCCTAGCGAAAATCATGAGAATGCGGTGAAAAGGACTTTTAGGTATTTACAAGGAACAACTAAATATGGTTTGTGGTGTCCTAAAAATGATGACTTTACATTATGTGCATATACAAATGCAGATTGGGCTGGATATGTTGATGACTGGAATAGCACATCCGATGGAGCTTTCTTTCTTGGAAAGAAACTTGTTTCATGGATTAGCAAGAAGCAGTCATGTACTTCTTTATCTACTATTCAAGCTGAGTATGTTGTTGTTTCTACTAAGTGTACACAAGTTTGATGGATGAAACAAATGTTGAAGGATATAAAGGTGGATTGTAATGAACTGGCAGTTATTCAATGTGATAACTATGTTGCTATTGATATATCAAAGAATCTGGTATTTTATTCTAAGACAAAGCACATATCTATCAAGTATAACTTTTTGAAGGATAAGGTGGAAGCAAATGAAGTCAAACTGGTTTATGTGAACACTAAAGAGAAGATTGCAAACATTTTCACTAAACCTTTGCCTAAAGAATCATTTGAGTACTTCAGAGATTGATTGGAGGTTTTTGTCCCTCTGGTAAAGACCTGACTGATGTTGATTGGCATCAGTCCGGTATGCATTATCAGAGTTATTACTCATTCTGGATTGATGTGGTGGTGCTACTACTTAGGGGGAGTAGTCAGTTGTATGTTTTAGAGGATTTATGATTTTTCTTTGATGTCAAAGGGAGAGAGATATATGTGAAAACAAAGCTTAACAAAATATCAGTCAAAAGTGAGTTTGGTTCAGAACTTCATTGCTATATCATTTTATGGGAGATTGTTGGTTGTCTTCCATTGGGGGAGAATTGTTTGGCATTTCTTCGCACTTGGATGATTTTCACATCTAGTATTTCGATCAACGCCAAAGGGGGAGATTGATGAAAATTTGGAGAAATTGATTATGTGTTGCATTGATGTTTTGTCATTGATGGAAACACCGGTTGTTTTTGTTGTTTACTGATTTCCAATTGGTTCCGATAGAGTTGTTGATTATGATATTGATTCAGTAGGATCTAGTATTCTTTGGTTTGTGGAATTGGTGTGGATCTATCATTCATGCTATTCAGATATGTATCATGATCAGTTGGTTTGGGATTTGATGACTCAGAAGCTATGATTTGTTCTAGTAAGCCTTTTGGTCATTAGTAAGGGTTTTACCGACAGAGCTTTGTTGAAGATCTTTTGATGCACGTGATAAGTGGTGTTGGTGCGGCTTCTAGATGGCTTTCAGGTTGTTGTCGGTTATCGTGTTTGTGTTCCAATTCATCAGTGGTGTTGGATTTGGTTTATGGTGACCTATTTTGGGTCCGGTGTTATCTAGGTTATGGATCAGTTTCTGTAACGTGTTGGAGGATGTTCCTAATGCGTTATCGACAGGATTTAATGATTGATTTACATTGTTTTCGTCCTAAGATGACTTGGTTGATCATTGTATTATGGTTTTATGTTATGAATTTATTGTATTATCTTTTAGATGGATGACCTAATTGTTTAGGTCCTGGGTTGGTATAAATATGATGTAAGATCTCTTTGTAGATCATGGGTTGATAAGAAAAAGGTTATGGAATGATCTGTGTGTGAATTGTGTTGTAATCATATGCAGAAGGTTTAGTCAATCATAGGTGATCGAATTGGGTTTGTAAGAGAGGTTTAAGGCCTTCTATATTGAGCTTAACTGGAACTTTAGTCAGACATAGGAGATTCTATACTTGCAGTTCACTCTTCTTTCTGGATTGTAGTCCGATGTTTATGTAGTCAGTGAGGCTCCTTTTTATGATGAGTAGTGCACTCTAGGTTGTTGGCCTTCTTGCATGTGCAGGCCCCTCATATTGTAATCACATACTTGCTGTAGAAGTGTTATCTGACTGTGGGTAGGTTTACCACCATGGTTTTTCCCTTTACCAAGTTTTCCACGTACAAATCTTGGTGTCATGTGTTATGGATGGATGGTAAATGTTCTGTGAATAATGTTTATGTTTAAATGCTTTATCAGTCATTCCGCTATTTGGTTTATGCATTCCAGTATTAACTTTTTGTGTTCTAGTAATAAGGATTTAAATGCTTAAAGTTCTACAATTCGGTGACAACTAATTCATCCCCCCTCTCAGTTGTCCTCTGGTTATCTGAGCTATCTAACAGGGTTCATACGGTGTCCTAAGGGGTTATGACGTGTACTTGGATGTTAAAATGGATCATATGGTGTCCTAAGTGGTCATATGGTGTCTTAAGGAGTCATATGGTGTATTGAGAGGTCTTATGGGATCATATGGTGCTCTTAGGGTAATATAGTGTCCTAAGGGGTCATGTGGTGTTGTTAGTGGTTATTTGGGATCCTAAGGGGCCACACATGTGTTAGAACACCATATGAACCCGTAGGACACCATATGACCCATTAAGACATCATATGGTCCTGAGGGGTCATATGGTGTTGTCAGGGGTCATATGGAGTCCTAAGGGACCACACATGTGTTAGAAGACCATATGACCCCTTAGGATTCCATATGACCCCTTAGGATTCCATATGACCCTTTAGGACATCATATGGTCCTAAGGGGTCATATGGTGTCGCTAGGGGTCATATGTGGTCCTAAGGGGCCACAAATTTGTTAGAACATCATATGACCCCTTAAGACACCATATGATCCATTAGGACATCATTTGGCCCTAAGGGGTCATATCATGTACTAGGATGTTAAAAGTGGTCATATGGTGTCCTAAGGGGTCATATGGTGTTGTTAGGGGACATATGGGGTCCTAAGGGGTCATATGGTGTTGTTAGGGGTCATATGGGGTCCTAAAGGGCCATACATGTGTTAAGACACCATATGACCCCTTAGGACATGATATTGTCCTAAGGGGTCATATGGTGTCCTAAGGGGTCATTTCGTACATACCAGGATGTCAAAAAGGGTCATATGGTGTCATTGGGAGTTATATGGGCTCATAATGGGCCACACATATGTTAGAACACCATATGACCCTTAGGACACCATATGACCCTTCGAACACCATATGACCCCTTAGGACATCATATTGTCCTAAGCAAACATATGGTGTCCTAAGAGGTCATGTCATGTATTAGGATGTTAAAAGGAGTCATATGGTGTCTTAAGGGGTCATATGGTGCGATTAGGGGTCATATGTGATCCTAAGGGGAGGGAGAGGTGATGACTTAGAGAGGGGAGGGAGAGAGAAGATGAGAGAGGGAAGAATAAAGAGAAATAGAGAGATAAGAAGAGAGGGTGAGGTGGGTAGGGAGTGATTGAGATAGAGAGAGGGAAGAGGTAGATAGGTGAGGGAGAGAGAAGAAAATAAGATACATAAGTTCTCAAAAAGAGAAAGAGGGGTAAGGAGGTGGAGAGGAAAGAATTAGAGACAAGAGAGATATAGAGGTGAGCGATCTAGAGGCTAGGAAGAGAGGTGAAAGACCAAGGGTGGAAAGATAGAGGTGAGGGAGATAGAAGGGGAGAGAGAGAGAGGTAATGATACAACTTTAGAGGGAGTGGTAGAGAGGTAAAGATGGAGGTAAGGATAAAAATATGTATGGAGAGAGAGGTTGGGAGGGACGGGTAGTGATGAAGAGAACAAAGAGAGTAGAGAAAAATAATAGGAGGAGAAGAGAGATGGAGGGAGGGAATATGAGAGAGAGAGAGAGAGAGAGAGGGAGAGAGTATAGGAGCTTGACCTAGAGAGGGGAGAGAGAATAAATATAGAGAAGAGAGGGAGAGTAATAGGTCTAGAGTTTATGGGAGATAAAGAGGTGACATGAGAGATAAGAAAAGGAGAGAGATAATAAAGGGAGATGGGTAAGATGTGATGGAGAGAGAGAGAGAGAGAGAGAGAGAGAGAGTTCATAAATGGATAGGGGTAAGGGCGAAGGGCGAGAAAGGTGTAGATAGAGGGAGAGAACTAGAGGGTGGACAATTGGATAGGTGAGAAACCTAGAGGAGGAGAGAGAGGTGGGTAATAATATAGGGAGGGAGAGGTGTTGAGGTGAATAGGGAGGGAGGGTGAGACCTAAATATGGGGAGAGAGAGAATATAAGGGATACGTAGTAACCAAGAGAATGGAGAGGGGGGAAATAAATAATAAGAGAATGACAAACAAGAAGAGAAAGGGAAGGAGTCAAGGATATAAATGGGGTTAAGGAAGGAATGAAAGGTAGAGAGGGTGGGATATACCTAGAGAGCAGAGAGAGAAGTGAGAGATATAAGAGAGGGAGAGAGATAGTTATAGTTTCGGGAAGATAGAGTGAAATATAGAGATAAAGATTGCTAATAGGAGCATGTTGATTACTAAAATTTGAAATGTTGATTACTAAAATTTGACTGTCTGAAATTTTATATGATCCTATAAAAACTGGAATCTACATTATAACATAGAGATAAAACCACTCTTAAACATCCTGCCAATATATACATGAAATATAACTTAAAGTGTTTTTATACTTAAATGTTATATTTCATGTATATATTCTCCTCCCAGGATGGGTATAACTTGTACCAGTGTTAAAAATTGTGCCAAGTTGAAAAATTGGATAATGCAAAGCATTTGGCGCACACCAAATGTGAAAATCCATTTTTTTGAATTTGGCAAGCACCATATTTGGCACTCACCAAATAGTTTGCATTGGAGAATACCAACCCTATGGGTTGTATTTTCCTTGGGCATCTAACCCGAAGATTTGGATGACCTTTTCATGCCAATGATGCATTTTTATGAAAAGATAAAAAGTTACACCTTTTTGGTACCACAACTTTGTGCACTTACCTACATACATACATACATACATACATACATACATATATATATATATATATATATATATATATATATATATATATATATATATATATATATATGAAATGCATGTGCTTAAATCTTTTTGTAACCTCACAATAAATCATATAAGGGAAGGAGGTGTAAGGAAGGGAAGCCATTATAAAATTGCCATCTAGGTCTTGAGCACCCTAGGTGGATGTCCAATGTGCTTGCCACTGGGGCCAAGAGGGTGAGTGTATGATCTTGGGCTTGGACAAGTAGATTACAACGCCCCCTATTTCAATCTCCTTTCCCATCTCTATAATGATTTACTATTGACTTAAAGGGATGACACATGAATAATGAAACAAGATACAAGCACCCCACTAGGTAGACCACCCCAAGCAGATGCCCAACATGCTTGCAACTATGGCCAAGAGGGTGAGTGCCCTCTCTTGGGCTTAGTGTGGGGATGGTTTTAGGCATACCTACCATGGTTCCTCCTCCTGACTCTATTGTGATTGAATACTAGTTAGTAATATAGATATGGTCTATCTTATTGAATTGAGGTAATTACATGTTCTCATCTAACCCTAATCATTAAAAATTATTTATGTATATATCATTGGTTGTAGTTGTAGCATTTAAATCAATTTTTATCTTGTTAAAGGGGAGGTTTACTTGGTTAAGATATATCTCTAACCATAGCCCATCTCTTGCCTTTATTGAATTTGTGATTATAGGGAAAGTTTTAGGGTAAATATAGAATAAGACATTACACTTTTTTTTTTCAATGTCCATACCCCTAACATCCTATCTATCCTCTTCTCTTGAATGACCCTTCATTTTTAAATTTATTTATTTATTTTCTTCCATATTCATCCATTGTGAAAGTGGTTGACATGGATGATGTGACACCATTGTCCACCAAACATGAGAAAATTAATTCCTAAATGGATATCTATATTTTATAAGTGATAATATTGTTTCTCTCTTTATTGCACAATGTAAGGTTATTATTTAGATTTATGGTAAGGTGCTACAACCATTTAGGGTTTCTTTCATAACTTTTTTGTTTTATAATATACATTTTGGTATGCATGGGAAAATTTCACCTTAAAGCATCACCATATATGCATTTTTTATTTTCTGAAGATATCATCCCTTTTTAGATATGTCATCTATTTATATTATTCTTGTTCTTGGTGTTTAGTATTATTCATTTCTTAGCATTATATATCTAATTCTTATCTATTGTAGGGAAATTTTTTATTATTTTATAGTGATTATTCTACGTATTTATATCACAAAACTATGTATTCCATTGACTCTGAGTACAACTCATTTCAACAAGCCTTATCCACCATAACTATATGATAAAAAAAATTCCTAACATATTTCTTCACCTTTAACCTATGGTTGTTTAGGATATCACCACTTCTTTATTTTGTGTATTCCTTATCTTTTAGAGATTTTAATCCACCTATTATTTGAAATATCACTTATTCACTAGAAAGCTTAACAATGTTGTCTTCCCTAGATATTTTTTAAGAGTAGTGTTAAACCATTTGTAAATGTATTCATGTATCCATAATTAATTTCAAGAAGGCTACATAGTCCTCTATTTCTCCTTTCTCTTCTCATTATGTGGAGCCTAGGATTAGTTTGTCACTATTCATATAGAGTCTTTTATTGTTTCATCAACACCTTCATACCATTTCACCAACTAGATATTAATATATTATATCATTTGGGTTTAGAACATATAGTAGTCCAAAAAATAATAAGTATATTTACTATGCTACTATACTACTAAGAACCCACTTTCATGGCTTGATCAAGTCACTTACCTACCAATCATAGTGAGTATTGCTACTAAATTTTATATCTTGTTTGGCGTTATCTAATATAAATAATATTTGCATATCTCTAATAACTGTATGATGGGACAACAAACTATTCATATTTATAAATTTGGTATCATTATTTATGTGTATTTTAGCCTGTCTATTTATGCTTTCCTCTTGATAATGTTGTGTTCTTTGGATTCATTTGTTTGTTTCCTAATTTTGTAAGGTTTTTTACTTTAGATCTTTAATCCATTATAAAACTATTCTTGTCCTCCCATCAACAGGCCCTAAAATGTAATTCTCTTGAAAGGAGATTACTTCACATCTTTTGGATGTTATTCTACATCACTACTCAATAGCCTAGTAAATCAATTGTACTATATAAATTAATTCTTTATTTTTCTCCCATGAGAAGATTTGCTCATATCAACGCAAAATTTGAATAATTGGCCTTTATGGTGGTTTCTCCATTCAACATCCATGGACTATCTAAGTTATTTTATCCATTCATATTTGGGCACCTATGAGGGGTATCCTCTTTTCCAACTATAATTTCCTCCCCACTTAAGAAAATCCCTTTGATAAAAGGAGTAATTGAGAGAAGGTGGGCCCATTTCCATATTCCATTGGTTAACTATCGTGTCCCTCTATCATATACATGAGATGTGATGGTAGTAAACATTATGTGATAGAGCCCGAGTGATATTAAATCAATCAACTCAAGCTATGTAGCTATGTTGAAAGAAGAGTTTGAAATGAGGCAAGCTAAGAACATAGGCAATCATTCATAAATAAATAAATAAAATTAGTATTATTTTTTATTGTGTAATCCCTAGTCTTCATATTCTCTTAATCTTGCACTCTATTATAATCTTTGACCTGAAATTTTATGTGTGTGTTCTTGAGTCTCTTTCCCACTTTCTATTTTCTAAATCTACAAAAACATTTCCTAGAAAAATCATCTCTATGACCTAGATGTTTCTATAATCAATTGCGAGTATATTCAATTTTCTAAATTTTTATTCTTGATTGGTTGATTATCATAGTAATCATAAAACCTTCTCAGTGTCTTTAGAAATTCTTTTCAAAATATAGTATCTTATTTCATTGAATATTGTTATTATTAAATTAGATTTTTTTATTATTTTTTTTGAATTGTTGTATTACAACTAAATCAAATTTTAACTATATTGATGGGATTTAACACAGTCTTGGTTCTCTATTTCATATTAATAAGTATTTTCATGTTTCTTTTTAATAAACTATATTGCAAATTAACTAAAGCACTTGTACTCTTTAATTAAACTATTCTATTTTATTCCATTATTCCCTTTTCTCAAGTAATATACTTATAAGGATCTAGCTAGTTACAAGATTCAAAAATAAGAAATTTGGTTAAATATTTTGGGAGCTAGTGTCTAATATGTTGAATTGTTGGTATTGACAAAATCGGTTAATCCAGAGAATCGGTATATGTGCTAAAGTTTTGTCATTGATGTCCAACACTTACCGGTGAAGTGGTATAGGTAGAGCAATGTTGTTTTTCAGTAAGCCAAGGTGATGACTTATAATACATGGAAAATAACATTGGTATTGAATTATCAAGGTTCAATCATCTCAAGGAAAAATAGACTAAGCCAACCGGTCCATCATTCAGGAAGATCTGTCACTTTGATGATGATGATCGATCACTTTGAGACTTGAAGTTATATGCAAACCAATAACTCATTGGTAAATAGGGGAAGAGACTTGTTGCTAGCACGATAAACCGACAATCAAAGGACGAACCGGTAGTATAGAAGTGCAGTAGCATACTGGTACACTGGTATGATAGAAGGAAGACAAGTGATCACCATAAATCTCGAAGCGATGATAGGTTATTCAGTTGTGGTGGCAAAGGATGAGTTGGTGAGCTTGTGTCTATGCCAAATCATATGTTGGTAAGGTCAACTTTCAGTTATCATGCAGTCAAACATGATTACATGTGGATTTTTTAGTTCGCACTTATTTGGTTGAACACGACTTAGAAGTTTCTATCTTTAGGAGATGCGGTGGCAGAATTGGTTGAGCACTTGGTGGAATTGTTGTAAGGCACGCAAAGAATGAGTGGGAGATTTTGAATTTGAAATATTTTGAAATCCATGATTGGTTTGATTGAGGGAATACCTGAAGGTGTCGATAGAAAATGTATAAAGAGTTCTTGAGCTTTTTCAGAAAGTTTTGATCGTGAAATTTAAAACAAGGAAATATTGTTGAAGGCGATCCAAGGTGAAGAATAGAGAGAGAGGAAGTACTAAGAGATGTTAGCACTAGTAGAGTGTTTTTGAGGTAGATCGACTAAGTGCAGAGTTGAGAGATAGCGAACTGGCTGAGTACAGAGCCGAAGGACAGAGAACTGGTTGAGGGCAGAACCGAAGGACATAGAACCGAAAGAGTGCAGAGTCGAAGGTCAGAGGACCGACAGAGTGCAGTGTCGAGGGATAGGTGACTGACTGAGTGAAGAGCCGAAGGTGTAAGAAGTAAACCGATGTTATGCAGAGAAGACAAAACCGGTGTGTATAGAGTGTGATGCATATTGAGATCTGATCAAGCTATCAGTAGCTAATTCAATAGATCATCCATCTATTGCTTTCTAACTACTTCAACATAAATCCCTTAACTGGGTGGACTTTAACAAGTCCCTATCGTAAAATCCCTTAATTGGGTGACATCTTAACTGATGTTCTAGTCCTCTAACTAGGCTACCTTTAACAAGGTAAAGGCACTAACCGGCCTTGATCAAAATCCCTTAACCGGGTGGCACCTAACAATGTCTTTGTAATCTCCTAACAGGGATGGCTCCTTACAGGGCATACTTTAGAAGAGTACAAATTTTGTGACTTCCTACTCACACCGTGGTTTTCTCCCTTTTTGGGTTTCCACGAGATAACTTCTTGGTGTCACTGTCAACTTTTCATGCTTGCATATTTTACTTTAGCGATTAAGTATATTGTTGGATTTTAGATGAATGCAGATTTAAGTTTAAAGTTAAATTGTGAAAATTTGATTAATTGTTGATTCACCTGTCTCCTCTCAGCACTGGTTGGGACTAACAATTGGTATTAGAGCATCAAGTCCCTAGAATCAGAAGAAGCTTAACCAGCTTAGGGAGAGATCCAAGATGGTGCGTAAGGAGGGTCCTAAGTTCTCTAAGGAGAATTACATCTTATGGTGTGGAAGAATGAAAATATATCTAATATCCCTAGGTGAACACTATTGGAATCATGTGATCACTGAGTACAATGAACCTTCAGGGACTCTTACTATAGACCAGATCAAGGAAAGGAAAGATAATACTATTGCTATGGATCTGATTGTTAACACTCTTTGAGATAATGAATTTGCAGAGGTACAAGATTTGAAATCAGCTTTTCAGAGATGGAATAAGCTGAAGACGGTCTATGGGAGAGATCCCCATGTTCAAAAGACCAAAGTAGACAGCCTGAGATGAAAATATGATGAGATGAGAATGCAGAAAAGTGAAAACATAGAGCAGTATAGTAAAAGGATAAAGGATGTAGTAAACTCCATTAAAAGTGCAGGAGGAAAGCTCGAGGAGGAGGATGTGGTTAGAAAAATCCTGAGAACTCTGCTACCACAATATGCTATAAGGGTCTCTGCTATCCAAGAACTCAGTGTGAACATTCAATGTAACTCTTGACTCACTGATCGGTAAGTTGACTGCTTTTGAATTGAGCAATTATGACAACATACGAAAGATTGATGTTTCTTTCAAAGCATCCATGATGCATGCACCAACAAGGAGAAGGAAAGAAACCGGTAGTAGCTCTACTACCAGAACTGGTCATTCCCATGAGAGTGACAATCTGCTCTCTGGGGAATAGGAGCACGATGAAATTAAAGCTCTATTGGCAAGAAGATTGCTAAGAGGTAAAGGAAAATACAAAGGTAAACTACCCTTAAAGTGCTTCTCTTGTAATAAGATAGGTCATATTGCTTCAAGATGCCCTGACAATGATAGAGATGGGAAGGATAATTTTAGAAGTTATAGGGACAAGAGAAAGAAGGAATGTTATCTTGTAGAAGAAGGAGTCATTGATGAAGAATCAGAGGGATCTGATGGAGATGGCATTGCATTTGTGGTAGTCAAAGAGGACAACACAGAGGAAGGAGATATGGCATTGATTTCTAGCACAAACTGGTGTGGAGAATGGGTGATCGATAGTGGCTGCACTCACCACATGACCTATGACAGAAACAAATTCCTCAGCATGGAGGATTGCAATGGTGGAACGGTGAGGTTCGAAAATGATGCCCCATGTGCAATAAAAGGTAAGGGGTCTATAGCCTTGAATGATAAGACAAATTATGATGATGTCTATTGGGTAGAAGGATTAAAATATAGTTTTTTAAGTGTTTCACAACTTAACAATAAGGGTTACCGGTTAGAGTTTAATGAAGGGATATATAAAATAAATGACAAATCTGGAAGTCTAATTGCCACTAGTAAACAGTCAAGAGGCAATTTGTTTCATCTAGACACCACCATAGGTAATTGTCTAGTGGTTAAGGTTGAAGACAGCTGGTTGTGGCATAAAAGATTGTGTCATGTTAATTTTGATAGCATAGCTAAAGTTAGTAAGGAAAAATCTATCAAAGGTATGCTTGACATAGTAAAACCTGAAAATGTTATGTGAAAAGAGTGTCAACTAGGAAAGTTGATCGGGTCCTGTTTCAGCAATAAAACTTTCTCATCTGAAAATGTGTTGGACTTAGTTCACACAGACCTATTTGGTCTCATGAGAACCAAGAGCTTCTATGGAGAGCGATACTTTATGTTATTTGTGGATGACTTCTCAAGAATGATGTGGGTTGTATTCTTGAAGGAAAAAACTGAAGCCTTTCACATGTTTAAGGTGTTCAAGGCTCGAGTAGAAAGAGGAATCGGTAAAAATCTGAAGTGCCTGAGATTAGACAAAGGAGGAGAGTTCACCTCTCAAGAGTTCATGAACTATTGTGAGGAACAGGGGATCATGAGACAAATGTCAACACCTAGAACACCTCAGCAGAATGGAGTTGTAGAAAGAAGAAACAAAATTCTTATTGATTGTGCAAGGACTCTGATGATATAGAAGGACATCCCACATATCTTTTGGAGAGAAGAAAAAAGAATTGTTGTATACACTTTGAACTGGATATACGTAAAGAAGGGGACAAACAAAACTCCCTATGAATTATGGAGTGGATGCTCACCTAATATTTGTTATTTCAAAGTATTTGGAAGTAGGTTCTATGTACACTAGAAAATTTGATCCTAAGAGTGATGAAGGAACCTTCTTAGGTTACTCAACAAAGAGCAAGGCATACTGGTGTTTAAACAAAAGGACCGATAAGATTGTGGAAAGTGCAAA
This sequence comes from Cryptomeria japonica, assembly GCF_030272615.1. Taxonomy (NCBI): domain Eukaryota; kingdom Viridiplantae; phylum Streptophyta; class Pinopsida; order Cupressales; family Cupressaceae; genus Cryptomeria; species Cryptomeria japonica. The sequence goes on from NC_081408.1 coordinate 129,250,581, forward strand.
TGTCAGAGTAGATGAGTACTCTAAGAAAAATGAGCAGGACAGTAAAAGTGAACCAGAGGACTTCAAAGGGTTGGAGTATAATATACCGGTGGAACCTACTGAAGAAGATCCTATTGAAGTGGCTAATGAAGAAGCCTGTGAAGTAGAACCTGTGCAACTGGTAGAAGAAGCTCTAAGGAGTGAACTGGTATTGGCTAAATATGTCAAAAATAATAACTCTACAGAAAATATCATCGGTGACAAGGATGTAGGAGTTCTAACCAGAAGAAGAGAAAGAGAGAATGGGTGTATGCTCTCAATTTTTGAGCCCAAAACAGCAAACGAGGCTCTAAAAGATGATGACTGGTTCAAAGCCATGGAAGAATAACTAGAGAAAATAGAGAAAAAAGATAATTGGACTCTAGTACCCAGACTGGAAAATAAAAATGTAATAGGCACCAAGTGGGTGTTCAGAAATAAGATGGATGAAACCGGTATGGTGATAAGAAATAAGGCAAGATTGGTCTATAAGGACTATGCTCAAGAAGAATGTTTGGACTATGGATAAACCTTCATACCGGTAGCCATGTTGGAAGGGGTCATAATTTTGTTGTCCTATGCTACTTATAAAGGTTTAAAGTATACCAAATGGATGTCAAATCGGCATTCTTAAATGGGGTGTTAGAGGAAGAAGTATACATAGAGCAACCGAAAGGGTTTGCATCTAAAGATGGGAGGAATATGGTATGCAAGTTGCAGAAGGCTTTGTATGGGTTGAAACAAGCACCGAGAGATTGGTATGAGAGGTTACACTCATGTCTGATAAGCATAGGGTTCAAAAGAACCAGTGATAACAGTAACTTATATCTGAAGAGTGGAGCTGAAGGAAAACACCTAATTGCTGAGATCTTTGTAGATGACATCATCTTTGGGGGAGATGATAAGATGAGAAGAAGCTTTGCAAGACAAATGCAACAAGAATTTGAGATGTCCATGATTGGTGAGATTAAGTTTTTTATTGGCCTGCAAGTCTCTCAATTAAAGAATGGCATCTTCATCAATCAGACTAAGTACATTAGGGAAATTCTGAAAACTTTTGGAATGGAAGATTAAAGACCTGTTGGAGCTCCAATGGTTACAGGTTGCAATCTATCTAAATATGATGAGGTTGAAGAAGTGAATGAGACACTTTACCGGTCCATGATCAGTAAGTTATAGTATGCAGTACATAGTAGACCAGACATAGCCCAACTTGTTGGCTTGGTTGCCAGATTTTCTGCAAATCCAAAAGAGACTCACATGATGGTAGTCAAAAGAATATTCAGATACCTAAAGGGGACTGATGAGTATGGTCTTTGGTATCCACACAAGGGAGACTTCAGTTTAAGTGTCTTCATTGATTCAGATTGGGCTAGAAACATCGATGACAGGAAGAGCACTAGTGGAGGTGTATTCTTTCTCAGAGACAGGATTGTATCTTGGACAACTAAGAAACAAAACTGTGTATCTCAAACCACAATTGAGGTTGATTATGTAGCTGTTGCTATTAACTGCACATGGATAGTTTGGATCAAGCAACTGCTAGAAGGAATACAAGAAAAATTGATTGGACCGGTAGTGATTCATTGTGACAACACCAGTGCCATTGACATATCTAAGAACCCGATGATGCACTCCAAAACGAAGCATATAGCCATCAAATATCACTATCTAAGGGAACAAGTTCAAGAAAAGGAAGTGATGTTGGAGTACATACCAACAAAAGAGCAGGTGGTTGATATCTTCACCAAGCCACTACAGTAGGACACCTTTGACTATCTTAGAGGTAAGTTGGGGGTTTTGCCCCTCCATTTAGTAAAGTAAGCAAATAGGATTCTACATCAATCTGGTATGCTTTCAAGTACCTTTTTAAAAATGACTAGATTGATGAGTGTGGACTACTCCGGTTAAGGGGAGTGGTCTTGTAAGTGTTCAGAAAGGACTCTTTGGAATTGTTGTCAAAGGGAGAGATATGATTAGAGTGTTTGAGCTTTGGCAGGTAGTAATTGAGCTAAAGTTGTTGTATTAGAGTATGACCAGTGATAGGGGCGATATTCATCAAGGCAGAAGTAATGACTGGACTGGTACAGAGATAAAGAAACATCTAATTAGCCAGAGTTTGAATGTTTGCCATCAATGCCAAAGGGGGAGATTGTTGGATTGTTGGCATTGACAAAACCGGTTAATCCAGAGAACCAGTATATGTGCTAAAGTTTTGTCATTGATGTCCAAGACTTACCGGTGAAGTGGTATAGGTAGAGCAATGTCGTTTTTCAGTAAGCCGAGGTGATGAATTACAATACATGGGAAATAACATTGGTATTGAATGATCAAAGGTTCAATCAACTCATGGAAAAATAAACTAAGCCAACCGGTCTATCATTCAAGAAGATCAGTCACTTTGATGATGATGATCGATCACTTTGAAACTTGAAGTTTTATGCAAACCGGTAACTCATTGGTAAACAGGGGAAGAGACTTGGTGCTAGCACAACAAACCAACAATCAAAGGATGAACCGGTAATATAGAAGTGCAATAGCATACCAGTACACTGGTATGATAGAAGGAAGATAGGTGATCACCATAAATCTCAGAGCGGTGATTGGTTATTCAGTTGTGGTGGCAAAGGATGTGTTGGTGAGCTTGTGTCTATGCCAAATCATATGTTGGTAAGGTCAACTTTCAATTATCATGCAGTCAAGCATGATACATGCAGATTTTCTGGTTAGCACTTATTTAGTTGAACATGAATGAGAAGTTTCTATCTTTGGGAGATGCGGTGGCAAAATTGGATGAACACTTGACGGAATTGTTGTAAGGCGCACAGAGAAAGAGTGGGAGATTTTGAATTTGAAATCCTCTGAAATCCATGATTGGTTTGATTGAGGGAACACCTGAAAGTGTCGATAGAAAATGTATAAAGATTTTTTGATCTCTTTCAGAAAGTTTTGATCATGAAATTTGAAACAAGGAAATCTTGTTGAAGGTGATCCAAGTTAAAGAATAGAGAGAGAGGAAGTTCGAAGAGGTGTTAGCATAGTAGAGTGTGTTTGAGGTAGATCGACTAAGTGCAGAGTCGAGAGACAGAGAACCAGTTGAGTGCAGAGCCGAAGGACAGAGAACCAGCTGAGGGCAAAGCCGAAGGACAGAGAATCGGCAGAGTGCAGAGCCAAAGGTCAGAGGACTGGTAGAGTGCAGTGTCGAGGGATAGGTGACCGACTGAGTGAAGAGATGAAGGTGTAAGAAGGAAACCGGTGTTGTGTAGAGAAGACACAACCGGTGTATAGAGTGTGATGTATATTGAGATCTGATCAAGCTATCAATAGCTAATTCAGCAAATCATCCATCTGTTGCTTTCTAGCTACTGCAACTTAAATCCCTTAACTGGGTGGACTTTAATAGGTCCCTATTGTAAAATCACTTAACCAGGTGACATCTTAATTGATGTTCTAAGTCCTCTAACCAAGCTACCTTTAACAGGGTAAAGGCACTAACCGGCCTTGATCAAAATCCCTTAACCGGGTGGCACCTAACAGTGTGTTTGTAATCTCCTAATAGAAATGGCTCCTCACAGGGTGTACTTCAGAAGAGTACAAATTTTGTGGGTTCCTACTCACATCGTGGTTTTCTCCCTTTTTGGGTTTCCACTAGATAACTTATTGGTGTCACTGTCAACTTTTCATGCTTGCATATTTTACTTCAGTGATTAAGTATATTGTTGGATTTTAGATGAATGCAGATTTAAGTTAAAATTTAAATTGTGAAAATTCGATTAAGTGTTGATTCGCCCCTCCCCTCTTAGCAGCGGTTGGGACTAACATAATATACCTTCAAAGAGTTATGCATGATGGTTTTCTTGGCTGCACTTGAGGTAAGAAAAGAATAAGAGGATTAATATTAGGGGATATGATTTCTTACATCTTTAGTTGCATGTGTAACTTGTTTTCAATATTCCATAAAATAAATAATTAGTTCTCAATAGTACTAAGATATGATAAGAGGTGTTTAGTGACAAATAAATGGGATTTTATTATACAATGGGTATGGCTAATCTACTTGAACAAGTCTGTTATTATATCTCTTCAATTATACTATTAAGCTCTATAGGAATATACTTATCGATATTATAATACCAAAACTATAAATGAGTTGTCGATGTTCTTGTTCATTTTCTCATAATTGTCCACAAGTGCATCATGAGTCAAACATTATTATTAACTAATATAGCTCCATGGGTCTAGGTCTAAAGTTTGTTCTCTAGGATTGGAGGACCAACATCACCATTAACAATTTGGGAATTTCTAACTAAGAGAGAAATTCCTTTGACTCATCTTTGTGATATAACATTAGTAATTGGATATATAAAGCAATTTAGTAGCCAACACATAAAATGATGCTAGGCAATTCTTTACAAATATATTTTTAAAGAGACTAAATTATTAATATTGAATGCTATTAAGAATGAGGCAACTAAAAGCAATAGTAAATAACATCTTAAGTAACTATAGAAATTTGTGTATGATGCATATCTTACTAAGAATGAAAAAAATTAAGGGCTATCTAATTCTATCATAATATTTTTGAAATTAAAATTTTGACAAAGATCACTTGTTAATTGAATTTTCCAACCCATTCCATAACTTCCCAAATGTAATATTAACATCTTCACTTATAAAAAATTAATTTTTTGAATTGTGTTTTTTCTATGTGAATAACCAGTGGAAGGATATGTCTAACACCAAGAACAAGAGCCTCTACGATGATCTTACAAAAAAAAGTAAAAAACAATGTAGTGATTATTATTTGATTGTATATCGGCTTAAGAGTGTCAACTTTAGAAGTAATTGAATATTTCACTATTCATAAGAAACCTTTTCATTAACTATGTTAGCAACATTGTAATAGAGTTCCACTTTAGTAAGGATTTTTTAATAAGGCATGAGCTAAGTGGAAGAGACATAATAAGGGACTATGTCCAAGCATTTTTTGAAATCGTCCTCAAGATCTTGTGAAGGGTCTTAAGACTTGAGCATAATTTATAGTGTTGACTAAGCCCTTAGAAATTTAAAAAGATCTTAAATGTGTTTATCTATTTGTTTATAGATTGTATTTCTTAATCTAAGTTGTGTGACTAGAAAGATTGGAAGAACTCCTTCAAATATTGGTTGCCAACCCTCAACAATGATTTTAAATTTTGATATGATCTCCTCTAGCTATATGCAAATTTAGCCACATAATGCTGTAAAAAAAATTGGAAGCACATCAAATCAAGCTAAATGGAAAACTAATTGAGCTTTAATGAAATGGTCACATGGGACTTGTGGTGTATCTTAGCTTATTAATGACTATAGATCATAATAGAAATGTCTAGTGCAAGTTGTGTCATCAAACCATCATGCAATTCAACCCATGCCACCTTGGGGTCACTTGACACAAGATTCTAAAACTAGTGTATATCAGCAAATGTGGGCTTGCAACAAGAACATACACTTGCAAATAGTATTTTTCTTAGGTAATGAGGTTTACCAGCTTTCATGGAGGGATAAGTACAATCTAATAGAGCCACCAACACTTGTCTTGCATTATCATTAGTATTGGGTTAAAAATATTTTGTAAATGCCAAGACTTTAGTAATTTCGTCATTATCATATCTCATATTATGAACATTAATTTGAAAAGCCCTTTTTGAAACTATTATAACCATGCTTAGGAAGATAATTTCTAATTTTATATATAAAAATAAAATATAAAATAAATGTTTAAAAAATCTCTATATGATGTTCCTTCAAATATGATAGATATCACCATTATATAACTTAACAGCACTATAATTTAAATATTTTAAGGCTCCTATTTGTTTTTATATGACGAAGAATATTGTCCATGTGTTTAGGTAAAACAAAAGGCGTGAAAAGTCAGCTTCCTATGTGCGTGAATGGAAGGAAAGCCGAACTTTCTTATTAATTTGTTTAACACATTGTGCGACCATACGAAGCCATTGCGAAAGAGAGCGCAAAAGAAAGGAAACAGAAAATCTACGCACATTAAAGCGAGGAAAGATCTCTTGCAGATTCCTGCGAAACAGAGTATGAAAGGCAATAAATTAAATCTATGCAGACGCGATTCCTGCGAAACAGAGTATGAAAGGGAATAAATTAAATCTATGCAGACGCAGTCGCGTCTATGCTGAGAATGCAGGTTCCTTTGTAGCTTCAACAAAACCGAGTTAATTGATATTTGCTGGTGCTTATATCTTATATAAGGAAGGCAATTATATTTGCAAAGAGAACAATCACAGATAAGAAACTTTGTAAGGACAGGAAGCTAAGGATTACGCAACACTAAGTTTCAAATTGGAAAGAAATTGACTGTTTGTAAATACTTCAACAATGGTTTCCGTGATTGCAAACTGTATGCATGGGGAATCGCACAAGGCTTGGATGAGGGCAACGAACAAGATTTGTAAAGGAAAATATAGATCAGAACATCATGGAAAAGGGCTATATAAATTGCCGCAGATCAGTACTGACTCCTTATCAGATGTTCTTTGTCAGTATCTGCAATATGCCCTCCACTTTGCCAGTATTCACTCCTTAGATGATGTACTCAAGGAATGCTTCTTAGACTTGGGATTATTTCTCGGGGATAGGAAAATATGTGCTGATGCAATTTTGGACATATGGGTTTATGTTCGCAAGCTACAAAGGCATGATGCTATTGACATCTTATCACAACTTGCAAGCAGCAATCTGTTAAATTTAACGAGCAATTCAAGGTAATTGCCTTTGGTTCTATACAATTTTATATATATTGAATTTCTTTTGTCCATATTTTTCAATACTAAGCTGACATGCTTGCACTAAACAGAGGAAGTACGACAATGTCATATGGAAATACTTCAGAGTTATACTTTTCCCACCGTGACGGAATGCGAAATTTGGCCATGTATTTGGGACACCATGACAATATACTCCACTGCAAGAGGTTGTTCATAGAAAGGAAGAACTTTGGTTCGTTAGAAAAATGGGAGTTGCTCAGAGATAGAGCTTCTCATACTCAAATTCTCTCCATTCTCACCGGTGAGTTATTCAGAAACTCTTATACATCCATTTTGGTCCAGAAAAATATTTCTTTGTCATACTAATAATTATTTTTCATGTTCATTGTTGATCTCCAATTATAGAAAGAAAAAAAAAGAATTTCGAAAATGATTTTCTGAATAGAATTAAGTAATTTGGCTGGCATGTGCATGAATTTCACATATATAACTAGTCATTATTAGTGCACAAATTTCTAATTTTATTTTCTTTGTAATTAATACATGCAGGCCCTATGGAGGAAAATGACTGGTATGATATGAATTTCCCCGAGACAGAGGCTCTGTTATTATTCTTTACTTCGACAGAATACTTTCTTCCCCAATTTCTGAAATCCATGAAAAAGCTAAAGTTTCTGATGATATTCAATTGTGGTACAAACAAGGCAATAGTGAAAGGTCTAGATGTCTTATCATCACTCACTCAACTCAAGAGTGTCCGCTTGGAGAGGTTGATTTTACCCTTTGTTGAAAAACGGGGCATTGAAGCACTGCAGAACATAGAGAAGCTATCTTTAAGCTTATGTGAAGGATTTGAAAATATATCTCCATTCACCAAGCTAAAAGATTTTAACCTGGACCACAGCAATGATTTGGATTTACCTCTTGGTATCTGCAAAATGCCTTCCACTCTATCATGCTCTATTACCAACTGCCATCAGCTTCAAAATTTACCATATGATTTTGGAAATATGAGCAATCTGAGAATGTTGAGGTTATCGGCATTACCACGCCTGGAACAACTTCCTGTGTCAATTGGGAAACTTGTACAGTTGGAATATTTAGACATTTCACTATGCGAGGGCTTGAAAGAACTTCCTAAGGAAATAGGCCAGCTCAAGAAATTGAGGGAGCTTGATATGAGAGAGTGTACTCGTTTGATGGCACTAGCTTCAACTGTTTGTGAACTAAGTTCCCTGAAGCTTGTCACCTGTGATGTGACGATAGGGAAGCAGTGGTTGCGAGCCAAGAACATTTCTATTCCTGAGCTTAGAGTTGAAATTGTGGAAGCACGCTTTAGTTTGGGTTGGCTTGATGATTGACTTCTTTTATTATCTCTTATCTTGAAGAACAAGATCCAAGGATTTTGGCATCCTTTGTAAATTTTTCATTATTTTTTTTTAAATACAAGGTCCTCTAGATTTTCAGCCAATGATCAAGTGTTATGGCAGTTCAGTGCAGTATACGTTCTTCAATGGATTCTACATGCATAAAAAACATATTCTAATAAGTTCGTAAATGGGTTCGCACAACAATTAAATTGATCTACGCTATCTTCTCTGAAAGTATACTAAATAAATTAATCCAAATGCTTATAAGTTTTCAATTTTCAGTAGAGTGTCGTATGTACAAATTTGTCGAAACTTACAATTGGGTTTTTGAATTTGCCTAATAGTAGGCTATATATGGTGGACATAGTCCACCTGAATTCAGTATCCTCACGCCGGAACTATCACGTCGGATTTATTTCTTGCAGAATTTTCATGCCGATTTGTGATAATTTTTAAACATGACTGCCTCCCTGCAAACCGACTTCCTCAACCCATATGCTCCACAACCTGCAATCTGATCGCTGGAGGGTCTTAGTATTATTAACAAGGGCAGTTCCAACAAAACAATGGAATCGAATTGAGTTTTTACAGAGCGACAGTGGAGTTGCTTACCCTGTTCAAAGGTTTGCACATACTCTACAACTGTGGCCATGGTGGTATAGTCTCAATCCAAGTCTTCTTTTTTCATGTACCCAAAGAGTTCTAGAGCCTCTTCATACAACCCGCCTCAGGTATATCCTGTAATCATAGAATTCCATGAAATTAAATTTCGGTTAACCATTTTGTCAATGATTACATTCCCCACAAAAGAAATGGATTGGCATCCAATTTTTTAAATGTAAGCGAAAAACTGATTTCCTACCTCTATTGCTTCTACACATGAGCAAGCCTTCAAAATGCTTGAGAAAAAAAATTCATTTGGGATTATGCCAAACCGTTGCATGGCAGAAAATAGCTTCAAGGCCTGTCCAAAATGCCTCGTCTGAACATATGCTGCAGTCATTGAAGCCCATGAGAATGAATTTATTTCAGACATTTTGTCGAACACTTGGGATACACCTGTCGAACTTCCACATTTGGCATACACATTAATAAGGCTGTTTTGAGCAAATACTTCCTGGTTATGTCCAGATTTCATCATGTGGGAATGAACAATTTTTCTATCTTCCAAAGATTTCGCCTATACAATCTTGCAATACAGTATAATGTGTAGAATCTGCCAGCGTGCTCCCTTGGTTTATAAATGTTTGTGGTTCATTCTGTTTTTCGTGCTTACAAGAGCTGCTAACATCTTAAACAATTCAATAATTCCTTTCTATTTCAACTGTCCAGCTAACCTAGCATTACAATGACTTCAATTCAATAATTTTGAGCTTCTAATAATGTGCTCGTGCGAATGGTTTCCCAATGAATTGAGTATCCTAAGAGAAACTGTGTTGAACATGAATTAAAATGAGTTGTTTTTTGTTTTTCCCTGTATGTTGCATTTCAGGGGTAACGATTAGGAGCCGTGCAAAAGCCAATTCTATGAATTATTTTTAGAGCTCAATAGGAGATTATAATAAGATCATGAGAGCATATCCAGACACAAGTAGGTGTTTGTACAGTGGAGATTTGTCTGAGATGTTAATAGGGGGAATTTATGAGAAGAGGGAGTGTGATATGTTGAGGAGCTCGATATCTATGGCCAATGTTACCCAGATATGCTTGAGGGCTTTAGTGGCATCTACCTCGACTTTTCTCACAGATGTATTGAAGGCTGAAGAATATGAAGATGGTGTTTTTACCGGTGTTGTTCAAAAGATGCCTCTTGTAGAAGTATCAAGAAAGTACTTGATTTTGGCTTTTACTTTTCCTTAATTTGGTTGTGTTTACTTGATGCTGAAAGAATTTCTTCTTGTGGGTGCTGCAGAGAGCTGTTGAGAATAGTCTACTGAAGAAAGCCAAAGTGATGAAGAGGATTGATTTGGAAGAATTTAGCATCCCATTGAAGCAAAGTGAATTCAAGAGTGCCTTCTATATTTCTCTGCTCCAGTGGCCTTGACATTAAGCATTCAATTTCTTTCTCTGCTACACGGTGCCAAGACATCATAGCAGTACTGCTTGAGTGAGTTTGCTTAATCTGACATTAACTAATGGGGAAATATTCACGATTCTGTGTTGCGATCTCTAAAAAGTAGGATATTTTAATCTATTTTTGATAATTTGTTGTGCCAGTTTGTATCGTGAATGGGTTTTTCAAACTGTAAGAACCTTATTATGCAGTTCCTTTCAAAATATTAAAAGGGAGTTAAAAGTGTTTATAGGCACTGATACAAAACTATATGATGAAAATGGGGCATATGCAAACATTGGTTTTGGTATTGCCGACTTCATTTGCCTTCCGTGGGTATGTGAAGTAAGTGTGGTTTTGGTATGTGTGGTTTTGGTATGATATTTAAGTGGTAGTGTGAAGTAAGTAGTACTGTGCATATTCAATTTACAGTTTTTTTTGGGTGGGTTAAGGGACAAGCTACTCTTTGGCATAATGATATTCAAATGGATTGTGTCAAATAAGTGTTGTTTGAATTTAATGTCTAGATTTTTTGGATTTTGTCTTTAATGATATTTCATGTGAGTATGTTAAGGGACAGTCTTCATTTTGGCATTATAATATTTAAATTGGGTGTGTGAAATATGTTAACGTCTTGATATTTTGGTTTTACAGATATTCATGTGGGTATGTGAAGTCTACATTTTGGCATTACTAATAGTCATAGCCCTTTTGATACGTTTGTCAAAAGATATTTGGGGCACTATAATAATTTAAACTGGGTGTGTAAAATATGTTAATACCGTGGCATTTTGCTTTACAAATATTCATGTGGGTATGTGAAGTCTACATTTTGGCATTACAGATAGTCTTAGCTCCTTTGATATGTTTGTCAAAATATATTATCCAAACATTGGACAATTTAGTATACCAGGAAGCTCAAAGAATGCCCAATTTATTTCTCCATTACAATGGAGCTAAAACTAGTGCTAAAGAGTTCAGTGCAAAGTGCTCGACCTGCATGAGAAGCTTTGGGGTGGTTGGTGTAGCCTCCAAAGATGTAGGAGTTCCTATTGCTAGCATCAAGCCTGGAATCTTCAATGGTGTTCATATGGACTATAATCTCAGTATTGACAGCATAAAACACTACAGGTAAGAAGTGTTACAAAATTTGGGATCTATAATTTTTTATTTTTTTTTCTCTATATACTCACAATGAGTGTTATACAAGGAGAATTTCGGGGAGATTGTTAAGGCCATAGATCAAGTTGATGAAAAGAACAACCACACAAAAATTGTAGGAAACACCTTGAGTTTCTAAAAGCAAGGCATATGAAAAAGGAAGTCGGGCATCAAACTAAAACTAAAGCAGAAATCGCCTTTGACAATAGTAAAGCAAAGGAGGAGGCAATCCTTTTGTTTAGCTTCCAAAGACACGACTTCTATTATGTATAAAAAATATGCTCTCATAAACAAATATACACTCAGGTTGAGGGCTAAAATGATGAAGGTTGAGTTGTTTATAGACAACTTTGACAGCAGTAAAATTTCAATAGTTTAATTTTGAATCGAAATTTATTATCTACTTTCAAATTTTGTTAGGCATCCATGGATGCAAGTTTTTGTAATTAAATGAAAACAAGGTTCATTGTTAATAAATACAATTAGTGATTATCTCCTAAAACTGTTTTTTTTTTCATTGAATTCATCTCATCTTCAAATTTTTAACTTTTTCCCGAACTTGAATGCGCATTGCAAGTTTTTTCATTTTATAGAAAATAGAAATTTCTAGGTTCCCAATTCTATATTTTTGAAAAAATAACAATTTCCAAATATCATGCTTTATACATAAAACTTGTTAACAATGTTGCAAGATGTAAAGCTTTATACATAAAACTTAAATTCCTTAAAATTTATAATCACTAAGAAATGCTATGATATAAACATTAAATTTTAGTAGACAACTTAATTTATTGTTTAGATCTTTTCATAGATGTTCTAGATCATAGGCTTTCGATTATTTTGGATCACTCTCTATCAATGTTTCCCATCTCTTTGGATCACTCTTTTAGTAAAGGGAAAATAACTAAAGACGATTATATATTTCTAACACTGATGTTTTGGATCATTTTGGATCATTCTAATCACTCTTATTAAAAAGAGGATGATTAAAGATTATGAAAAACAATCATGTATTTTTATCACTCATATGTTGGATCATTTTGGATTATTATGATCATTTTGATAAGAAAGAGAATGATTAAAGATTTTGTTCGATAAGTATATATTTTTGTCATACATTTTGGATCCCTCTGAATTAATTTCAGACCATGCACAATTCTCTAAAAGTTTTATCAAAGTCAAAAAGAATAGTATCTATGTTACTCTTTTAATATCCATAAGAAAATGATGCACTCCCATATCATAATTTAGTATAGTAAATTCACTAGATATTCTTTACCAATTCTCTAATGATAAGTTACCTTTTGTCAGAACTTTCCCTGATTACAATCAAAACAATGATGGGAATTATTGCCCCAAAATTGATCATCCCATCTACAAAAACATAAATCTAAGAAACCCCATTAAAGATCCAAAAAGACTTCACTTTTGGAAAGGATACCTAATAATTCTCAGCTCGGCATAATAATCCAAAACAATTTTCTCTACAATTATCAATCATAATTAGATAAATTAATCTAAAATACTCAAAAAATGAGTGGCAAGCAGTTATTTGATTCGAATTTATGGATACAATTGTAGCCAAAAGAATAGACAACGCATGCGAACTACAAATAGAACACTTTATATATGTAACTCATGCACTTTCTCTTCTCAGCGACCATTACATGCATACAACCTTAAAAGTCCCTTTTTTCTTGCTTTCTTTCTTCAATTTGGGATATCTATTATAGAGACCACACAATCCATCAAAAAATCTAATAAAGTAGCTAAACTGGTCTCCAATTAGGCAATTGTCTTGCTAGAGAAAATTTCCATAAATTTTGTGGAGCAAATAGCCATATGAATATTAAAGTAGTCTCCAATTAGGCAATTGTCTTGTTAGAGAAATTTTCCATAAATTTTGGGGAGGAAATAGCCATGTGAATATTAAAGTGGACATTGAGTTCTCATATGGAGTAACATGACATTCAACATTTGATAATTAGAAAGACATAACTCTCACACAATCCTCAAAAATAAATTGAAACTACAAAAGGATTCTAGTTTGGAGTCTAAGAGTGAACTTGAATGGTTTAGATTGAGTTAGTATCATCCAATTTTATGCATGCCACTAAGGTTAAGTACTATGTGTGTTGGTTCTATAGGGAGAACTTTCCAAATCACAAATTTACATTTCTAAAGAACAATTTTGCCTTCTTCCAAAATTCAAGAAGGGATGTGAGAGTATCAATTTCCCTCAAGGGAAAAAGAGGTTTCAAAAAATGAAGAGACTATATAAAATGGAAGAAGATAGAACACTTGTAGAAAGTGGTCTTCTTGAGTAACAAGGTTGATTGACCTTTTTGGAGGGATTACTAAAAGGGAAAGTAGATTTGACCAAAGCCAACACCACTTGTCTCACTGTATCATTAGCATTGGACTAAGAATGTGACACCTATCAAACCCTTACTAGTTGCGTCCTGATTATGTTTCATATTATGAATGCTAATCTAAGACTCTTTGTTAGACTATTGCAATAACTTCATTAACATCTATTCATCAATCTTACTAGATTTTCACAATCCATTAGTTTATTTGAATATGCTTCTGAATTTGATTGTGAGTTTTTTTGCATCAACGTCGATCACACTCTGTGATCCATCATCAGGATGATAGTAGAGAGCACAAGGAGAAAAAATGGATCACCGAGTGTGATCCGAAGCATTGATGCAAAAAAACTCACACAATCAAATCCAGAAGCATATTCAAATAAATCTATTCATCATTTCTTATATTTGAATAAAAATTATGCTAACTAATTTAATTTAATAAATAATTAAAAAATAATCTTTAATGTTATGTTTTAAAAAATTAATTTTTTTTTTTTTTTTAATAAGTTAACATACAATGCAGATGAACAAGTTTTTAATAAATTAATGCTACATTACTCTTAAAAATAAGTTATACTTGTATTTGCTAATTAATGCTTCACCTTGACGATATATTTTAAGTTTGAAGTATGGCGAGCTTCGTGGCAGCAGAACGGAATAAATAGACTAGCAAGAAAACCCCCCTACGTGACCTTCGAAATTATTTGTTCTATGAGTTAATACGAAACAAATCCGACAAGGTTGGTAGTAGTAGTGGAAAAAAATCTAAGCAGATCAATGCGCGTGTACGCTGAGAATGTCGATTTCATGGAAACTTCAATTAAACTGAGTCGTTCGATATTTGCACGTCTATCAATTTCTATATAAGGAAGAGATCTATATGATAGCGTAGCAAAGAAAAAGAAATCACATAAAAGAAACAGATTGTGAGAAGTTTAATAAATGGCTTCGATTCATTTGTTGATAGTTTTGAAATGGTGAATGATTCTACGTATTGTTATCAGTTTTATGTGGGGTTGAAGAAATGTTGTGGGGATTTGGAGGGAGTTTTGTTCCACGGCCAGGTGTCGGTGGTTGCTGTATGTTATGCGGGAGGTGGTGGGAAGAGTGCTCTAGATTCTACACTATGAAATTTTCTTCAAATTGAAGGTTAAATCCCTTCTAACTTGTGTTCATGTTTTAAGCCTTTATTAAAAAGCCCATTCCCTTGAAACTCTGGGTCTTCCTCTCTTTGAATGCTGTATGTGTAGAAGAGATGTGTAGAAGAGAGGAGTTTATTGGAATATAATGTTTCAACAGTTAGAGTTTGAATAGAAATCAAAGAAGATTTGTAGATCTGTTTTAGTTAGCTGTTTCAGTGGATTTGTTTTCAGTTGAATGTTAATCAGTTTTAGTTCATTTGACAATGTTTTTTTAGTTTGTTGTTATTTTTATTAGTATTTTTCAATAATGAAAATAAATTGTGAGTTTGATGTTCTGTTCTGCTGTTCTATTCTCCATTTCTCCTTGTATATCTCTGTTTTTAATAGAGTTAGCACATAACAAACAGTATTCTTCTTCTATGTTTGTGTTCATGTTTTAAGCCTTTATTAAAAAGCCCATTCCCTTATATTCTGGGTTTTTTAGTCTTTGAATGTCGTTTGCGTACAAGAAGAGATGACTTAGCACATAACAAACTGTGTTCTTATTCTATGTTTTCCCTGGCTTGATTTATTGGTTTTGTTTTACTGTATAGTGGATAGGAAGTGTTTCTTTTAGTAGTTGATATACTGTTATGTTTTCCGCAGATAATGTGAGGAAAATTTATTATTTGAAGGTCCATGATACAAAATTTTTGACTACCAAAGACAAATCCACAATCCTCTCAACCCTCGCTACAGAACTCTCTCAATTACCATTGTTGGAAAAGACAAATCCACAATCCTCTCAACCCTCGCTACAGAACTCTCTCAATTACCATTGTTGGGCCCAGACGATGCTCTATTGCTTCTCTACTCCTGGGCTTTTAGACAGAAATTTTAAGCGCTACGGATGCAAATATAGTAAAGGCGGTAAGGATTATTATGAAGTAATTGTTGTTTTCTTAGATTCATAAATAATTAATGAATTATTTTTTAATAAGATTCTGTTTTCCTACATGGTGTGCTAATGATTTCTATGGATTTTAGGAAGTGTAGGTGCAAGCAGAATGTGACGGTCTGCCACTTGCTCTCAAGGTGATTGGGAGCTCTTCGCATGGGGAACCCCAAGAGGATTGAAGAAGAGCAAAAACCAAGATTTGTAGAGGAGAAAACACATCAGATTGTCACAGAGAAAGGCTATGTAGATTGATACAGACCAGTATTGACTCCTTAGATGATGCAACTAATGAATGTTTCTTAGAATTGGTGTTATTTTTAGAGGACAAGAAAATCTGTGGTGATTCACTATTGGATATTTGTGTTTATGTTCGAAACCTGCGAAGGTGTGATGCTTTTGGTATCTTATCTGAACTTGCAAGGGCAAACCTGTTAAATTTAAGTAGCAATATAAGGTAATTTGTCTTCTTTCCTTCATATTTGATCTTTTGTTATTATATTTTTCAACACTAAGCTGACATTTTTGCACTTAACAGAGGAACTACAACAATCCCATATGAAAATGCCTCGGAGCTATACTTCTCTCAGCACGATGTAATGCCAGATTTGACCTTTTTATTTGGCATACCAAGAAAATGTAGTCGACAGCAAGAGGTTGGGTAAAGGGAGTTGCTTAATGATCGTGCATTTGATACTTAAATACTCTCCACTCCCACTGGTATGTTATTCAAAAGCTTTTACAGAAACATTTCGGCCCCCAATTTTTTTTTCATATGTTAATCATTATGTTCATGATCATCTTTGATGCCAAATTATAGATTAGACTTGAATTTCAAACATGATTTTCTTCATATTATAACGTTTGTATCACTCTTCAAGTAAATTCAAACGGCCTATCATAAGACTTTGATATCCTAATCATTTGTTCAGCAGGTAAGCTCAACTGCCTCTGTAACCTACTTTTTTGGACCTACCTTTTTGGATGTTCAAAATGTCCTATTCCCTAATAAGCAACAATATACAACACTGCTGTTTTCAATTCTCAGATTTTTCATGCTGTAGTATTAAGCACCCTTCTTTTTCTGCATCGCAAAAATAAGCTCTTTTTTTTCCTTCGCATATATCCATTCATGGTTTCAACTTCAATATGACAAGAATATAACCTATGTAACTGACATTCATAATTAATGCAAAAGGTTCTAATTGGATTTCCTTTTTGATTTGTACACGCAGAACCTATGGAGGAAATCACTGGCATGATATGAATTTCCCTGAGACAAAGGCTCTGTTACTCCTTTGTGGGATAGAAGACTTTCTTGAGT
This sequence comes from Cryptomeria japonica, assembly GCF_030272615.1. Lineage (NCBI taxonomy): Eukaryota > Viridiplantae > Streptophyta > Pinopsida > Cupressales > Cupressaceae > Cryptomeria > Cryptomeria japonica. The sequence continues at coordinate 129,267,734 of NC_081408.1, forward strand.
CTTCCCCCATATTTGAAATCCATTAAAAAACTTATTTATTTTATGGTATTAATTTGTGATACAAAGAAGGCAACAGTGAAAGGGCTAGATGGCTTAGCTTTAATTTGGAGATATTGATTTCACCCCTTGTTGAAAATGAGAGTTATGAAGAATACAGAGCTTGGAGAAAATATCTTTGAGCTCATGTGAAGGATTTGGAAATATATACACATTCAACACAAGCAATCTTATATCAGATCAAAGCAGCCAGTTTGAAGAGTTGGCCCTTGATATCTTGACTATGTCCTCCTCTCTGTCATGGTCTATTACCAATGGCTCAGCACAAAAAGCCGTCATGTAAACACTGACACTATGTGCTTAATGTGCTGGCAGTTTACAGTGGAGGTGTGCTTCCACAATTTTAACTCTAAGCTCTAGATTAGAAATTTTCTTGGCAAGCAACCACTTTCCCAATTTTCTCATCACATACAACAAGCTTCAGGGAACTTAGGTTACAAATAGTTGTAGTTAACCTCATCAAACGGGAACATTCTGTTGTATCAAATTCCCTCAATTTCCTGAGTTGTCCTATTTCCTCTGGAAGTTCTTCCAAACCCTCGCATACTGAAATATCTAGATATTCCAACCGTCCAAGTTTTCCAATTAATACTGGGAGCTCTTTCAGGACCGGTAAAGTCAATAATTTTGATATCATTAGATAGCTCACATTTCGAAGATCATATGGTAAATTCCGAAGCAGATGTCGTTTGGGGAAAAGCTTAAGGAGCTACCATGTTCTGGTGAACCTGCTGGCTTTTTACATTACCCTCAGTTCTATTAATTACCATTGTTGGGCCCAAAGGATGTTCTGTTGCTTTTCTGCTTCTGCATTTTTGGACAGATATCAAGTCTAAGCACTATTAATGCAAATCTCATAAAGCAGGTATGGATTTTTCTGAAATAATTGTTTTTAATGAATTCTCGTAAAAAATATTTATTTATTAATTAGAATTTGTTGTTTTCTGAAATCATTTGCTTACAAATGTTTTCTACATTTTATGATTATCACAGAAAAGGACTATTTAAATTGCTGCAGACCAGTATTGATTCCTTAGATTAGTGTTTCTTAGGCTTGGAGTTATTTCCAGAGGACAAGAAATTCAGTGGTGATGCACTATTAGTTATTTGGCTTTATGTTCGAAACCTACAAAGGCATGACGCTTTTGCTCTTTCATCTAGAGCTTGCAAGCAAAAACCTGTTAAATTTAACAGCATTCTAAGGTATTGTCTTTCCTTTAATATCTTGGATCTTCTGTTACCATATTTTTAAACACTAAGCTGACTTGCTAGCACGAACAGGGGAAGTTAAACAATCCCATATGGAAAAGTCTTGGAACTATGCTTTTCTTAGCATGATGTAATGTGAGATCTGTCCTTGTATTTGGCACACCAAGACGATGTAGTCAACAGCAAGAGGTTCCTCATAACAAACAGGGAATCTGGTTTGTTAGCTGAAGGGGATTTGCTTAATAATAATGCATTTGATACTCAAATCCTCTCGATTTTCACCGGTGAGATATTTACAAATGGATTTCGTCCAAATATATATGTTTTGGAAATGCTAACCATTATTTTTTATGTTCACCTGTAATATTAAATTGTGTTTTTTATGTTCACCTGTAATATTAAATTGTGGTCGAAATTCAAGAATTTTTTTCTGTATAATATTGCTTTATCTTCTTTGTTGTGACAAAATCTATATCGGATTGACATTGAAAACTAATACTAAGTCTTTAATATTCTAATCCCTTGTTCAGTGGGTGAACTCAGCTGTCTATGTAAATTATTCAAACTATCATCACTCACTTAACAGTGTCCGCTTGGAGAGGTTGATTTCACCCATTGGTGAAAAACTGAGCATTGAAGCACTGCAGAACTCAAAGAAGCTATGTTTGAGCTTATGTGAAGGATTTGGAAATATATCCACAATCATCAACACCCAGCTGCCAGATTTGAACCTCGACCATAGCAGTGATTTGGAGGAGTGACCCCTCAGTATTTGCAATATACCCCCCACCCTTTCATGCTCTATTACCAACTTTCGTCTTCTTCAAAATTTGCCATATGATTTTGAAAATATGAGCTGTCTAAGAATGTCAAGGTTATTAGCATTACCACGCCTGGAACAGCTTCCTGTGTCAATTGGAAAACTTGGACGGTTGGAATATCTAGACATTTCACTATGTGAGGGCTTGAAAGAACTTACAAAGGAAATAGAACAACTCAAGAAATTGAGGGAGCTTGATATGAGAGAGTGTTCTCTTTTGATGATGTTACCTTCAACTGTCTGTGAACTAAGTTCCCTGAAGCTTGTTACCTGTGATGAGACAATTGGGAAGCAGTGGTTGTGGGCCAAGAACATTTCTATTTTTGAGCTTAGAGTTGAAATTGTGAAAGTACAATTTCCTTTGAATTGGTTTCATGATTGACTTCTTTCTTATCTTTCATCTTGAAGGACAAGATCCAAGGTTCTTGACATCCATGTTAAGTTTCAATACATTTTGATACCCACTGGCACAAATCAATATAAGTTCATGTATATTTTCAGCCTATGATTATGATCAACTTTTGTGGTATGTTCAGTGTAGTAAACATTTTGAACTGGTTTGTTCATGTATAACAAGACATTTCTTTCTTTTGTATAAACCTTGGAGGTGGGAGTATTCAAATATGTGGGAGTTGTCCAGGCTGCAATTAAATTTGGCTCAGGAATTTAGAGTGCTCATTTTCTGTAAATGTGGTATGTAGATTAATCCAAATGCACATAAGTATACAATTTCCAGTCTTGTGTTGTAACTTATAGGTACAAGTTACAGAAATTATCTTCTTTTGCTATTAATATTTTTTTTAGATTCAATTCACAACAACTATCAACTTAATCAACCACTGTCATGGCGATGACTCCATGCCACCACTTAAAACTTACACTAGAAAATGTTAAGCTTCTGATGTTAGGGTAATCCCTTGATGCAAACCTATTTTTGAGCCTGCAAGTGAGCCTTCAAAGGAAAAACAAATTCTGTTCTGACCTAGCTCATGATGATGGAAAGAGAAAAGTATGACTAAGAATTAAGAAGGCAAAAAAAAAGAACCATTTTGTCAGTATGTGAAATGCACAATAAGAAATTGTATTCTATTCATACTCAAGTAAATACTAACATCACACAGAGATAAGATTTTCATACTAATTCCATCTCATTCTGTCCCCTACTTTGTGTCTTCCTTTTCCCTTCCCCTCTTCTATTCTTCTCACCCAAAACCCCTAAAAACTAACCCTGACTAATTACCTATCATTCAGCTCTCATAGCCAGCACAGTTATGCAGTCCTATTTTTATTGTTCAATCTAAAAATAAAAACGCATGACAACTGTTTGACAGTAATAGAACTACTAAACAGTTAACTAAAAATAGCAATAACAAGTCCTAGAAAAATTGAGTCAACTCAACTGACAGGTTATGGGGAATAGAAGTTTAAGGAAGGTGCTCTGCATCATCGTCCCCTCCTCTCAGAAAATCTGAACATAGTTTTGGAGTTGTTTGGCTGTGCTTCAGCAAGTCAGCTTCTGTGATCCCCGGGCTGCAAGACTCCGACAGTCCTTCCCATTTAACAAAATATAGCTTATGAGAATTGGACCATGTAGCCATTAGTTTAATATCCAACTCTTGTTCCACATGCTCTTTATTTTTCTTTGGCAAATACTTGATCCCATGATCACCTTCTTTCTTATTCTTCTGATCTTCCACCTGATGATCATTGACTCTAGCTGAATATGAGTATTGATCAGCAACACTAAAGATAGGACTAATATCCAAGTCTTCAGGTAAATCAATTTGGTAAGCATTCTCTTTTATATTATTCATAAATTTGCATGGTCCAATCTTCCTAGCTTTTAACTTGTTATAGATTCCTTCAGGATACCTTTCCTTGCAAACGTATTGTTAATGTGTTTTTTATGCACTTTGAACACAGAATAAAATACCAAGGTATTCTATCCTCTCTTGAATAAAGAAACCTCATATGCTATACAACATGATCAAATGAGATGACTTCAAGGTTTACAATGCAAGCTATGCGACTTAAATGCTTGGATAGACTCAATAATGTGATGTGATTTAGCTGGAATGACATGGGGACTTACGTTTATGAACTCTATTGGAACACAGACTCTAGCTCAATATTGGAAAATAAAGACAAAACAGATGAAGGGTTAGGAAATCTATTCTAATCCTAAGAACAATGTCAACAATGGATGATACTTGACAAACAAATTCCCTCAAATCAAGTGTTGCTTCGCCTTGATGACAACAACCACACAAACTTGATGCAATCTTCTAAGGAAATGGAAGATTTTCACATTGCGAATACATCATCCAAATCCCAATGCTAGCACAACTTGAATAAGTATCCACAATCGAACTTAGCATAATGATTAGGCTCAGGCTAACTTTACACTATAGCTTACAATCAGCAAACCCTAATTAATTTGAGCCTTCTGTAGAGGACTCTTTACAATTCAATGACTCAAATCAATTTGAGATAAATGCCCGAGATTCGATAATAAAACCCTAATTAGGGTTTGTTACAACAAACTTCCTTTGGCCAATGAAATAACTACATTGCTTAGGACACATGTCCATCTTTGGATTCTAACCAATAGTAAGATAGGATAAGTACATTAAACAATATTCACATGTGCGATTGCGCTCCTTGGGATGAGTTAATTCAATGAATCTGGATGTCCTAATGTGGAAGAACTTGTTTGACTGGATGATGACTAGATGCCAACTCAACTTACCTTGTAGATCGTCACCAAGAAGCGTTTGTGATTGAGGCGTATCTCTTGATACTCAACATTATCTAGCTTGATGCAATGTGATGAGTTACATTCCCAAATTGTATCATCTTTGATCAAGTCCGCCCTTTTCATCTTCTAGCTAGGGAATTTTCCTTCTCTTGTGATACATTTTCTTCTTCATGTTTGAGAACTTGCCCCTATTGATGCATTTTAATCCTCGACTCTGGATTCTTGAATTATTTCCTTCCTTAACCCTCTTTGGTCTTGAAATTCCCTGCCTTGGACTTGGATTTCATTTATATAATTTTTGACTTCATGATGTGAAATCCCATGTGATGCTTTGCATCTCATCCTTACGTTTGGGAATTCCATACTTGTTTTCTTCTTGATGATGTTTGATCCTCCATCTTGTGCTTAGATTACCTTTGCACATGATGTCCCTGACCAAGATTACCTTTGTAGTTTTGACCATGATCTTGGATTTTCGGAGGAAATTCAAGATTGTTGCAACATTTCCCTTCTCGAGTTGATTTCTTTTGCAAGCCTTTGTTGAGATGTTCTTGCCTTGAAATTGTTCAAACTACATGTTGCATTTTTGAAACCGTGATGACATTTCTCTTTGTCTTCACCATTGAAAAGTCACTCATGTTTGCTTTAAGATGTAGACTTTGCTGAATAATTCATTCTGCATATCACTTTGAATGCTCATCTTTCTTAGCTCAGACCTTGATCTTGCATTGTTGACTAGAAGTCTTCATGTTGCTGAATCTTTATGCATCATTCCTTGCTTACCTCTTTGCAATGATTCCTTGTTGTTTAGTTGAGGAAGTTCACACTTGACCTCATGATATCCACACTCCCTTCCTTATTGCCTACCTATTGATGTATTTTTCATGCACATGTGAACACAGAATAAAATACCAAGGTATCTTATCCCCTCTTGAACAAAGTTTCCTCGAACGCTGAAGATTTCGCCTAAGGATCATTCGAGAAGACTCCAAGGTTCTTATATGTAGGGTCTCTACGTGTGGATAAGCTCAATTTGGTCTGATGTGATTATGTTGGAACCACAAGGGGACTTATGTTTGAGTGTCTTGAGCGTTTAATCTGCTGGAACTTGAATCCTATCTACTAGCTGGAAGATAACGAAATATCAAAAGATACAGGGTTTGGAGAATCTAATCTAAGACCTAGAATGCAAGAGGATGGATGAACAACTAGGTGGAGTCCTACTAGGCTAGGTCTCACCATTAGATCGAACAATCCGACACCAACTCAGTGCGATCTTCTAAGGGATGCTTCGAATATATTCAAATCATACACCATCAGACACTAGTCACCATTCAAGTTAATGCGTGAACAATAGACACGTAACGACTTGAGATTAAGCTCATTCTATGTCAATTGACCACGCAAGGCGCACTTACAGTCAGCAAGAGGCTAGTGGTTTGGACTAGGCAGATTCCACGCGAGTGCATTCAATAACTTCCTTCATTCAATCTAATTAACCATCATCTAAAATGAAGATTCAACAAGAGACCATGCATATTGCAAAGAAACGACACATTTCACCATAACTTCAATGAAAATGGAGTTCATTTACAATTTAGGCAACAATTTCTTGCATTTTCCTCCTATTCTATTCTAATTGCTACTTTATTTTGTTGACTATTCACTATTGACTAATTTCTAACTATTCACTATTCTCTATTAGCTAACCATTAACCTTTACAAATGAAGAGTCAGAGCTTTATATAGAGAGCTCTTTACATTTCAATGACTCTGATTGATTTATAATCAATGGCTAGAATTACAAGGTGAAAACCCTAATTAGGGTTTGTTACAACAAACTCCTTTAGCCAATGAAATAATTACATTCAATATTTGTGAGCCAATAGGAAATCGGGGTAGGTGCCTCAAAGTTTGCGCCATCACTGGTGAGTCAGGTACATTGAATTTAGACATGCTAAGGTGGAGCTATTTGACTTGAGGAACAGTGACTAGGATGCCACCTTGTCTTGAGTTTGCTCGTATCTCTTTTGATATTCAACTTGGTGATGTTAAGAAGCTAACTCTAATTAACTCTTCTGAAACTATCTGCTTCTTCAACATATCCTTGCACTAACCTCGGTTGATCTTCTTTTGTCCTTGATGTACTTGATTGATGACGTACCTCTCCTTGACCCTCTTGTGTTTGATGAGGCCTCTTCACGGTCAAGTCATCATGTGATTTCTTTGAGGATAGTTCTAACACATTGCTTGCAATTATTGATCATTCGAAGTCCTTCAATTTAGTAGCACCTTGAGTACCTTCTCATGCATCCAAGGCGTCCTTAGTGATGATGAAACTTCAATAAGTCCTCCTTGTCTGCTCTTCCTTCTAGCCTGGTCTTGTTGATCTGCAAAACAAACAAAGGATGATTAAGTATACATGATATATTCATTCTAACATGATATTTCTCACCTTAAATCATCAACAAGAAGGCATTAGAATGAAATTCGCTCAGGACCCTCTCCAGGGACAGGACCTCTAATGAAATTTGCTTTGGACCCTCTGGAAGGGTCAGGAGCGAAATTGTTAATCTAACTTAATTCCCTATTCATAACTCATTCTTCAAGGCATTAAACTTCATAATTGTGCTCCTTCTAGGTATAGACAAGCCATTTGCTCTCAAAAATTACTTAGGACGGGTCATCCAATTGCTAAGGCAAGGTACAAGGTCCATTGAATAATTTCACTCTGGACCCTTTGGAAGGGTCAGGGGCGAATTCCTTCCTTTAGGTTGAATTCTTCCTTCCTCTCACTTCAATTTGCTTTGATTTTCACCTTTCAATCCCTCTCTCCTGAAGACATCAATGATTTGACCCCCAAAAAGGCCTAAAAGAAGGATTTCGCTTTGGACCCTCTAGAAGGGTCAGGAGCAAATTTTGCATTTTTGGATAAATTCTTCATATTTTGTGACCACAACTCACTCAAATGCATGCCTAAGGATGCTTCTAATCTCAATCCACCTCCATCAATGCTAGGCTTGATACAAAATTGGGGGCAAAGACCCTTTGGAAGGGTCAAGAGCGAAATTTGCGATTTAGCCTCAATTCTATCATTTCCTTTGTTCCAACTCACTTCTCAAGGCAAGACTTAACAATTCTCTCCCAACAATGCCTTAGGAATCAAGATCTTGATCTCAACAAGGAGCAAAATATAGTTTTTAGGAAATTTCGCTCTGGACCCTTGGCAAGGGTTAGGAGCGAAATTTGCATTTTGACACCATTCTTCTTCTTTTCAACCCTTCCTCTATCATCATCAAGTGAATTTGCCCTCTATTTAGCCTAAAACAAGATCTTTTTGGGTGCACTAGATGAAATAAGGAGTCCTCCTAAGGATTTCACTTTGGACCCTTTTGAAGGGTCAGGAGCAAAATTTGTATTTTGCTTGATTTTCCCTCATGAATCTTCATTTTTCATCCTTTTCTTATCAACAAGTCTTGTGCCTTCAAAAAAAAAGAAAAAATGCTTGGGAATGAGTTAGTTCATAGGTTGGAGCAAGGTATAATGCTTCATGGAGAAATTCGCTCTGGACCCTTTGGAAGGGTGAGGAGCGAATTTCTCTTTTTGGCTCAATTCACACTTCTTTTCTCCTTTCTTTGCCTTGAATTTAACTTGTCAAACTTCCCTCTATCACCATTAAGTCAACTTGCTCTCAAAGTGGTGTCTACTCAATGCTTTTGGTGAGGAAATAAGCAATCCTAAGGATTTCTCTCTGGACCCTTTGGAAGGGTCGGGAGCTTGAAAACATTTCGCTCGAGACCCTTTAGAAGGGTCAGGAGCAAAATTTGGAAAATAGGGCTTGTCCTTGATAAAGCTTTCTCCTAGCTTGCTTGCTTATAGCTTCAAACCACCTTAGGAAAATACCTTGAGGGCAATTTGCTTTATAATTGTGAGGAAAATACATGCTTTTGAGAAACTCGCTCTAGACCCTTTGGAAGGGTCAGGAGCAAAATTGCTCTTTTAGGCTCAATTCTTCCTCATTTTCACTCATCTTGCTTTAGACTTGTCTTTTTGAATCCTTTCCTTGCCATGCATGTCCACTATTTGATGTCCTTAGTGAAGAAATAGGTTTTTTGGGGAATTTCGCTCTGGACCTGTTATCAGAAAAGCTTGCACCCTTGTTGAGCTATCAACTCAGCAACCTTGTGAAACATGGAAACAACCCCGAAGTGTGGAACCTTGTGCAAGAGGGTTGAATCTCCAGAGAAGGCCGGCTTCCTTCTCAATCCAAGTGCAGGTGTTGAACCAACTCAACACTTCAAAACTTACTACTGAACCTATCCTAACAACTTGCAGAGGAAAGGGAAGAGAGAATTGCTTAAAATGAAAGGAGGTGATGCACCAAGAAGAGATGGTTTCTCTCCTCACCCGAAATGGCACAAGGAATCAACTGAAAAGCCTAACAGATGCACAAGATTCAATTGCATGAGTTACCCAAACGCATGTGTGGAGGGTGGAATTTTCTAATTGTTAAGAGGGGAGAAGGATTCCCACAAGGTCACACTCAGAAAACCAATTAACACAGCATACATGTGAAAGTAAACCACAAACATACACTTATAACGAAGGTAAGAACACATAAACATCATACATAAGTTGAAGAAAGGCAAGAATAGAGATTTTCAATTCATCATAAGGCCAAAAGCCGGTCTTACAATTGCAGAAATGCAAAAATTTACAAGTCTTCAAGAGAAGAGAATGACATAAGAAAGCTCAAGGCAGCAGGGAGAGAACCCTTTACAATGAGGCTTAAAAGCCATTATATAGAAAAATGGGTTACAATGGTGATCATGACCCCTGCATGTCAGTCTAGAAGTGCAAGGAAGTGCATGCACTTGACTTGTACATGCAAGCAACCTAGCCATACCCACAAAGGGCAATCCTAAGAAGGTGGATTGACTAACCTTCCAAAGTCAGGCATGATATAAGTCACCAAGCATGGACCTGTACCTCCCTTGATGGAAATCCTACCAAAAACATTAAATGCACCCCTATGGCTCCACAAAAAAAGTGCTAAAGTCACCAAAGCTGTCGGAGCATTTAAAGCTTTGAGTGTCGATCACGCCATCCGGAAGTGTTGCAAGTCGGAAGTAGTTTGGAAAGCTTCAGAGATCGGGGTCACCGTAGTTGGACAAGGAACTTCGGAACCTGGGGGTTCCGAAGTTCCGGGGTAGAAGACTAAGGAACTTCGGAACCTGGGGGTTCCGAGGTAGAAGACTAAGGAACTCCGGAACCTGGGGGTTCCAAAGTTCCGAGGTAGAAGACTTAGGAACTTGGGGAACTTCGGGGATCGGGGTCTCCGTAGTTGGGGAACTTCAGGGACCGGGGTCTCCGTAGTTGGACAAGGAACTTCGGAACCTGGAAGTTCCGGAGTTCCGGGGTAGAAAACTAAGGAACTTTAGAACCTGGGGGTTCCGGGGTAGAAGACTAAGGAACTCCGGAACCTGGGGAGGAGAATAGAAGAAAAGCTAAGGGAAGGAAGGGAACCTCGAAAACCTGGAGTTCCGGAGTTACGGAGCAGGAAAGAAAGAAGCTAAGGCAAAGAAACTCGGAACCTTGGGGTTCCAAAGTTCCGAGCTAGAGAAAGAGAGGGCCAAGGAACTTCCGACAAGACAACACTTCAAACCATGATTTCACTGCTTTTCTCCTTGATCAACTAGGCAGCGCTGGTCCATGGAACATATCTCTGATCGGTTCTCACTGATGGACCGAGGGTGTCATAAAATGACAACAGGACCCTTTGGAAGGGTCAGGAGCTTGAAAAAATTTCGCTCTGGACCCTTTGGAAGGGTCAGGAGTGAAATTTGCAATTATGCTCAAATTCCTTACTTTTCATCACTTCACTTTGTTTCACACCTCAATACTCTCTCAACTACGCCACAAGTACAAGGTTTATGAGGCAAATTAAGACCAAGAAGGGAGATATAAGGGAATTCGCTTTGGACCTTTTGGAAGGGTCAGGAGCGAAATTGAAGAATTAACCTTAGATACTTTCCAAACACTCAAACCCTCAATCACATTGTTCTCACCTTAGGACATGTCAACAAATCACCTTAAGGAGGCATCTAGCCCAAAACGTTGGATGAAAAGTGCATCTTAACCATTTCACTTAGGTATCCTTGGAAGGACAAGACCTATCCAAGAATTTCGCTCTGGACCCTTTGGAAGGGTCAGGAGCAAAAATTGCTTTATTGGTCAAATTCCTAACATTTCTTTCAACTTTGTTCTTAGACTTGGCCTTTGGGTCCTTCCTTCACCTTAATCAAGTCCATTTGCCTTCAAGGTGATGTCAATTCAATGCTTTTGATGACAAGTTAGGTGTTTCTAAGGATTTCGCTCTAGACCCTTTGGAAGGGTCAAGAGCAAAATTTCATAAAATGCTCAAATTCTTGACCTTTCTCCAAATTTTTAAATGTAGACTTGGTTGTTAGGCATTTCTAAGGGCAAAATAGGTCAGTATCACATCAATCAACGCCTAGAACTTCATCATTCATCAACTGGACCAATCTCAAACCCTCAAAGGGAATAATTCTTGAGAACGCCTACTCACATACCTCCATTCACTTCCTTAACTCAATGACATAGCCTCCAAAAGGCAAGATTCCTAGCAGGATATAAGGGCTTCCTCAAACTCAATCAAGACTCGACCTTCAAAGCAAGACCCAGGCCTAACCAAGAGGAAGCTTTCAATAGAGACCCCGACTTGGACCACCTACTGACCCACCTCAACTCAAGCAAAGCCTGCTATCCTAATGAGCCCCCTGGCGACCCTCAAATGCAAAGGCAAATAGCCAACAACCTAAAAGACCAAGAACCTAAAAGACCAAGAAAACTAACCCTAGAAAGCAAAAAGAAGGGCTCCCCATTTACAATGGGGCGATGTGTGAATACGTCACAACACTACCCACGATCTAGTCTGATTGTTGTCCATTGCTCTCCTTGTGATCTGCTTCAAATCTGATATTCTTCTCTTGCTTGCAATTTATTTGAAGGAAATAATTTTGCTTGAATTGTGAAATAACTTTCACAATTACTTTCTTTGTGGATTCTTCAAACTTCCTATTCCAAGTTAGCCTAAGGATAATTTTGTTTTCTTCCTTTTAATCTCTTTTCCCTCTGAAATCTAATTCAAATGAATTCAAACTTATTGCATATCCTTGAAAGGGCCGAATTGAACCTGTCTATTGGTGGATTAGATGAACATGTTTACAATGTTGCATTGCCTTGTGTTACATTGGAGGTCTCAAGATGGGCATGAATTCATGCAAGTCAAGGAACTATGGAGCGCATTTTATAGACTATATCAGGATATTCCTTGAGTTGGATTTCCATGTGTGGAGGAATTCTTCCTTGCATTAGGCGTGGTAGCAGTGCAGTGACTAGGAGAGTAGGTTTGAAGCATCCTCAAGGAAATTTTCAGCACATTCCTTAGAAGTGGAAGGAAATTTCACTTCCCTAGGGCAGGATAGCAAGCTGATATGGAAATAGGGCCCCCTTTTTCCTTAAACTTAGGCAACTTCTTCATCTTTCTGTTGTAATGCCTTATTCTTGTGCTTTTTGGTATTGATCTTCTTCTCGATTTGCCATGTTAGAGTATGAATCTTGATATTTTAATTGTTTCACTCTTCATGTGGTGGAAAAGTCCTTCATTCTATGCTCCACGTTCCTTATTCCTTGCTCGCATTAAACCTTTGACTAGGCGATTTGTGATTGGATCATTGAAAAGAAGATTGCAAGACCCTAAAGGGTCGGAATGCAAGGGTATAATGGAATAGCGCTCAAGCTTGGGTGCAATTGCAGTATGATGTGGAAATAGTGCCTTTCTTTGATCCTTTTTGAGTTCCTAATATCTTCACAAGTTGGATAGTTCTTCCCCTCAAGCTTTGAATATCATGTTCCGTTCCTTGTATCAAACCTGCAAAACAAACAAGAATTGAATCAACACGTGTAATGAATGAAGATATCATAAATTATAAGTTTTTATATGACGGAAGAATATTTTCCATGTGTTTAGTAAAAACAAAACGTGCCAAAAGTCAGCTTCCTATGTGCCTGAATGGAAGCAAACCCGAACCCTTCTTATTATTAATTTATTCAACCATTTCAACAGATGTCCTTCTGAAATCACATTTAAAGATGAAAGGAATTCGCCAAGGCAATACGAAACCATTTCGAGGAAACAACTTTTACACATTTATGCGAAAGAGAGTATGAAAGAAAGGAAATAAAAAATCCACGCACATTGATGCCAGGAATGATCTCTTACACATTCCTGCGAGACAGGGTATGAAAGGGAATAAATGAAATCTATGCAGACTCATTCGCCTATATGCTGAGAATGCAAATTTTGCTGCACCGAGTCGTTTAATACTTGTTGGTGTTTATTTCTTATATAGAGAACACACGTTTATTAGCCTTACAAAGAGAAGAAATCGCAGAAAGGACAAGGAGCTAAGGATTACCCAACACTAGACATCAAATTGGAAGGAAAATGCCTGTTTGTAAATACTTTAACAAATGGTTTCGATGATTGCAAATTCTATGCATGCCGAATCGCACAAGGCTTGGATGAGGGCAACGAACAAGATCTGTAAAAAAAAAAATAGATCAGATAATCACAGAAAAGGGTTATATAGATTGCAGCAGATCAGTACTGACTCCTTATCAGATGTTCTTTGTCAGCATCTGCAATATGCCCTACACTTTGGCAGTATTGAGTCCTCAGATATGTGCTCAAGGAATGTTTCTTAGACTTGGGATTATTTCCCGCAGACAGGAAAATATGTGCTGATGCACTTTTGGACATTTGGGTTTATGTTCGAAAGCTACAAAGGCATGATGCTTTTGCCATCTCATCAGAACTTGCGAGCAGAAATCTGCTAAACTTAACTAGCAATGCAAGGTAATTGCCTTTACTTTTGTATATTGAATTTCTTTTAATCATGTTTTTTCAACAGTAAACTGACATGATTTCACTTTAACAGAGGAAGTACAACAATCCAATATGTTAATGCTTCAGAGGAATACTTTTCCCAGAACGATGGAACACGAGATTTGGCCTTGTATTTGCGACACAATGACAATATACTGCACCGCAAGAGGTTGGTCATAGAAAGGAAGGACTTTTGTTCATTAAAGGAATGGGAGTTGCTCAGAGATAGAGCATTTGATACTCAAATCCTCTCCATTCTCACCGGTGAGTTATTCAGAAACTCTTACACATCCATTTTGGTCCAGAAAAATATAACCAGTAATGATTTTCTGAATAGAATAAGGTTTACATCACTTTTCTAAGTAATTTGGCTGGCATGTACATGAATTTCACATGTATAACCAGTAGTCATTATTAGTGCACAAATTTCTAATTGTATTTGCTTTGTAATTAATACATGCAGGCCCTATGGAGGAAAATGACTGGTGTGATATGAATTTCCACGCTGGAACTATCAGTGGGATTTATTTGGTGCAGAATTTTTAAACATGACTGCCTCCCTGCAAATCGACTTTCTCAACTGATATGCTCCACAACCCGCAGTCTGATTGCTGGAGGAGTTTTAGTATTATCAACAAGGGCAGTTCCCACAACAACAATGAAATCGAATTGAGTTTTTCAGAGCGACAGTGGAGTTGCTTACCCAGTTCAAAGGTTTGCACACACGCCTACAACTGTGGCCATGGCGGTATAGTCCCAATCCAAGTCCTCTCTTTTCATGTACCCAAAGAGTTCATTTTTCATGTACCCAAAGAGTTCTAGAGCTTCTTCAAACAACCTACCTCAGGTATATCGTGTAATCTTAGAATTCCATGAAACTAAATTTCAGTTAACCATTTTGTCAATGATTACACTCCCCACAAAAGAACTGGATTGAAATCCAATTTTTACAATGTAAGCAAAAAAGTGATTTCCTACCTCTAGAGCTTCTGCGCATGAGCAAGCCTTTAAAATATTGAAAAAACAAATTCATTTGGGCTTATGCCAAACCGTTGCATGGCAGAAAATAGCTTCAAGGCCTCTTCAAAATGCCTCGTCTGAACGTATGCTGCAGTCATTGAAGCCCATGAGAATGAATTTCTTTCAGACATTTTGTCGAACATTTGGCATACACCTATTAAACTTCCACATTTGGCATGCACATTAATAAGACTGTTTTGAGCAAATACTTCCTGGTTATTTCTAGATTTGATCATGTGGGAATGAACAATTTTTCTATCTTCCAACGATTTCACGCCTATAAAATCTAGCAATACAGTATAATATGTGTAGAATCTGCCAGTCTATAAAAGTTTGCGGTTCATTCTGTTTTTCGTGCTTACAAGAGCTGCTAACATCTTAAAAAATTCAAATATTCCTTTCTATTCCAACTGTCCAGCTAACCTAGCATTACAAACACGGCAATTCAATAATTTTGTATCCCATTGAAGCGAGTGAATTCAAGAGTACCTTCTAATATGTTTCTCTACTCCAGTGGCCTTGACATTGAGAATTCAATTTCTTTCTCTGCGACACAACACCAAGACAACATAGCAGTACTGCTTGAGTGATTTTGCTTAATCTAAAATTGACTAATGGGGATATATTCACAATTTTGTGTTGATACCTATTAAAAAGTAGGATTTTTTAATATATTTTTGATAATTTGTTGTGTCAATTTGTATGTTGTATGGGTTTTTTAAACTGTAAGCACCTCATTATGTAGTTTCTTTCGAAATGCTGAAGGTGAGTGGAAAGTGTTTATAGACACTGATACAGAGCTATATGGTGAAAATGGGGTATATGCAAACATTGGTTTTGGTATTGCCGATTTCATTTGCCTTCACATGGGTATGTGAAGTAACGCCCTTCATTTGGGCTATAATTAGCCGATAGGCTTTTATGGTGGCCTTTGCCCACCGGATTTTTCTCGCTGAAAAAAACTCCGCTCGCGGCACTCTGGCAGGCATATCACGCCATCTCAGCATGTTGATAGACAATTATGAAAAGAAAACTGAAACGACACTCTGATTGATAAGCAAGCTGGTAAACCATGTTGCACATACCACAATGGCGGAGAAGCTGTTCTGCGGGGAGCGGTTTTCGCATCGTTGCTGAAAAACAGCCGTATGGACACTTTCTACTAGGTTTAGCTTTCTGGCATCAGCGTTGGTGGGAACATTCTCTCAATGCCACAGACGGTTCTGGCAACGGCGGTATTATTGTGGATTCCGGCAGAGGCTCCAAAGCAAGAGCTACGAGGCTATGCGTGATGCCTGTGTTTGGGACCAAGGATTAGGGTTTTGTACGACCCTGGTCATAGCCAGGTGGGATTTGCCGTCAATGAGTGCTAAAGTACGCTGTTAAGTAAAAAAACATTTATGGCTCTTCACCATTTAAGTTAAAGCTTAGTATGGAATTGTCATTTAATCGAATCGCCGCTGCTAGTGGCCTGATTGGATTAGTCATTATGAAGCTGTCTTATTAGTTCCTGCGCAGGATACTTATGTATCGGTTGGATGCTTTTTCTCTTTTTAACTAGCCAATCACGTTTAAGAATTTTATAAATTTGTAAACAGTTCTATAATTTCAATGTTTATTTATATTTAAATAATTTAAACAAAATTATTTATTTGTTCTCCTATTGATTAATAGGAGTAACAGTCACTGTAATAATTAAATTTATTTAATTTTAATTAAAGATTTAATAAAATTTTCTAACTTTACACAGCGCATTGTTTTATTTTTCAGTACAACATTTATTACAAAGACAGTTAGAAATCCCATTAGATAATACATGGAGTAAAGAAATCCCATCCGACAATAAATGGAGTTAAAAAAATGTGCGAGCAAGTACCAAAATATTTCCTGGTTGGAGACAGGGAAGGACCATTTGTATTGCCAAAATCTTCACAAATCTTCTCCATTGAATGGGTACTGAATGCATATGCTTTTTAGCATTCACAAATATCATATTTTTATTGTCTGTGCGGCATTCATTTATTCTTCATCATTGTCCTTCTCCTGCTCAACAAAGAACACTCAGATTTCGTCCATCTTGATCAAAGCATTCATGGTAAACACTGACAAACACAGGTCACAACATGATTGATCAGGTAAGGAATTTATTTCTGAAATAAAAAATATTCATGGCAGCCATAGTTATTTTTTGTTAGCAGAATGAAGTAACAAAAAATCTAAATTAAGTAGCTGAGTTTTACAAAATTACAAAAACCCTAGATTTTTATTTAACATAAAAAGAGAAAATAAATCTTGGAGTGCTTGAGATGCAGTAAATTTTGAGAGTTGGTAGTAACTTTCCATATCACATCTAACGGTGCAGAATTTGTTGAAATCAGAATATTCGATGTTTTGTTCAGAATAAGGTCTGTAAAAATTTTATATTCTAGAGCAAAGACCATCTCCAAAACATAGGGGAAGAGTACCAATAGCTGAAATAGTTCCAATAATCGTCACCTTAATACCATGTTGACCCCCCAAAACATTAAAAAAAAATTGTCAGTACATAAATAAAAAAATACCAGTAAATATTTATTTTAACACCAATACACACACACACAGTTACATACTGAACTCCTGCATGGCTTTTTTGAGTTCTTTAGCTATATGGTTATTGTCTATATTTTTATGCATACAGAAATAGAGACACAATACCATTTTTTTTTGTTGAAAGATGTTCAATGATGAGTTACAGAAATAGATTTGTTTTTCATCATTTATCTCAATGGCATTGAGGGTTTCATTTCAATGATCTATCTCTCTATATATATTTATATGGTAGCATTTATTTTTTGTTGAAAGATGTTCAATGATGAGTTACAAAAATAGATTTGTTTTTCATCATTTATCTCAATGGCATTGATGGTTTCATTTCAATGCTCTGTCTCTCTATATATATTTATACGGTAGCATTTTTTGTTGTTGTTGAAAGATGTTCAATGATATGTTACAAAAATAGGTTTGTTTTCCATCATTTATCTCAATGGCATTGAGGGTTTCATTTCAATGATCTGTCTCTCTCTATATATTTATACGTAGCATTTTTTTTTTATTGAAAGATGTTCAATGATAAGTTACAGAAATAGATTTGTTTTTCATCATTTATCTCAATGGCATTAAGGGTTTCATTTCAATGATCTATCTCTCTATATATATTTATACGGTAGCATTTTTTTTGTTGTTGAAATATGTTCAATGATGAGTTACAGAAATAGGTTTATTTTCCATCATTTATCGCAATGGCATTGAGGGTTTCATTTCGATGATCTGTCTCTCTCTAAATATTTATACGGTAGCATTTTTTTTGTTGTTGAAAGATGTTCAATGATGAATTACAAAAATAGATTTATTTTCCATCATTTATCTTAATGGCATTGAGGGCTTCATTTCAATGGTCTGTCTCTCTATATATATTTATATAGTAGCATTTATTTTTTGTTGAAATATGTTCAATGATGAGTTACAAAAATAGATTTGTTTTTCATCATTTATCTCAATGGCATTGAGGGTTTCATTTCAATGATCTCTATTTGTATATATATTTATACTGTAGCATTTTTTTTTTGTTGAAAGATGTTCAATGATGTAATTGTTCACTATCTAATACAATATCAACAATATCCAATTTTCAATCACATCACATTTACATACTGAACTCCTACATGGATTTTTTGAGTTCTCTTGCTATATGGTTATTGTCTATATTTTCATGCATACAGAAATAAAGACACAATACCATTTTATTTTGTTGAAAGATGTTCAATGATGAGTTACAGAAATAGATTTGTTTTTTTATCATTTATCTCAATGGCATTGAGGGTTTCATTTCAATGATATGTTGCAGGTTCACTGAACATAATGGCACGAGGTAGAAAGGGAAACGGGTCTATTAGATGTCGAATAGTTAGAGTCACTCATGGGGTGCACTTCCCTGATGAAGATAATTTTGTCCAAAATGAAGACCCACTGACTCCTGTTGTAGATGACCAGTCAGCTAACAATGCAACTGATGTGGAAACTATTGTTGTACATGACCATCCTATGGCAGATTCTAATCATATTCCACAAACACCACAAATACAGGTGGCCTCAAAGGATCCCAAACCAAAATGGAGCATATTTGACATGAAAAAAGCAATATCATGCATAGAAGACAGGCACATGTCTCTCAGAGGCACATCAATCAAATATGGTATCCCCATTACCTCTTTGAGGGCATGGCTGATGAGAACCACAACTATGACTGTGAGGGGTCCACGCACCATTTTATCAGCAGAGGAGGAGGATGCAATTGTCCAATGGTGCAAAGACATGGCTGAAATTGGTCACGGTCTCCAAATTAGTCAACTTCAATCAATGGTTGCCCAAATTACCGAGAATTGGCCTAATCCATTCAAAAATGGGATGCCAGGGAGGTCATGGTGGGCAGGTTTTAGATGAAGGCACCCTGATCTAACAATGAGAACAGCATAAGGAGTGGACTCCGATAGGGCTATTATGCTTCGACCTTCTATTGTTGCCTCTTTCTATGACAACTTGGAGTTAATGTACAACCTCAATCACTATGGTAGCAGTCAGATTTGGAATTGTGATGAGATTGGTGTGCAAGCTGGGAGGAATTGTGGAATGAGAGTGATAACCAAATTGGGGCAGAGGTGTGTACTGCACCTAATTTCGAAGAGTAGAGAGTGGATCACTATTTTGGCATGTGTTAGTGCATGTGGTTTCAACATTCCTGGATTTTATTTGTTCAAATCTAAGAGGCATATCCGATACTACATAGCAAACTGTGAGCTAGGAGCATGCATGGCAATCCAAGAACATGCATGGATGATGAAGGAGTTGTTCTTAAATTGGTGTGAACATTTTGCACGTTCAGTCCCTGGTGGAGTTTCACCCTCACATAGGGCCCTAGTGATCTTCGATGGTCATGGCAGCCATGTAACCTTCAAGACAATTGAAGAAGCAAGGCAGATAGGTATTGATTTGGTAACCCTTCCGGCTCATACAAGCCACAAACTACAGCCACTTGATGTCTATGTATTGTCACCTTTCAAAAATTATTTCAAACAACAAAGAAGTATATGGATGTCTAAGTTCCCACAAATTGAAATTGGAAGGGAAGAGTTGGCAACTCTTGCAAGCAAGGCCTTTACCCAAGCATTGACACCGGCTAATATAATTAGTGGCTTTCGTAGGACAGGGATTTGGCCACTTAACCAAAATGCATTACAGAATGATATGAGACCAAGTGAGGCATTTGAGGTTGGAACAGAACATGATGTCGCTTCAAGGGATGAACAACCAGAGTATATGGCAGGCGAAGCGTGCTTGCGATTGGCAGGTTTTAATGAGGAACAGATTCAAGATTTTGTGGAGCTCCATAGTGGAACACAAGCAACGGTTGAGGGTACAAGTTTGACACCAGAAATTGCCGAAGCAGGTCTACCCCCACAAACCAACCAGCCAAATGAGGGTTTCAAAAATACATCAATAGGCATGTCTTTGCCAACACAAGATGACATACCAGAGTGGACCCAAGATGCAACCAATTGTGATGATGAAACACTTTCCATGCCAAGTCTGCCAGAAATTGATCCAGCAGATGTCATTCATTACTTCACCAATGTAGTCAACTGGGAGCAGCAAGATGGTGTTGATGGTGAAGATGAAGTTCACATAAGTGAAGACGAACCTAAGTTTGTGCCATGCACACAAGAGGATGGACAACAACTGCCAAGGCAAATCAGCTAATTCTTAAGACTTCTAGTGTAGAGAATGAATCAATCTTCACGTAGAGGTAAGGAAGGGGTTCTACGTCTTAGTAGCCAGTCACAGATCTTGACATCTGATGAGTACATTCAAAGGGATAAGGATAAAGAGGCTGAAAGGAAAAGAGAAGAGGAATTGGCAGAGCAAAAGAAAGAGCACATGAGACAAAGGAAGGCACAATGTGAAGCAGCAACAATAGAAAAAGAGGCTATGAGGGTGGAAAAATAGGCCAAAAAATTGCAAGATTCCCAAGACAAGTTCATTCAAAGACAAGACAAGGCAAAGAAAGATGCAGAAGCAAAGCTTGAGAAGGAGAGGTTGAAAGTTGAAAAGGCAGTCAAGCGTGTGAAGAGGACAAAAGATGTTGCCACAGTTGCAGAACCTCTACCCATCCGACACCCAATTCTCATGGAAATGATGAACCTCTTGTCCCCAGCCTTTGTAGCTATTAATACTATGCAAGTTGGGATTGCACCTAGACCCTCAGACACCATGCAAATTACTTCAGGTGTAAACCAGGCATTCCTTGCTCAAATAGCAAGTTGCTTACAAACCCCTCCCAGCGAAGAAAACAATTTTGGTGGGCCAGACCCTAGTAGGCCATAGTCTGTTGGGGTTGGATTTGTCACACCTCCTCCATTTAATACCCAAATGGATAATTGATCGAGAATGATGAATTATATTTTGTGAGCCCTCCGAAGAGCAGATTTTGAGTTTCGATATAACTGTGATGTGATTATAGAATGACATATTACCATATTTTGTAATGTGTTCAGAACTCCATTGTTTTCAGATATCTTAGATGGATATTCCAATGAATTGATGGTGTTGTTGTAAATCTAATATGTTTGTTTTTTGTGATGTGATATTTCTCATATATCAGTTGAATTGATCTCGTATATTTCTCACTATCAAAAAAGGCCACATAAGTGTTCAAATTACTCACTATCAAAAAGGCCATATCAATGGCATTTGATTATTCACATGCCACTTATATGTCCTCTTTTGATAGTGAGAAATTTGAACACTTATAAATATTCAAGTTGCAGTCATCATATTATAAGTATTCAAATCGCAGTCATCATATATAAATTACAGTGTGTAATATGTCTACTAGGTCATTGCATCGAAATGATAAAAGGAAGTGTCCCATTTGTAAAAAGACACCAGACAAAGAACTATTTTCTACTGCCTTACAAGATATCTTGTTAGCTGCCAAGTTATCCTTCTTGGCAGTATCTAACAAAACATCTTTTAAGGTAATATAAGACAATTCTTTGTCTGGTTCTTTTTCTCAAATAGGGCACTTCCTTTTGATCAATATGAACTAAGTGTGTTTCTTGCATCAATATGAATTAAGTGAGGAATTTAAACAAATTGAAACACAAATGATTCAGAAATTGAAACATAAACAAATAAGAAATTGCATTGTCTACTAGATCATTGCCAAAGTACAAATAAAAAAAAGAGAAGATTGAAACATATGAACTAAGTGAGGAATTTAAACAAATTGAAAAAGAACAAAATTCTGAAATTGAAATATAAACAAATCAGAAATTGCATTGTCTACTAGATAATTGCGAAAGTACAATTCCAACAAAGAGAAGATTGAAACATATGAACTAAGTGAGAAATTTAAACAAATTGAAACACAAACAATTCAGAAATTGAAACATAAACAATTCACAAATTGCATTGTCTACCAGATCATTGCCAAAGTAAAGTCATATAGACTTTACCTGAGAGGCATGCTTGTTGTCTTTGACATAGTGAGTCCTAGATCATTGTCTGCCATAACAATCACAACAAAATGCAAAACAAACTAAGGTGTGTTAAGAAACACATTTAATAAGAAATGCACAACTACCTAAGATATCTACACAAATTAATATAAAATGTAAGCATTAAAGGCATAATATCCAAAGAATTGAAGTTTGTTAATAAACACATTTACATTGATATGATGATCTTCCACAAGTATGGTTCTTCCCTCGATGCTCTAGCACGCCTGCAAAAAACAACAATAATCGAGGGTAGCGTAATGTTGTAACAACAAATCATCCATATATTATTGAATGCATAAGTACATACATATACATATCCAGCTACATACATATGCACATGTACATAGAATCGCACATATGCACATATACATACATATGCATATGCATATGTATAACGTACATACATATTGCAAATAAATAGTTACCTAAGGAATGTGCAAAGGGAATTTGCAGAACTCAGAAATATGCAATGAATGGGATTGTAATCAAAGTGATATGGAAAATTTTGTCTTATAATATAATTCAAACATGCAATGCATTCAATTGTGGTAGCTACCAATTTTCAAATTTGAATTTTTGTGGGAAACATTCATTCATGTCATATTGAATATGCAGACCTCAATTGATTCGAATTGTTCAGTTTTATTCTACACACACACACATGTATATGTGTGTGTGTATGTGTGTATGGACAATAACCATATATGTATGTGTGTGTGTGTGGATGACAAACATATAGGCACACTAAACTGTAAGAGAGCATTGAAATGAAACTGTAAACCGCATACAAATAAATCATCAATATACAAAGCATAATGCAACTACGAAGGAGCATAAACCATCATGGGACATCCAACATGGTTGATAATATTATTTATAGTGACTATATTGAAAGAAATGTTGGTTTACTAAAAACAATAGAATTTAAATTGAAAGATTTATAACATTTAACATTGATTGTAGAAGAAATTTAGCTATTCAATGTGTACCAATCTGAATGACCGCCCTTGAATAAGGAAACTGTTGTTAATTATAGCAAGTTCTATGGCTATATGGTTATTGTCCATATACATATAAAAAATATATATAGACAATAACCATATAGCCAGAGAACTCGCATCAACCATCGTTATAGAACATATTATGCTATTGTGTGTTTCTTCATGTATACATATACATGTATATATATACATATACATATATATGTATATGTGTGTATATATATGTATATGTATACATATATATGGACAATAACCATATAGGTAGAGAACTTGAAACTGTATATAACAAGGAGACAAATTAAAAGCATGAGATGCAGGAGTAATATATGTAACTGTGATGTGATTGAAAACTGGGTATTGCTGATATTCTATTAGATAGTGAACAATTTCATCATTGAACATCTTTCAACCAAAAATAAATGGTACCGTATAAATATATAGAGAGAGACAGATCATTGAAATGAAACCCTCAATGCCATTGAGAGAAATGATGAAAAACAAATCTATTTCTATAACTCATCATCGAACATCTTTCAACAAAATAAAATGGTATTGTGTCTATATTTTTGTATGCATGATAATATAGACAATAACCATATAGCTAGAGAACTCAAAAAAGCCATGCAGGAGTTGTAAGTATGTAACTGTGATGTGTGTGTATATATATATATATATATATATATATATAGATAGAGAGAGAGAGAGAGAGAGAGAGAGAGAGAGAGGTACAAAACTTGAAACATTATATAACAATAACCATATAGCTAGAGAACTCAAAAAAGCCATGCAGGAGTTAAAAGTATGTAACTATGTTGTGTGTGTGTGTGTGTGTGTGTGTGTGTGTGTGTGTGTGTGTGTGTGTGTGTACACACACAGACATAGGTACAAAACTTGAAACATTATATAACAAGGAGAGAAACTAGAAGCATGAGATAGTGAACTGTGATGTGATTGAAAATTGGATATTGTTGATATTCTACTAGATAGTGAACAATTACATCATTGAACATCTTTCAACAAAAAAAAAGCTACCGTATAAATATAGAGAGAGAGAGAGATCATTGAAATGAAACTCTCAATGACATTAAGATAAATGATGAAAAACAAATCTATTTCTGTAACTCATCATTGAACATCTTTGAACAAAATAAAATGACCTATTGTGACTCTATTTCTGCATGATAATATAGACAATAACCATATAGCTGAAAATAAAATGAGCAAATGGTTGAATGATGTTTTTGTATTTCTCATATGAAATTTATTGGAAGTAATGTATGGTATGTCTGATAATATTATTTACAGTGAGTATATTAACAAATTGAAGGCAGAGCAAACAATGAAAATGCCACAAAAAATCTTCATTTCCCTAAGTTTTTAGGGCCAAAAGGATAGTGGGAGTTCATGCCACGTGTACACACCCACACACACACACACATGTGTGTGTGTGTGTGTGTATGTATATCTGTATATATGTAATGATAAATAATGAAGGGGTTTCGAATAATTATGAACAATAATCAATCTTTTTTGCATTCTCTATAATGATTTCGGCATTGTAAACATAGAGACGTCATTTAACAGCGCACCCATAAAATGAAATGATAAATAATGAAGGGGTTTCAAATAATTATGAACGATAATCAATTTTTTTTGCATTCACTGTAATGATTTCGACATTATAAACAGAGAGACACCATTTAACAGCACACCCATTAACAATTTAACACACACACACACACATGTGTGTGTGTGTGTATGTAATGCTAAATAATAAAGAGGTTTTGAACAATTATGAACAATAGTCCATTTTTTTTCGCATTCACTATAATGATTTCGACAGTATAAACAGAGAGACAATATTTAACAACGCAACCATAAAAGAAAATGATAAATAATGAAGGGGTTTCAAACAATTATGAACAATAATCAATTATTTTCGCATTCACTGTAATGATTTCGGCATTATAAATAGAGAGACAACATTTCACAACGCAGCCATAAAAGGAAATGATAAATAATGAAGGGGTTTCAAACAATTCTGAACAATAATCAATTATTTTCACATTCTCTGTACTGATTTCTGCATTATAAACAAAGACACACCATTTAACAACGCACCCATAAAAAGAAATGATAAATATTGAAGGGGTTTCGAACAATTATAAACAATAATCAATTATTTTCGCAGTCATTGTAATGATTTCGGCATTATAAACAGAGACACCATTTAACAGCCCACCCATAAAAGGAAACGATAAATAATGAAGAGGTTTCAAACTATTATGAACAATAATCAATTATTTTCAGTCACTGTAATGATTTCGGCATTATAAATAGAGAGACACCATTTAACAGCCCACCCATAAAAGGAAACGATAAATAATGAAGGGGTTTCGAACTATTATGAACAATAATCATTTTTTTTCGCATTCATTGTAATGATTTCGGCATTATAAACAGAGAGACACCATTTAGCAGCACACCCATAAAAGGAAATGATAAATAATAAAGGGGTTTCGAAAAATTATAAACAATAATCAATTTTTTTCGCATTCACTATAATGATTTCGGCATTATAAACAAAGAGACACCATTTAACAGCGCACCCATAAAAGGAAATGATAAATAATGAAGGGGTTTCGAACAATTATAAACAATAATCAATTTTTTTCGCATTCACTGTAATGATTTCGGCATTATAAACAGAGAGACATCATTTAACAGCGCACCCATAAAAGGAAATGATAAATAATGAAGAGGTTTCGAAAAATTATAAACAATAATCATTTTTTTTCGCATTCACTGTAATGATTTCAGCATTATAAACAGAGAGACACCATTTAACAGTGCACCCATAAAAGGAAATGATAAATAATGAAGGGGTTTCAAACTATTACAAACAATAATCAATTTTTTTCGCATTAACTATAATGATTTTGGCATTATAAATAGAGAATTCATCAATAGACAAAGCATTATGCAGTTGCGAAGGAGCAAAACTATCATTGGACATCCAATATGCAAGGAGGACGAGTTATCGTTACCTGGGAGCCGAGGTTGCGGAGGAGGCCACTGACGGAGGTTGCAAAGGAGGTTGAGGTTGCGGAGGAGGCCACCGACAGAGGTTGCAGAGGAGGCCGAGGTTGTGGAGGAGGCCGCTGACGGAGGCTCGTGAAGTTGCGAGTGCAAATGCCATGAAAATTGTTTATTTCCCTAAGTTTTTAGGGAAAAAAAAAATAGCGGGAGTTCGTGCCACGTGAGGCCACCATACCTCCGCGGGAAGGGGGTTATGGATGGTCAACATATTTTTTGACCACCCATTTTAAACATTTTTACATTCATCATTTTTTTTAATTATATGCATGTCATAATTTTTTTAGGTTTATTATTTTTTATAAAAAGGTGAAAAATATATTAGTTTTTAGGTATTTTATAAATGGATATTGGTGTTTTGTTGTGCAGGTATTGGCGTAAAAGAGGTCAAGTATCGATCGACACTTTGAAATGACCACTTTTTGACCTTTTGACACATAACGACCCATAGAGATCGGATCGTTACTACCCAGAAGCCAGATCAATAGGTTTAAGAAGTTAAGTCGCATACGAAGACAACAAAAAAAAAAAATCAAAATTCGATATATTGTTTAGGATTTGTGGGTGCGCGAAGTTAGCTATGACGGCTACTGGTGCTCTTCCCCTACAGAAGCTTGAAATTTTTTTCATTTGTATGGCATCATGCAAAATATAGTAATTGTTTTGTGTCAAAGAATAGGGTGGTTGTGATTCTTTAAATATAAAAAACAAAGCAACCTGGCTATGTCAAAACTTAATTTCATGGCGTAACTAAAGAACAAATTTTACAGATGAATATGTGATAGTCAAATTCTTTGCTAACACCACAAGATATGCATTTATGTGGAAATAATCATGTCGTATGCCACTGTTTATAACCAAATAATTTTTTTTTATTCTTAGATTTCTTACCAAATAGATGAACATTGATCAGAAAAATGAAGAGGTACAACAAAATTTGATCCAATGAAAATCAATTATTACCTGCAAGTAAAACAGGTACAATTTCCATTTGTTAAACACCCATAACTAGAATTAACAAATGCACATGGACCTTTCATCTTGTTCCTTCTACTGATCTCCCTCTCTATCTCTCAGCTATCAATTGCTGAACATTATTAAAATAAAGGACAAAGAGTCAAATTAAGAATGTTTAAATGGTTAACCATTATCTGTCATCTCTTAGTTTTTCAAACTTGTTAAATGAATGATGATAATTTTATTAATGTTATTTTCTTTGAGCAAATCTTTTGTAATTAAAATTAAAATGTTCTTATCGCATTCTTTCCTTTACATTATGCAAAACTTCCTTAAAAAGTAATATCAGACTATTTAGCTAGTATTTGTATGAGAGTGGAATTGTATTAGTTAAATATTATGAAAATATTTATTATTTAAGAAATATATGATTCAATTATTTAAAAATAATAATTTTTTTTTTAAAAATGTTTTATAATAAATATATAAGTAGAATTTCATCAAAATGTTTGTATTTAATCTAGAAATCTAATATTCTTTAATAATTATTGAAAATTTTAATAAGAAAAGGTAAGGTGTTTTATTATTTTTTAATATTTTGGTTAAGTAAATAAATACAATGAATTAAAAAATAAGTAATTTAGAAATAGATGTTTGGATAGATAATTGAAAAATAAAAATAAATAAATTGGGAGATAGATATACTTAGCTTTAGAATTAAGAAAATTTTATATTGATTCTTTGTTATTAATTTACTATTGCTAGATAAACAACTACTTATATCTATAATGCTTTTATGAAAATTGTAGTGCTAGATAAACAACTACTTATATCTATTATGCTTTATGAAAATTTTACTATCTTGAAAATCAATACGAAACAATCACATGCCTTGCTAGGTCAATTTTAACTACGACAAATTGATCTTGCAGGATACTTATGCATGTTCAAGTGTTCAATTACTTTATCCAATCAATGTAAAGAATTAAAATATTTATTCTAATACATACTACAATTTCAATTATATATCATACTTCAATTGTTAGAAAATTATTATTTTTATTATTATCTAGATTTATATACATAACTTTTTTTCTTATAATAAAACTATATATTTTATATCCATAATTTTTTTTTTTTTAAATATATAACCTCGGTAACTCTATCTCACCTTCATATTATATTTTACTTTAAGGACCCTTCATATTATATTTTACATTAAACATCCTTATTGGAGGATGCGAAAAAGGTTTTCTTTTCCTCCATTTAATTACTATATGGTTTTTGGGGATACGGTTTTATTTTTAAAACTAACTCATCAATTTTTGAATTTTGTTTACTTTCTTTAAAGTGCTTTATGCAACAAATAATTATGGAAATAATAGTTGAGAAGGTATTTAAGGTTTATAATTTGAAAGATCCCAAATGGATCCTTTTGTTGTTGCTGCTGTAAATTCTTAATTAAACATACTATATTTTTGTAATTTTTCGATGATCTTATAGAATAGATAGAAGTTGCAAAAAGGGATTGTTTCTTTTTGGGTTTTGATGTTATAAGTAAAGTATGTGATAAATAGAAACAACTGTGAAATAAAACAGTAAACAATGTTCATATGTAAGAACACTTAAGCAATCTAAAAATACTGCAAATCAACAAATAACCTAGTTTTGTATTCAGCAAAATCCATACATTTATTTGGAGTTGTTCTCAATCTGGATTGATGCCAGATGAAGGAACATTACTGGCAATGAACAAGGAAGACCAAATAAGCTGAATACAACCCTTCAAGCCAACATACAAACAAGGCGTGGTTGCAAAGGATGCATGGAAGCTGCTGCAAATCATGTGCCAACTGAAATAGACCAGTCGCCCTATTGAAACCCCCAATATGCACGCTGAATCTTCAGGCCAAGAAGATGTGTCTTCTACCTCTGACAATCTCTATGCAATCTTGGATAAATCCACTGTCAACTCCTGCTGAGGGCTGCGTCCTAGCAAGCTCAGACCTAGGGTTTGCATCCTAGACCAAAATCACTCTTCCAGAGCAATTCCCAAATTTGCAAGTTTCAAAATGATCAAAGATGCTATCAATTAGGTTTTCATCTTCTTATAACTCCTTTCCCTTTGCAAGTCGAACCCTAAAGAATAATAAAGTTTGCGCTTTATAATTAAAGTGACACTTTCCCAATTATTTATAGAAAATTTTCACTTTATTATGAATAAATAGCTTCAAGCATCCAAAAAGACTCCGGGAGGTGAGAATCATGTAGCAAAGTTCAAGACCTTTCCAACGAGCTATAACACATAGGCATATCAAACTAGATGAAGCCAAAAACCCCTTATTACTTCGAAATGGCTATATACATAGCCTTATTTTAATTTATTTAAATGCTAACTTAGGAAATATTTAAATATATTAAAATATTTGTATAGATCCAATAATAGCCCAAAATAACCAACCAAACATGAATCTGACTTTGTCACCTGTCTCTGATTGATGCAAGACAAGATGGGCCAACTAGCAGTCCCATCCCTAAAATCTAGGGATGCTCCTAGAAACTAGGAAACACACCCAATCTTCTTGAAACTGAAACCATGGTATGGTCTCGTGGAACCTCAAATATGGAAACTGCCACAACCTCCTAAAAAGTAGGCAATCTCCCTAAAAAGTAGGAACCTCTCTCCAAACACCTGTAACTTCTCAAAAGGATCATGCTTTGCTCCTTGGTCCCCCAGGTGGTCATTCAGTCAACTGCCAGTTCTCCCTAAAAAATAGGAGACCTTGTCTGAAGGTCTGAAATGGCTCACAAAGCCCCTGCAAAGCTCCATGACCCTCAAAATGAGTCCCCTAACCATGTCATTGACCTACAGGAACTCGAATGGTAGGTCAACCCCTGCTCATCTCATGTCACCTAGAAAGGGGACATCACAATCTTCCCTTCCCAAAGATTGCTTGCCCTCAAGCAATCTGCACCTGCACGCTAAGAACCAATTCACTCGATCCCATATCAATCTGATAAACGTTACCTCACCCAACCGTTGCGCTACTCTGATATAAACATTTGTATACCCAAAGTGAAACAACTCATCATGGATCCACTGAAGAAATACACCACACATGTCAATACCAAGATCCCAAATCTTTGCACTGTCATATCTATCCATCATGTTAATACTCATTATACTACTGTTGTGAACCTGAACATCATCTAACTAGCTAAGAACTTCACTTCAATTGAAGCCACAAGTACTACCAACCATCAATGCTGATATGAATCCATCAATGAGCCAATTTCCAACAAGTAAAGTGTGTTGAATACTTTTCCAAAACCTCCAAACAATTGTTGTAACTTTACCTATATTTCCACAAATTAATGAGCCTTTATTAAAGGTTGCTAAGTAAATGTTTTGTTGAGCCATGTAACAAATGAAGTCCCTTACATGTTGATCTTCATAGCCGACTGTCAAATCTAAGAAAACTGAGTCACGAATCAATAAGTACAACACTGCCTTATCATATGAAAGAGGTGACAAAATCAAAGGTGCATTGGGAACACCTTCTATGCCAATCAAGGATAGCTCACTAGTGGTTGGTCCACTATGAGCCTCATTATCAATTCCATCACCGCTAGGCATATTTTCTGTTTTGTTCCCATCTTCTAAGGTTTAATTTGAAAAATCAGACTCATTATGACATGTATCTTCAATATCAAAAGCATCGGTAGCACCCAAACAGTGACTGTTTGTCTGAGATGACCCCTCACAACCATCATCCTCATGCACCAAAGCATCGAAATCTTGTTTATGATCAATAGTAAGACTCTTGTCATAAAAGTCAGGGCTACTATGGCTTGTTTTCCCCTTGCATCCCTCTTATTTAACACTCATATATTGCGTGCCAACTGTAGGAATCCCTCCTAACCTTTGAATCATCATCATGTTCATATGAAGGACTGCTATTATAAAAATCAAAATGGTTGCCATACCTTTGTGACATGTTTTCAACATTCATAGGTACCACTTCAACCCTTGTAGCATGTTCATCAAATTCCTCATAGAGATTTTTACAAACCTCATTTATGGATGAGTCAATCGGTTCTTCTCTTTTTATTTGCAGCTGATATGAATTCATATCATCTTTAGCTTCATCTGGAATACCCATAAATTGTGTGAAGGTAAGCATATCGTGTAGCTTTTTTGGAAGGGAGAAATACCCATGATAGTTGCTTACGACTGTATCATTGAATGTTTTAACAGGAGGCCTCCTTGTACTTTTAGATGTAGTTGTACCTCTAGTGAGTCTTGAACTCTTTGAAGGTGTTTGATCAAATTCCCTCCCTGCTTGTTTATTTTTACATAACCCTGTCATGATGATTCTTTTTATGTCCAACTGAAAACCAAATCCAATCACACCAAGTGAATGCAATTACCACCCCACAGGGTGGCAGGATTAGGCTCTGACACCACTGAAATATCCCAAATGGATCATTTTGTTGTTGCTGCTGTAAATTCTTAATTAAACATACTATATTTTGTAATTTTCCAGTGCTCTTATAGAATAGACAGAAGTTGCAGAAAAGGATTGTTTCTTTTTGGGTTTTGAAGTTATAAGTAAAGTAATTGATAAATAGCAATAATTGTGAAAGAAAACAGTAAAAAATGTTCATATGTAAGAACACTTAAGCAATATGAAAATACTGCAAATCATACCAGGCAAATAACCTAGTTTTGTATTCAACAAAATCCATACATTTATTTGGAGTTGTTCTCAATCTGGATTGATGCCAGATGGAGGAATATTACTGGCAATGAACAAGGATGACCAAATAAGTTGAATACAACCCTTCAAGCCAACATACAAACAAGGCGTGGTTGCAAAGGAGGCGTGGAAGCTGCTGCAAATCACGTGCCAGTTGAAATAGACCAGTTGCCCTGTTGAAACCCCCAATATGCACGTTGAATCTTCAGGCCAAGAAGATGTGTCTTCTACCTCTAACAATCTCTATGCAATCCTGGATAAATCCACTGTCAACTCCTGCTGAGGGCTACATCCTAGCAAGCTCAGACCTGGGGTTTGCGTCCCAGACCAAAATCACTCTTCCAGATCAATTCCCAAATTCGCAAGTTTCAAAATGATCAAAGATGCCATCAATTAGGTTTTCATCTTCTTATAACTCCTTTCCCTTTGCAAGTCGAACCCTAAAGAATAATAAAGCTTGCTCTTTATAATTAAAGTGACACTTTCCCAATTATGGCTTCAAACTATAGAAAAATATCACTCTATTGTGAATAAATAGCTTCAAGCATCCAAAAGACTCTAGGAGGTGAGAATCATGTAGCAAAGTTCAAGACCTTTCCAATAAGCTATAACACACAGGCATATCAAACCAGATGAAGCCAAAAACCCCTTATTACTCCGAAATGGCTATATACATAGCCTTATTTTAATTTATTTAAACGCTAACTTAGGAAATATTTAAATATATTAAAATATTTCCATAGATCCAATAATAGCCCAAAATAACCAACCAAACATGAATCTAACTTTGTCACCTATTTGTGACTGATGCCGGACAAGATGAGCCAACTGGTAGTCCCATCCCTAAAATCTAGGGATGCTCCTAGAAACTAGGAAACACACCCAATCTTCCTGAAACTGAAACCATGGTATGGTCCCATGGAACCTCAAATATGGAAACTGCCACAACCTACTAAAAAGTAGGGAATCTCCCGAAAAAGTAGGAACCTCTCTCCAAACATCTGTAACTGCTCAAAAGAATCCTGCTCAGCTCCTTGGTCCCCTAGGTGGTCATTCAGTCAACTGCTAGTTCTCCCTAAAAAATAGGAGACCTCGTTTGAAGGTCTGAAATGGCTCACAAAGCCCTACAAAGCTCCATGACCCTCAGAATGAGTCCCCTAACCATGTTGTTGACCTACAGGAACTCGAATGGTAGGTCAACCCTTGCTCATCTCATATCACCTAGAAAAGAGGACATTACATAATTTAGAAATTAGGATTTAAAATAAATATTTAAGTTTGTAATAGTTATTTAAGATTTCAATTTGATGTTTTAAGGTTAAAAATTATTATTTTTTATTATAAATAAATAGAAAAAAATTATTATAAATATATTGATTATTCTATTTAATGGTTTTTAAAATAGATGTGTAAGTATTTTTTATTTACTTAATCATTTTAAAATATATAATTATATTACCATTTTAGTATACATATAAATTTACTATCTAAATTTTAATGAATTATTTATTTTATATATTAAAATAAATTATTTGATAGTTTTAAATATTTTTAAAATAAAATAAAAATTATTTATTACAAAAATATTCATTAATTTAAACTAAATTAATGACAGAGCTAATTTATTTATCTTTTTATTTTGTATTTTATGTAATTACAAAAATATCATTTTTTTTTACTCACATTGGACCATATTGAAAATAGTACATAGAAAATTCAATTTTCAAAACAAAAAAATACTCAGTTTTGTACATTTAATAAAAAAATATTTATTACAAAAATATTCAT
The DNA here is from genome assembly GCF_030272615.1 of Cryptomeria japonica. NCBI lineage: Eukaryota > Viridiplantae > Streptophyta > Pinopsida > Cupressales > Cupressaceae > Cryptomeria > Cryptomeria japonica. The sequence continues at coordinate 129,301,766 of NC_081408.1, forward strand.
TAATTTAAACTAAATTAATGATAGAGCTAATTTATTTATCTTTTTATTTTGTATTTTATGTAAGTACAAAAATATCAATTTTTTTACTCACATTGGACCATATTGAAAATAGTAGGTAGAAAATTCAATTTTCAAAACAAAAAAATACTCATTTTTGTAAATTTAATAAAAGACATGTCATTGAAATGACAAAAAAAAACAATAAAATAATTTAAAAAATAAATAAACTATCAGTTTGTACAAACTAGACAGAGTGGCATTAAATATATTATTAATTAATTCGCCGAAGGCGTCTCTATATGAGGTGGACGACCTCATAGAACAAATCAATGACATATAATTCTTTAGAAACATGCAAGACGATGCATTACATCTAAACCTTACACGTACATTATCTCTACCTTTATCTCTCCCTCTACCTCTTCCTCTCTATCTATCTATCTCCTTATCTCTCTCTGTCTTTCTATTTTTATCTTTTCCTCTACCTTTCTCTATCTCTTTATGTATTTCTCTCCCTCTCCCTCTCTCTCTATGTAACGTAAGAACAAAAGAGAACAATCCTATTATTATACAAAGATCTTCTTCTATTATACTCATTCTACATCATTCTTAGGGCCACTGATCACTACCATTGTTGGTGATCATATTCTTGAATACAATGCAAAAAGTTTGTAGTATCTTCAAATTTTGTTTTCTTCCATTTGGTTGAGCTACACCACATACAAATGTTACATTTTTACATTTAACCTTGGAAAAATAGAACATAGTTATATCCTTTGATAGTCTTTGACAATTCACCACCAATTTTATCAATGCGACTCATTTTTCTTATTGATTTTTAATCTATAGTCATAGTGTGTTAATCTATAACTTTAATTAATGTATTCTCGGATATAAAATTGTACTCTCTAACATTAATTTATACATAATTATCTATCAGCATAACCCTTGCACCTCCTTTTGGTGTAAGTGCTAGTGACATTTCATGTGGGTGGGTTAAGGGACAACCTGAAGTTTGGCATTAATGATATTCAAGTGGGAGTGTGTAGTAAGTATTGTGCATATTTAATTTACAATTTTTTTTGGTGGGTTAAGAGACAAGCTACACTTTAGTATAATGATGTTCAAATGGAGTGCATGAAATAAGTGTTTTGCAATTTCAATGTATTTTTTCTTTCTTTCTTTCTTTTTTTTTCTCAATGATATATTATGTGGGTAGGTTAAGGGACACTTTATTTTGGCACCACGATAATCAACTGGGTATGTAAAATATGTTAAAACCTTGACATTTTGGCTTTACAAATATTCATGTGGGTATTCGAAATTACTATCTACATTTTGACATTACTGATAGCCTTAGCTCCTTTGATATTTTTATCATAGGATATTATCGAAACATTAGACAATTTAGTATACCAGGAAGCTTAGATAATGCCAAAATTATTTCTCCATTACAATGGAGCTAAAACTAGTGCTAAGAAGTTCAATGCAAAGTGCTCAACCTGCATGAGAAGCTTTGGAGTGGTTGGTGTAGCCTCCAAAGATATGGTAGTTCCTATTACCAACATCAAGCCTGGAATCTTCAATGGTGTTCACCTGGACTATAATCTCAATATTGACACAATAAAACACCATGGGTAAGAAGTGTTACAGAATTTGGGATCTATAAATTTTTTTTATTTGTTCTGTATATACTCATAATGATGTGTTATACATGGAGAATTTAGGGGAGATAGTTAAGGCCATAGATCAAGTTGATGAAAACAATAACCACACAAAAATTGTAGGAAACACCTTGAGTTTCTAAAAGAAAGGCGTATGAAAAAGGAAGTTGGACATCAAACTAAAACTAAAGCAATAATTACATTTAACAATACAAAAGAAGACCTGACACTCCTTTTCTTCTGCTTCCAAAGACACCACTTCTATTATGTATAAAACATATGTTCTCTTAAACAAATATACAATTAGGTTGAGAGCTAAAATGATGAAGGCTAAGTTGTTTATAGACAACTTTGACAACAACAGTATTTCAATAGTTTTATTTTTGAATCGAAATTTTATTATCCAATTTCAAGTTTTGTTAGGCATCCGTTGGATCCCAAGTTTTTGTAATTAAATGGAGACAAAGTTCATTGTAAATAATTATGATCAGTGATTACCTCCTAAAACTAATATTTTTTTGGCACTGAATTCATCTCATCTTAAAAAATTTAGCTTTTTATTGAACTTGAATGTGCATTGCAAGTTTTTTAATTTTATAAAAGAGAGAAATTTGTAGGTTCCCAATTCTATATTTTTGAAAAAATAACAATTTCCACATATCATTCTTTATACATAAAACTTGTTACTTCCAATTTATAATCACTAAGAAATGCTATGATATAAACTCTAAATTTTAGTAGGCAAGTGAATTTATTGTTTAGACATTTCCATAGATGTTTTGGATCACTCTCTATCAATGTTTCCCATCTCTTTGGATCACTCTTTGAATAAAGGGAAAATAACTAAAGATTACGGAAGACAATTATATATTTCTAGCATTGACGTTTTGGATCATTTTGGATCATTCTAATCGCTCTGATTAAAAAGAGGATGATTAAAGATTATGAAAGACAATCATGTATTTTTATCACTCATGTTAGGATCAATTTGGATTATTATGATCATTTTGATTAGAAAGAGAATGATTGAATATTTTGGTAGATAAGTATATATTTTTGTCATACATTTTGAATCACTCTAAATCAATTTTAGGTTGTGCACAATTCTCTAAAAAAATTATTAAACTTAGAAAGAATAATATCTATGTTACTCTTTTAATATCCATCAAAAAATGATCTACTCTCATAACATAATTTAGTATAGTAAAATCACTAGATATTCATTACCAATTCTAAAATGAAAGTCACATTTTGTGAAACATTCCTCCTTTACAATCAAAACAATGATGGGAATTATTGCCCCAAAATTGATCAACCCATCTACAGAAACATAAATCTAAGAAACCCCATTAAAAAACCAAAAAGACTTCACTTTTGGAAAGGATACCTAATAGTTCTCAACTCAACATAATAATCCAAAACAATTTTCTCTGCAATTACAATCATATTACATAAATTAATCTAAAAATTAAAAAAAAATGAGTGGCAAACAATTATTTGATTCAAATTTATGGATGCAATTGCAACCAAAGAATAGACAATGCATGAGAACAACAAATCAAACACTTTATATGTGTAATTCTCATGCACTATCTCTTCTCAACTGCCATTACATGCATACAACCTTAAAAGTCCTTGTTTTTCTTGCTTTATTTCTTCAAATTGAGATGTTTATTATAGATAACACACAATCCCATGAAAAATCTAATAAAGTAGCTAAACTGGTCTCTAATTAGGCAATTGTCTTGCTAGAGAAATTTTCCATAAATTTTATGGAGGAAATAGTCATGTAAACATTAAAGTGGTTTCCAATTAGGCAATTGTCTTGCTAGAGAAATTTTCATAAATTTTGGGGAGGAAATAGTCATGTGAATATTAAAGTGGACATTGAGTTCTAATATGGAGTAACATGACATTCAACATTTGATAACTAGAAAAACATCCTTCTCACACATTCCTTGAAAAATAAATTGAAACTACAAAATGATTCTAGTTTTGAATCTACAAAGTGAACTCAAATGGTTTAGATTAAGTTAGTATCATCAGATTTTATGCATGCCACTAAGGTTAAGTATTATGCACTTAGTAACTATAAAAATACTAAAATGGTTAGTGAATGATACTAAAGACAGTGAACCATTAGACACCTAAAATTTTCTTATATTTATTTAATTCTTTTATCCTAAGTGTTGAAATTATAGCTAAGTTCGGATTACACGTAATTATAGCCCGCTATGAATATTGGGCAAGACCTATTTAATGTAACTTGTGGATATGGAAAGACCTATTGAATGTAACTTGTAATTAAGCAAGACCTGTATGTAACTTGCAAATATGAAAATTGGGAGAGACCCATAATGTAACTTGTAATAGGTCAAGACCTATATGTGTAACTTGTAAATCATAATGTAACTTGTGATTCTTGGCGCCAAAATTATGCAAGGCCGACTAGAGACCTATAGAAGGTATTGACACCTATATATGCAAGGTGACTTAAGGTCAAATCACAATCAGATCAGTGAATCATCTATCTCTCTAATGTGCGACTTACCTCTGCACATCAACTTGCAATTCATCTAAGTACTCCGCAAACTCCTTCAATAGAGCATCAGCAAAATGCATTCCTTCAACAAGGTAGTGAACTATTCCCAAAGGATAGCGAATCAATTCTAGGACAACAAATCAATTCTAGGACAACAAATATACTTCAAGATCAACGAATCCATCTTCAATAACAGCGATCTGACTTTGGAGGAGCGAATTTCATTTATAGTCAGTGAATTGTCTCCTTTGATCAGTGAATGGTGTCAATGATCAACAAATGGTCAACAAATGGTCTTCCTTGATTAGCATTCAGGTATATTGTAGATAATTTCATTATTCTGCTATGCGTGCCCTAGTTTGGTTTCATTATACTATTGTGCATATACTGTTGTTTTAAATGCTTCAAGTGTTGAAGTCGAATTGTAAAGATACTGACTAACTATTGCATAATAAGATTTGAGATTTATAGCTGGGTTTTTCACCTCTAAGAGGGAGGTTTTCCCAGGGTATGTTGGTGTGCCTAGTGTTCATTATTTGGTTTCATGTCATTGCTATCATCTGTGTGATTCTAATTTATCAGTCTGATCCTAAAACTAACATGGTATTAGAGTAGGTTCCCTCTATAAAGCCTAACATCTTGAAGGTAGATCTTGTATTACTTCTTTTGCAGGACTAGGGCTAGCATGAATCAACAACAAATCTGGACAATGTACCTGCTGGCAAATTGAGGGCATCGATGGGACCATAGAAAGAATATGAAGGGTTCAATCTTTGTATACAATTGTTCTTACTCCTCTACCCTCATTAGCTTACCTCTGTTAAGAAAGGTTTGGTATTAGTTCTTTCCTACAACCCTAGTTTGGGATCTTAACTAGTTCACAAGGTTCTCTTACTAGTTAACTATTTCATCAGAGAGTGCCTTCATATGTTGGTTTGTGCACTTGTTTCCTTCTAGCTTCATATCTTAAGTATTTCTTTTATTCTTTTAAGGGTGATATAATTGTCATCCTAAGGTTTGTAACTATCACCCTAGTTTGATATTTGTTCTTGTTTTAAGAATTTGTTCTAATCCTTAGTTCGGATTATTGAAGTTGGTACTCTCTATTTTGAGTATGTTTATCTCTCATCCTTCCTGATGTGATTTTATATGAATATGAAATGATCCAAATTGATGCATTGATCTGAATATATCATCCTTGATACTTAATATTATCAGCATCTGTTGCAGATATAAAACTAGGAGTATCCCGAAAGATATACCAGCAAGCATAAATAGGAAGATTGAAAGATGAATGAAATATAATGTATAGTGTCCTTTAATCATTGGTGTGATAGGCATGTAAAGGTAAGATTCCTTAGTCATCCTATTCAATAGCTATGCCTAATGATGGTCTTACTATCTTCATATTGTGATCTGATCCTTTATGATACTTGTTGCATAGTTCTGATGCATCGTATTCTATCTAATTCTTGAAATGCTCAATAGTCTTGCCACTCTGGAATTATATACTCTTATGGTGTGTCTCTTGATTTGCATCAAATCTTTTAACATCTTATTGACTTTATTTTTGTTCTATGAGTGTTTTATGTTTGGATAAGGTTGTCATGTAGGGTTGTGACTGTGCAACTCTTGGTTCTCATCAACTCTTTGTAAAGCTCTCATGATCTTTGTTATACTTTTATTATAACCTTTCTCTGCTCCTCTTGTGTAGAGGATTTCCTTTAGCACTAATGCATTTTTTGTCATGGATTTCACTATCCTCACATAATATTCATTGTGATATTATCTCTTCAATTTGAGCATACTGCCTATTATATTTTTTAAGTAAGTATTCTCTTGATGATGAAACCTAAGATGAATGACATATCTAACTTATTGAAGTTGTCTTTTGATCATATGCTTGTGCTCAACTAAAATGTGTATCCTTTTGAGTGGTTGATACTCATATCTGATTTTACGCATTGGTTGGAAAGACAATTTGGCTTATATACCTTGCTTATGAATTTTTTGTAAAATGTTAAGGTGTTCTGAAGTCATACACTTGCCTTAGTTTTTTGATATGATCAAGCACAACTAACTCTCTATTATTCAACTATGGAAAACAATTTACATTTAAAGAATGTTGTGTAGCTTTACACTATGATTGAAGTTGATCATAGACTGGCAATATAGTTTTGAGCAATCTTGGAATATGTTGTCAATGGTGGAAGTCTAGTCAATAAAGAGATAAGTTATTTTACATGTTAATTCATTCTATTGGGATATTTAATCATGTTGATCCTTCTCTCCAAGATATTCTTGAATTACCATGCCTTCAAGCTTAAGAGGGAGCTTGGTTTCTTCACTTGAAGGTATGCCATGATGATAATGATTGTACTATGGGTCCATTTCATAAAAGTGAAGTAAGGAAAAGATTGTCATCTCATCCTTGATTTTTGGTAACTTATGTTGGCTACCTTCCTTGCTTGATTCTTATATTATGCAATCTTCACGAGACTTGGTTACCACAATTTTACATTAAGAATCAAGAGGGAGTTCCATATGGAAGTTTTTGAAAATATGAAACTAGATATGTAGCTCATAGTTAGAAGGAAACATTTTCTCTTGCTGCTAGATATACTAATATTAGAACCATTATAGCTAATGATGCAGGCTGGAAGTTAGATATAAAGACTGCTTTCTTAATGTTGTATATATTGAATAACTAGAAGGTTATGAGAATCAAGATAGAGAAGCTCATGTGTGCAGATTAAAGAAAAGCTCTTTACGACCTCAAGCAAGCTTCTTGAGCTTGGTATGAGAAGTTTGACAAGTATTTGATTAGTTTAGGATCTTGCAAGAATGATGTTGATTCTAACCTTTACTTTAAAAGTATTCAATAGTGAACTGCTAATTTTGTTTCTTATATATATGTGAATGATTTATATCTAACTGTTGGAGATAGTCTCATCATTAGATGTAAGAAATAATTAGCCACTGAATTTGGAATGAAGGATCTAGGCCTAATGCATTACTATCTAGGGCTAGAAGTATGACAAAGATATTATCCTTAGTCAAGAAAAATATGCCATTGATATGATGGATTGTAAACCTATGTCTACTCCTATAGAAATTGAGTTCATCTACAGCTAACTCTGATTTTGCAGATCCATCAGAGTACAGGTAGTTGATTGGATCCTCAATGCATCTAGTTAACACTAGATATAATATTTGTTATGCAGTGAGTGCCCTTCAAGTAGTTCATGAACAAACCTAAGCTTATTCATCTTGTTGAAACCAAGGATATCCCGAGATATTTGTGAGAAACATTTGGCTATGGGCTGAAATATTCAATCAACACTGTTATTTCCTTGGAAGACTTATTTGATTCTGATTGGGAAGAATGTATTACTGATAGGAAGGACACTTTAGGAATCTGTTTCAAGTTGGGTTCAATCATGATCTCTTGTGCTAGCAAGTATCAGTCCTCAATTACATTGAGTACAACGGAAGTTGAGTACATTACATCAAGTGTGAAGCAATGTGGCTTCACAAAGCTTCTTGATATGTTGTTTGGGCAGCCTTGGGAACCCATAGTCATTAAATGTGACAATCAGAATTGTATTAAGATGTTTGTTACTACTATTTTTTATGACAGGTCAAAATATGTGGAACATCATTTCACTATATTTGTGATATGATTTAGAAAAGTGCAATTCAGCTGAAATATGTCAGCACTGTTGCAACTGTTCTCACCAAGCCTCTTACTCGAGTAAAGTTTGTGTAATTCAGAGAGAGACTTGGAGTTGTGGAGAACACTACTTTGGCTAAGAGGGAGTCTCAGTCCTAGTGATGCATTAAGTTGCATCTTCGACCCTTTGTGGGCAATGCAAGGTGGAGTCACCCTCTACGAGAAATGCAAGGTGACATTGGATCCTTCTCTCGGGAGAAGATTGAGGTGAAAGACCTCCTCCACCCTCTGCAAGCAATGCAAGGTGGAACCACCCTTTGCGGAAAGCAAGGTAAGACCTCTTCTCAGTAGAGAATTTTTGAGGTGTAAGACCTCTTCTCACCCTCTACGGGCAATGCAAGGTGGATCCATCCTCTACAGGCAATGCAAGATGGATATCATGAAAGAAGTTCATGATGTGTCCTTATATATTTGTGTGTATTCATTTCTTTTAGGTGTGCATAATAAATTTTTGAATCTATCCTTTGTTAGCAATGCAAGATGGATATCATGGAAAGGTCCATGATGATTTGTTGTTTGGATAGAATCCTCCCTAGCTAAGAGGGAGTGTTGAAATTATAGCCAAGTTCGTATTACATGTAATTATAGCTTGCTATAAATATTGGGCAAGACCTATATAATGTAACTTGTGGATAGGACAAGACCTATTAAATGTAACTTCTAATTAAGCAAGACCTGTATATAACTTGCAAATATGAAAATTGGGCGAGACCCATAATGTAACTTGTAATAGGTCAAGACCTGTATGTGTAACTTGTAAATCATAATGTAACTTGTGATTCTTGGTACCAAAATTATATAAGGCCGACTAGAGACCTATAGAAGGCACTGACACCTATATATGAAAGGTTATTTGAGGTCAAATCACAATCAGATCAATGAATCATCTATCTCCCTAATGTGCGACTTACCTCTGCACATCAACCTGCAAGTCATCTAAGTACTCTGCAAACTCCTTCAGCAGAGCATCAACAAAATGCATTCCTTCAGCTGGGCAACGAACTATTCCCAAAGGACAACAAATCAATTCTGGGATAGCGAATACACTTCAAGATCAACAAATCCATCTTCAATAACAACGAACTGACTTTGGAGGAGTGAACTTCATTTATAGTCAGCAAATTGTCTCCTTTGATCAACGAATAGTGTCAATGATCAGCAAATGGTCATCAAATTGTCTTCCTTCATTAGCATTCAAGTATATTGCAAATAAGTTCATTATTCTGCTTTGTGTGCCCTAGTTTGGTTTCATTATACTATTGTGCATATAATGTAGTTCTAAATGCTTCAAGTGTTGAAGCTGAATTGTAAAGATACTGACTAACTATTGCATAATAAGATCTGAGATTTATAGCTGGGTTTTTCACCTCTAAGAGGGAGGTTTTCCCAGGGTATGTTGGTGTTCCTAGTGTTCATTATTTGGTTTTATGTCATTGCTATCATTTATGTGATTCTAATTTATAAGTCTGATCCTAAAACTAACACTAAGCCTTCTATTAATTAAATAGATTTTTATTTATTTAATTAATTCATTTATCCTTTTCTATCCTTTCCTTATTTAAATAAATATTATTTATTTATTTAAATTATCCTTATCTTAAATTAAATAAATATATTTTTTATTTAATTGGTCCCACTTCTGTTAGTAATTAAATGAATTTAAATTTAAATTTAATTAATTCATTGGTTTTTTCTCTCCATAACACTTGTCATTCATCTCTTGATTTTATCCTAACTACCCCCTTCATATTTTACCATTTTTCCTACCTACCCTTTAATCCTAGATGACCATTTACCCTTTCACCTCTTAATCTTATCCCTCCATTTTTTAAGGTGTTCTCTATAAAAGAGGATCCTTTCATCCTTATCAACCCTAATCATTAAAGCAACTAAGACTTTTATGCAATCAAGTGATCAAGCAATAAAGCATCTACACAACCACAATCTTTTCTTTGTTGAGCTCTTGTGCACAATTCAAAACATGAGAGCAAACATATCAAGCAAGATCAACCTAAAACAATGGAGGTCAAACCCTACCAAGCATGTGAACGGTATAATCTTTCTATTTTGTTGTGATTTGCATGTTTTACGTTCTTCATTGGTGTATGGTAGATTCTTGAATGTAGAACAACGGTTTATGCAGTTGGATCTTTGTTGATTTTACAATAGCTTAATCTTCCAAATTTCATTGTATACAGAACCTATTTAAAAAAATATTTTGTATCATACATCATGGTCCAAAAATGCAATTTTTTAAAATAAACAAGTTGGGAAGAAGGGATAGTGAAGAATAATAGCTTACTCAAATGAGTATTGATGTGAAAAACACACAACTAAAGAAAAAAATTCATAAATAGCACGAGAGATAATGGATGCATCATTCATGATGATATAGTAGTTCAATATATCAATTATGTAAGCCTTAACAATTAACAACATAAATAAATGGAATCAATCATTGTGATGGTGGAGGGAGTTTGAAATTTGAATTTTCAGCAGGCAAGAAATGATAATGAAGGTGGAAATGGCTGAGGAAGCACATGGAATGTATTAGGGGAAGAGGACGAGGATGGAAAGGTGGATGGGAGCGACAGGGATTCCTAGGATGGCGGTACTTAGTGCATTCTAATGTGCCTCAATGATGCCTCATCTGGTAGTTCCCACAGAGTGCATGTGTATGAGGGCCCTAGTGTCCCTGCCAGACGCCATAATTCTTCATCATTTATTTCTTACTACAACAAGAAGTGGATGACCTTATTTGGGTCGCGTCCAAAGGGTAAGTCGGCTTCCCCTATTTCTTTCAGCGCTGATCCCATTTTTGGTATTTGTTTAATTTCCATTCTTTGTGGATAAAAATCTGGCAACTATGGACTCTATTTTGGTGGGAAAATTTGTGGGGTCGTGACCCAATATCGAATCTATTAGATCATGGGTGGTTTGTAAATAGAAAGTAAAAGGTCAAACTAAGGTTACTGCAATGGCAAATGGTTTTTTCTCCCTTTCCTTTACATGTGACAAAGATTTAAAATCGATGTTAGCTGGAGCTCCATGGTTGCTAGGAAAATCCTCCCTGGTGCTGAAGAAATGGGAATCTAGTTTCAACCCAGGGTAAGTGCACAAAGATGGTGGTAAAAAAGGGGTATAAATTGACACTTTTTTTTTCTGAAATCAGGTGAACTTGAACTTGGAGGAAAAATTTGAAAGTCATCCACTCAAGATATGAAGATAATCAAAGAACAAATAGTGTAGTACTCTGAATCTAGTTTCCAAACTACTAAAAGTTTTCAAAATTGGATAAGATTAAGGGGGTCAAATCCTTCACACATGAAAAACAAACTTTGATTTTTTCTGAAAAAACATAACATAGTGTCTGACATACGCATAAAAAAGTCATAGTTAGATTTAGTATTTAGACAAATCCTTTGGCAAAAAGATAGTTAAGAGTGAGCACTAGAAGTTGTGTTTTTTTTTTTTAATTTTTTGTTGAGTATTTTTTTTATGATTTTTCCAATCGAGAACATCCTGAAAAATTAGGTACCTGTTCATGCGCGAAGTATAACTTGCACTAAAAAAATTGAAAATATAATTTTTTTTAAAAAAAAATTTAAAGAATCAAGTGCACTATAATAATAAATAAAGTTTTTAAAATTTGGATAAGTAGATCAAAAGTTATTGAAAAAATGGTACGTGTGTATGTCTGTGAGAACTATGGAGACACTGGTAAAAGAAATTCAATACTAATATGTCAAATTGTTGTTCAAATTTAAAACAAATTATATGGTTAGAAAACTTAGAAGATGGGTGAAAATATGGTGGCAATTTTAGAAATACCCACTTGATGAAATGTAAACCTGATGATGACAAAGTCGAGAAATCAAGTTGATAAAATAAAACACGTTAAAAAGGAGGGAAATGGAGGGAAATCAAACTTCCAACCCATAGCTTTGTCATCCAGGCCCATTTCCAAGCCTAAACAGTCAAAAGCATGTATGGGTTACCAATGAGTATAAGAAGCGTGTGTGCGTTGTCTTTACTATAAATAGTGTGTACGCGGTAATAAAGCTAAAATAGCGTGTAGGCACTACTTTTGTTTAAAATTAGGGAGTGTGTATAATATGACATTGTATATGTAATATGTGTATATATATAATATATAATATATATATATGTGTGTGTGTGTGTGTGTGTGTGTGTGTGTGTGTGTAATAATATATAATAATATGGTGGACTTGGTTGGAACAAAGAAGTTCATGTTCGGTGAAAAACCAATATTTCATGGCATCGCGAAGGAGACTGGGTCTGCATCCCAGGGAGTTTAGGGATTTCAGACAAAATGATAGACCAAAATTTTTGATGAATCTAGGCTTCAGAACATGGTCGAAACCGAAGTGGGCATGGGAGGAATAGAATAGATTTGTAGGGTTTGGGCCCGATGTCAGGAATCTGGACCGATGGAGGAGATATTTTTCTAGACCTAGAGGGGACCATCGTCCTAACCTTGATGATCGCAATACCTTTATGGTTGATGCCAAGATGGACTGGCAAAGGGTACGGAAAAAATAATGGAGATCTAAGAAGATCCCAAGATCTGGGCCATCTGAGAAGTCTAAACCCACACCTGATGACAATCACAAGTTGTCATTCTTTCTGGATAGCAAAAGCTGGAGCAATTCAATGGCTTTTTTCAAAGATGAGGTTTTTTCTTGAAATTTTTTGGAGACTGGTCGATGTTTTTCCGTGTTAAAAACTGGTGTGAGAAAACATGACCCTATAAGGTTGAGATTAAGACTATGCCAAAAGGTTATCTTCTTGTCATAATAGAAAACAACAAAGACAAGAATTGAGTCCTACAAAATGGGCCCTTTTTCTTAGGAGGAAGAGGAGTTTAAATAAGAGTCTGGAAACCAAATTTTAACCCTATCAAATCCTTTGTGGAGGAGGTTTCAGTCTAGCTACGTTTATACAACCTCCCCAGGGAATACTGGAATGAGGATGTCTTTCAGATGATTGGAAACAAATTAGGGTTTTACCTTAAATCAGATGAAGCCATTTCAAAGGAAGATTTTAGCTCTTATGCGAGAATTCATGTTAGCTGGAAACTCAATTTCTATCTCCCGGCATGGATAGAGATCAACACAAATGTGGGGAGTTGGGTGCAGCAGGATGAAGTTGAGGAGCTTCTGGAGAAATGTTCGGTCTGCAACAAGAATGGTCATTTGAAAGAGGTTTGTTTGATCGGCCCTAAAGGAAAGCAAATTGAGGACCCTTTGGAAGCGAGAGTGGAACATTTTTCTGAGTTACAATGAGAGGATGGACCGTCAAATTCTCAAAAGGCAAGGAATTTGCCTCCTTCAATGCCCGATTTGGTGAATAATGGGCCTCTAGTAGAGGACCCAAAGTTGGATGATAAAGCTGGAGGGACTTATCCATCATCCCACTTGGATGCCACACAACTTGTGAAGGAAACACTCAATAAGATGGAGGGTTCTATAAATGTAATAGATGCGAGTATTGGGGGCTCCCAGGGGGTTCGCCCTTTAGAGAGAGAAGAGTTTAATGCTCAAGAGAAATGTGATAACGTAAATACTGGTACGGAGGCTATGTCGAGAGAAGAGGATGGTGATAGTCCTTGGGAGGTGGAAGAGGAATATTGGGGTGCTTTTGATGAAGAGGACATATTAGAGTGTTGAACTATTTTGTAGTCGGTTTCTCAAACTGACAAAGAAGCTATTGGAGAAAAGAAATCCAGGGGTTGTAAACTCAATAGAATCTAGATTGCGATGGTAGGGAATGCCAAATTTTAGTCTAAACTATCAATAGGGAAGGGATTTCCCCTTCCTGAAGGACAATGAAAATCCTTAGTTGGAATGTTAGGGGTTGTAATGCCCCTGACAAGCGTCGTCTAATCAAGCAAGGGCTTGACTAGGTGAAACCGAACATTGTTTGTTTGCAAGAAACTAAGCTTAGTAGGGAAGATGTGGCAGTTTGGCTGGGTTCTGGGAGGTTTTGGGAAGGTGTTTTTCAAATGCAGAGGGTTCATCAAGTGGGTTGGGGATAATGTGGATCCCTAATCTCATCAAGGTTGAAGAAATCATTAACTCGCATGCATGGCAGGTGTGTAAGGTCCACTCTTTATAGTGATTTTTTTCTAATCAATGTTTATGGACCTACGAGAGGTAATTTACAGTTGGACACTTGGAATCAAATTTTGACTATTCTAAGTAATTTTACTCAGGACCTGGTTGTGCTTGGGGGAGATTTTAATGCCATCTTGGATTCTAGAGATAAGAAAGGTGGTGGAGTTGGTATTACTACATCCCAACTAGGTTTCCAAAACTTCATTTCTAATAATAGCCTACGGGAAATTAAGACCAACAAAAGGTCTTAAACTTGGTCGAATCGGAGGGCTGGCAGGGAACACATTGCTGAGAAGTTGGACAGATTTTTCCTGGGGAGTAATTGGGCTTCTAAACCCCTCTTATTTGAAGTTGGGGTTCTACCCTTAACATCCTCTGATCATTTTCCTATTGAGCTCCTCATCTGTCTAGATTGTGCTCCGATCCGATGTCTTTTTAAGTTCGATAAAATATGGTTACAGGACTCATCTTTTAAGGAGTTTGTCTCTTTGACATGGAAGGAGGCCCCTACGAGAAATAGTTTGTGGACTTTTATAATTTTTAAAAAACTGCAATATCTCAAAGGTAAATTAAAGGAATGGAATAGGGTTAAGGACTTGGAGTGCTCTATTTTGAATCATGGTATAACTTTGGATGCTTTTAACAAGGAGAAGCTTCTAAAATCAAGACTTAATGAATTGTTGGCTAGGGAAGAAGTTTATTGGAAGCAAAAATCAAGGGAAGGCTGGCTAAAGGAAGGTGATAAGAACACAAAGTTCTTTCATAATTTAGTTAAAATTAGGAGGTCTTGGAATAAGGTGACCATTAGGTCCCGGAGACAACTGAGAGGGGGGGGTGAATTAGTTGTCAAATAAATTTAAACCAAAAACAACTTAATCAACTTTCTGCTTAATATTGGTGAAATAGTCTTTTATACCGGTGGACAGTTTTATCAGATAATTGCAATACCGGTAAAGATTAATGCATGAAACAAAAAGACAAAGTCATTCACAACACATAACACCAATATTTGTACATGGAAACCCTGTAAGGGGAAAAACCATGATGGGAAACCTTACCCATAGTCAGATGATACTACTATAGATAGTAAGTGTATACAAATGGGGTCTGCACATGCAGAAAGGCCAAGTGCCTAGAGCTCACTGCTCAAACACAAAATAGGAGTTGCACTGACTACAATTGGATCGTTAAATCCAATAATGATTTACTGCTCAAAATAGCATCTTCATATGTTGGATTCAGTATCGGTGTAGTTCTGATATGCTTTCACAAAAACCTTCCTTCACCATCAAATGATGTTTGCGTGTATAGCTCTGCTTAATCTCAAATATACCTTCACACAAGTCTTTTTCGCATTCCACATCCAATCTTACAAATAAGATCTTACATTTATACCATAACCTAAGACCAATTTTAGTAGGTCGGCTCTACAAGATATTACAATAAAATCATTTTACAAATAAAACAATATCCGATGCAATAACCAATTCAACATGTCAGCTTGATGCATTTACAACAATAATAAATCATGTCCACAGCGTGTCGTGTTGATCTGGAAAAGATAAACCTGCTGGTGCATAACCTAGACCTATTTGCGGTAACAACAAATATGCAAGTACGAATATACCAATAAACAATTCTCCAAGACAATATGTCCAAATGATGTCTTCGACATAACCAAGTGTTTTCCATGCCATTCCAAGTGTCGGTGGTCATTGTATCCTGTCGATGTACCATATATCGATGACTGTACATAAGTCATTTGTTTAACGGTGAATGCTACTGAATGTCCAAAGTGCTAGAGTTGATAGGATATAGTAGGTGTTGACATCAATGGCAAAACCATATGAAAATACCAACAATCTCCCCCTTTGACATTGATGGCAACACAAGATGGAAAAACCATCAAAATGCCAAAACAAAAATGCCAAATACCAATATACCAACAATTATCAAAGTATAAGTAAACCCAATCTCTCCCCCTGAGAGTAACATGTGTTTCCTTGTGTACCATGTTTTTCCATACCAATCTCTCCCCCTTTGACATCAAATGCTAAAGTTACTACAAAACCAAGTTCTTATACAAAATACCAACCAATTTAGTATACCAACTACTCCCCCTGAGAAGTAGCTTCCTCATCAAAGCCGGAGTAAAAGATTTCTCTATTAATTCTGTCGGTTGATGACAAATATCAACTCTCTAAGTATCTACCGGTGGGAGTATGACCCCAAGCTGTTCTCTAAGATATTCAAAAGTCTCCTTAGGCAGAGGTTTAGTAAAAATATCTGCAATCTGTTCTTTAGTATTCACATAAACCAGTTTAATTTCTTTTGCTTCAACATTTTCCCTTAGAAAATTCAGTTTGATGGAAACATTTTTTGTTTTAGAATGTAGTACCGAATTCTTATATATATCAATTGCTGCTGTGTTATCAAAATAGATAGTTATAGGTTCCTTGCACTTTACCTTTATATCTTTCAACATTTGTTTAAGCCATAATACCTGTGTACAGTTAGTTGTTGCTACAACATATTCTGATTCTGTTGTTGATAAGGATGTAAAACTTTGTTTCTTACTCAACCAAGAAACTAGTCTGCTTCCAAGAAAAAATGCTCCATCGGTGGTGCTTTTTCTATCATCCACATCTCCTACCCAATTTGCATCTGTTTATGCACATAATTCAAAATTTTCATTTCTAGGATACCATAATCCAAGATTTGTAGTGCCTTTTAGTACTAGAAAATCCTTTTTACTGTTGATTCATGATTTTCTCTAGGATTACTTTGAAATCTTGAAACAATACATACTGCATTCATAATATCAGATCTGGTTTGTGTCAAATACAATAAACCTCCTATCATGGATTTGTACCTTGTTGGATTAACACGTGTAGATTCATCCCTTAGTGATAGTTTGTCATTTGTAGTCATAGGTGTGCTTACTAGTTTAGAGTTCTCCATCCCAAATTTATTTAGTAACTCCTTTAATTATTTTGATTGACTTAAGAATATACCTTTGTCAATCTATTAAATCTGCAATCCTAAAAAGAATCTTATTTCACCAATCATAGACATTTCAAATTCTTGCTGCATTTTAATAGAAAAGTCTTTACACAATCCATCTTCTCCTCCAAAGGTTATATCATCAATAAAAACTTGTATAGCCAAGATGTCATTATTAGTCACTTTATAGTATAAGTTGTTGTCAGCATTACCTTTAGAAAAACCAATCTTCAAAAGATACTTATCCAATCTTGCATACCAAGCTCTTAGAGCTTGCTTCAATCCATACAAAGCTTTCCTTAATCTGCAAACCATATCTTTGTCATCTGTAAAAGAAAATCCACCAGGTTGTTCAATGTAAACTTCTTCTTCAAGATCTCCATTCAGAAATGCACATTTAATATCTATTTGATATACTTTGTAGTTCTTATGTGCTGCAAAAGCCAAAAATAATCTAACTGCCTCAATTCTGGCTATCAGTGCAAAGGTCTCATTATAATCAATTCCTTCTTTCTGAGAATATCCCTTACACACTAGCCTTGCTTTATTTTTGATAACCTTACCATCTTCATTAAGTTTGTTTCCGAATACCCATTTGGTTCCAGTTACATTTTTATCTTTAGGCCAGGGAACTAATGTCCAAGTGTTATTCTTCTCAATTTGTTCTAATTCTTCTTCCATAGCTTTAGTCCAATATTTATCTTCACATGCCTCATTAACTGATGATGGTTCAATTTGAGAAATAAGACATACCTCTTCATTTGCCAATCTTCCTCTTGTCATAACTCCTTTATGCTTGTTTCCAATTATCTGATCTTCAAAATGATTTAATCTTACATACTGGGGTGTCTTTGTTTGCTGCTAATCCTCAACCACAGTGGAATTTTCAGATGGTACCGGTGTAACTAGATCTTCATTCTGTGCCACTGGGTTCAGTGTAGGTTCATTTGTTAGAATTTATGTTGCCGGTTCAGAATCTGTATACCTTGAAGTTCCTCTGAATTGTTCATCAATCTTCACATTTGTACTCTCAACAATTTTCTGAATATACTCATCTCTTCTAATAGAGCATTTACTTCCAAATATTCTGAAATATTTAAGAGTAGGAGTAATACCAAACCAAAGTTCATGAGGGGTCTTACCGGTTTCACCTTTGATGTGAACTTTGTTGAATGTATAGACCATTGTACTTACTGCCTCTCTCCAATATACATGTGGAAGGTTTGTTTCTGATAACATACTTCTAGCCGCATCCAAGATAATTATGTTTTTCCTTTCAACAACTCCATTATGCTGTGGTGTCTGAGGTGCTGATAGTTGTCTTCTGATTCCATTCACTTCACAAAATGCATTAAATTCCTTAGATGTAAATTCTCCTCCTTGATCTGATCTTAAACATTTAATTTTCTTACCGGTTTCATTTTCAACCATTGCTTTGAACAGTTTAAACTTTCCAAGTGCTTCTGATTTTTCTTTGAGAAAAGTAACCCAACACATTCTAGAATAGTCATCAATGATTAGCATGAAATATCTATCACCTTGTAAGCTTTTAGTTCTAGCTGGACCACATAAATCAGTGTGATTTAAATCAAGAGCATTATTGGATTTTTCTGGAATATTTTTGAAACTAGCTCTAACTTGTTTTCCAAATTGACATTCCTTACATACTGTATTGTGAGGTTTGACAATTTTAGGTAAATCTCTAACTGCCTTAGTAGTACTGATTTTTACCATGCAATCAAAGTTTACATGACAGAGTCTCTTATGCCATAACCAACGTTCATCAATATGTGCAATCAAGCATGTCTTTTCACTATTGTTCAAATGAAAGATATTACCCCTAGTCTGATTACCGGTTGCAATTTCCAAACCTGTTCTATTCATGATTTTGCATTTTCCATTTTTGAATTGTAATTGAAATCCTTTTTCAACTAATTTACCAACACTCAAAAGATTATGCTTTAAACCTTCAACATAGTAAACATTGTCAGTATTATGCTTACCATCAAGAGATATTGTACCCTTACCTTTGATCAAACAAGAGTTGTCATCTCCAAATCTCACTAAGCCTCCATTATATTCTTGAAAGTTCAAGAATTTACCTTTATCTCCTGTCATATGATGTGAGCATCCTAAATCAATGATCCACTCATCCTTTACTTCAATTTTAGCTGCCAAGGCCTGCTCTACCAGTTGGACTGTAGGTGTCGGTTGATCTTCTGTTATAGCAACAAAAACCCATCCATTGTCTACCAGATCCTCATCAGAATCATCCGTCACTCCTTCATCAACAAGATAACGAGATTTGTCTTTATTCTTCTTAAATCTGTATCTCTGATATTCAGGGTTAGGCTTGTATGTCCTTCTAGCTTCTTCTCTTAGTCTAGCATGTCTATTAGGGCATCTTGAAGCCATATGACCAATCTTATTACAGTTAAAACATTTAAAGAGTGCTTTACCTTCATACTTACTTCCAACTGGACCTTTAGGCATTTTCTTTGCAAATAGTGCTTCAAGTTCTTCATTTTCTTTCCTGCTTTCTTCAAGTTCTCTTGCATAAAAGGCTTTCCAATCAGATTTGTCAAATGATGATGTAGATGATGTTGATTCTTTAAAGGCTAAGTCTGTCTTTATAGTTGCAACAAGATCAAATTCCTCAATTTCAAAGGCTGAAAGTTTCCCATTCAATGTGTCTCTGGTTACAGATGTATTAGGCATTGTTCTTAACTCATTTATAGCAGTAACCTTTATTTTATATGCCGGTGGCAATCCTCTTAAAACTTTTGAAACAATTTCATCCTCACTTAAGGTTCCTCCACAACATTTAATACCCAAAACAATTTCATTAACTCTTTCCATAAAAGCATAAATCCTTTCATCTTCTTCCATTTTTCAGATTTTTATACCTGACCCGGAAGCTTCCAAGTTTTGCAATTTTGACTGTGGAATCTCCTTCATTCAGTGTTTCCAAATGATCCCAGATAGCTTTAGTAGTTGATCTATTTGATAATCCCATGATTTTTTGATCTGTTATGCACTCAAAAGTGCTTCTCTTGCTTTGCAATCATTTTCCTCATCTTTAGTCAAGTTAGGTGGATTAGGCTGACTGGAAGTGGAAGCAGTATAGCCATTCTTTGTAACTTCCCAGATGTCCTTTCCAATGCAATTTAGATGTGTCTCCATTTTGATCTTCCATATGTCATAGTTGGTTCCATCAAGTTTAGGACTGTCCTACCTGAAATAGTTAGTAGACATTGGATCTTCTCAAGCTGTTAAACTTTTTCAAAAGAGGACTACTTTTTCAAAAGAGGACTAAGCTCTCATACCAATTGTTAGGTCTCAAAGACAACTGAGAGGGGGGAGGGGTGAATCAATTGTCAAATAAATTTAAACTAAAAACAACTTAATCAACTTTCTGCTTAGTACCGGTGAAACAATCTTTTATACCGGTGGATAGTTTTATCAGATAATTGCAATACCGGTAAAGATTAATGAATGAAACCAAAAGACAAAGTCATTCATAACACAACACCAATATTTGTACGTGGAAACCCTGTAAGGAGAAAAACCACAGTGGGAAACCTTACCCACAATTAGATGATACTACTATAGATAGTAAATGTATACAAATGGGGTCTGCACATGCAGAAAGGCCAAGCGCCTAGAGCTCACTGTTCAAACACAAAATAGGAGTCACATTGACTACAATTGGATCGTTAAATCCAATAAGGATGTACTACTCAAAATAGCATCTTCATATGTTGGATTCAGTACCGATGTAGTTCTGATATGATTTCACAAAAACCTTCCTTCACCTTCAAATGATGTCTGCGTGTATAGCTCTGCTTAATCTCGAATATACCTTCACACAAGTCTTTTTCGCATTCCACATCCAATCTTACAAATAAGATCTTACATTTATACCATAACCTAAGACCAATTTCAGTAGGTCGGCTCTACAAGATATTACAATAAAATCATTTTACAAACAAAACAATATCCGATGCAATAACCGATTCAACATGTTGGCTTGATGCATTTACAACAATAATAAATCATCTCCATAGCATGTCATGCTGATTTGGAAAAGATAAACCTGTCGGTGCATAACCTAGACCTATTTGTCAGTAACAACAAATATGCAAGTAGGAATATACCAATAAACAATTCTCCAAGACAAGATGTCCAAACGATGTCTTCGACATAACCAAGTGTTTTCCATGCCATTCCAAGTGCCGGTGGTCATTGTATCTTGTCAGTGTACCATATACCGATGACTGTACATAAGTCATTTATTTACTGGTGAATGTTGTTGAATCTCCAAAGTACTAGAGTTGATAGGATTTAGTAGGTGTTGACATTAATGACAAAACCATACCAAAATACCAACAGTGACAAATATCAAGAACAAGGATAATGATGTTTTGCACGACTTAGAGGAGATCAACAAAGAAGTCATGGAATTATTTACCGAGCTGCTATCTAAGAACCATAACCTGGACTCTGGACACCAGGAAATTCTTTTGAGTAATATTTTGAAGTTAATTTTAGAGAATCAAAACCACTTTCTTTGTAAACCTGTTTCAATGGATGAAGTGAAATAAGTTGTTTTCTCGATGGTGGGCGACAAGGCTCTAGGACCAGATGGTTTCCCTGCTCTCTTTTATCAACAAATCTGGGAAGTTGTGGGTCATGAATTATGGCAGGTGGTGGAAGAAGTGAGAGTAAATCTAAAGATGGAGAAAGAACTAAATTGCACTTTCCTTACTTTAGTCTCTAAAGTGGAGAAGCCATTCTCTTTTGGAGATTTTAGGCTCATTGCTCTATGTAATGTGATCTATAAGGTGATCACCAAAGTTATAATGAACCAATTGAAACCCTTACTCAAATATATAATATTGGAGGAGCAAAGTGGATTTGTACTGGGAAGATAAATTGTGGAACGAATTATAATAGCCCATGAAGCTATTCATTCTATTAGGAAAGAAAAGGTGGAATGAATTCTTATCAAATTAGATATTAGGAAAGCATATGATATGGTAGATCAGGAGTTCTTGTTTTGTGTCCTAGAAAAGTTTGGTTTTTCAACTCATTGGATAAACTAGGTGAAAGCATGCATAAATGGGCCCTGGTTCTCAGTGCTGGTCAATGGAAGTCCTCAAGGACTTTTCCAAGCTTCTAGGGATCTAAGATAGGGGAATCCTCTTTCTCCATTTCTTTTCATTATTTTGGTGGAATTTTTGGGAAGATACATCTAGAAACTAAAAAATGAGGATAGATGGAAGGGTGTCCGAGTAGCCAACGGTGTAGATCCTATCACACATCAACAGTTTGCAGACGATACAATATTGTTTGGGGACTCTTCTTTAAAAGAAGCTTGAACTATAAAAAGAACCCTCGAGATTTTTTGTGAGGCATCCAGGCAACAAGTAAATTGGAAGAAATCTGATATTTTCTTTTTTCAATACTGACTCTAGAAAGAAAAGAGAAATTATTAGGATATTGGGTGTTAAACCTAGCACCCTCCCTAGGAGTTTTTTGGGAACACCTTTATTTGGGGGGGCCAATAGGACACATTTGTGGTAGAGATTATTTGACAGTTGTGTGAATAAGTTAAGAGGGCTGGAAACACAAATGGCTCACCTTTGCGGGTATGCTGTTATTATTGAAATCAATCTTGTTGACGATGCCCATCTACTCCATGATGTGCTTGAAAATTACAAACAAGATTTATAGAAGCATCAACTAGTTTATGAGGAATTTCTTTTGGAGTGGGAAGGTCGAACATGATAAAATTCCCCTGGTTGCATGGGATAAAGTATGTCAACCTCGTCAAGTGGGAGGGGTTGGGTTGAGGAAGTGGTGCTTTCTAAATGAAGCAATGGGAGTGAAACTTATATGGTAGATGTATGTAAAGCCGAATCATAAGTGGGTTCAGATCCTAAAACATACGTATCTGGATTCGTTAGATGATGAGAGGAATTTTACTGTTCGTGAACCTCCTCGAGCTTCAACAATTTGGAATTTTTTATTATCTTACAAGAAACTGATTACATAACACATTACTTGTCAAGTAGGGAATGGGGAGAAAGCCAAGTTTTGGATAGACTCCTGGGATGACAAACCAGATTTATATTTGAGGGAGAATATTTATAGTATTAAAAAAGTTATTAAGGACATTTGGGGCACAAAAGTTAAGGATTATGTACCTGCAGAGCGCTCTAATGGATTTGAGGTTTGGCAATGGAAAAACATGGATGAGCTGCCATTATCTTCACAGCAAAAGAGATGCTTTAAAAATATTCTGGATGAGTACTCCCCAACTCTTAACATGAAGGAAGATGTCATCAAATGGTGTGGGTCAAAATTAGGTGCATACTCAATTAAAATTGGTTATAATATTATTGAGAATGCAAACCTCCATATGAATTTCCCTTCCCAGCTATGTTGGAGTTCTAAGTGTCTCCCAAAGGTGAGAGTGTTCACCTGGCTAGTTTTGAAGAGGAGGATTCTGACAGGAGATAGGATGTTGCATCTGGGTTTCAATGGGCCTTTTCAATGTGTCATGTGCAAAGCACATGAGGAATGATTAGATCAATTTCTTTTAAATTGAGGTTTAGCTCAGGGAGTGTGGAGGTTTTGAGTAAATTAGGATGGTCAGTACCCCTTCTAGACAATATCACTGATCTCCTAAAGAGTTGGTTCGTGGAGAAGAGAAAATTTGTTCTTTAGAGTGTATGGATGATCTCGCATTCCACTATGGTCTGGGAATTGTGAAAAGAGAGAAATAGGAGAATCTTTCAAGATAAGTGGGAAGGGATTGACAAAGTGTGTGGAAGAGTGGAGCGGCCTATTTTTGAAATTGTTTCTTCAGTAATAGTTAATCATAATCATGTGAAACATCGGTATAGTTTGATGGATAGTTTTATCCTTGCCAGGTGGCCTCTTATCAAACTCAGACCCGTTCATGGGTTCCCTAGGGTTAATCCTTTGAATGTCCCTTTGGATGGGGAGGTGGTGAAATGGTCAAAACCAGAGAAAGGGTGGGTGAAAATAAATTTTGATGGGTTGTTAAAAGGTAATCCAAAAATTTTAGGCGCGGGATGTATGGCTTGTGACGATGAAGTGAAGATCCTCTTTACAGGTGCAAGAAGGCTATGAGATGGCACTAATAATAAGCTGGAGGCTCGGGCGACCTTACTAGCAGCTGAACTAGCAACAAATATGAAGGTGATGAAGGTACACTTGGAGGGTGACTCCTAAATTGTAGTCCAGGCCTTGATCAAAGGCAACACGTCGTGTTGGAAATTGAATAAATATGTACAAAATATAAGTGAAAAGTTGAAATCTTTCCAAAATTATTACATCTCACATGTGAAAAGAGAAGGAAATGTCATTGTGGATGGGTTGTCGAATGATGCGTGTGAGCTCGTGCTAGGGGAAGTGAGGTGGCGTGATTGCAAAAAAGAAATAATTAGATGGAGTTAAGGCTACATGCCAAGTTGGTACGCCAAAAAATTCAAATTTCATGTCAGGCAGTCGGCTTTTCTTTTGTGTAAGGTCAAGTTAATGAGCATTTTATTGTGAAATGCTTTCTAAAATGGTGGTGATGGTGGATTGTTTTGCATTAAATATAATTTTGGAATGCCCATACATTTAAGGAGAAGAGTTGGTAAGTTGGTGAAGCCAAAGTTTTTACAGATTACATTGCAATTCTCTGCAATTCTTCAGTGGGAACCGAAATGGAAGCCAATTTACTCTGCAATCTTCCAAACTTATGCCAACTTTTTGTGGACCCGTCCCCCTGAAGAAGCTTGAGAAGATGTTTCTGGCAAAAGATCCATTTTTTTAAGGCAATTCAACTGGTCTTGGGTGAAGAGGTATCGATTATCAGTCACTGATATAGATGCAGAGTAGATATTTACTTGCTTATCATGGCATGGGGACTAGAGTTCGGATACCCCTGTGAGGATGTGAGAAAAGTGCTGAAGAAAATCATTCCAAAAGAGTACTTGTTAAATTTGGAGTCCTTGCTAGAATGGGTTGTGCCAAGATGGGGCTTCAATCTTGTTGAAGGCATCCCTAAGGAGAATGGGGAGTTGCGGGCGAGGCACTCATGAATTTAATTCCTTTGCCACCATGAGGAAGCAAGAGTCCGCTTTAAATACAATGCGAAGCATGGATGGGAAGGGTTGACAATTTTCGTCCAGATTATGGATATTGAAGATTAAATTCGGAAGGAGGGTGGGGACAGATTGGCGGAGGAGATGAGATACAGTAGGCTGATTATGCAAAAATTATCTGCAAAATTGGCAAATCAAGGTGTAGTGGGTGGTGCGGCGGGTGGAAGTGGTGGTGAGATAGAAAGTCCAGCGTCGCGAGGGTTAGTGGCCAAAGATGCAGAAGGAAGATCTAGAGATTCACACGCCTCTATAGGAAGAAGAGGATTTCACTGAATCAGGGTACCTCTGGGCACATCTTTTTGTTTAGATGTTTTCTTTTTAATTGATAAACTTAAAACTTTAATCTCTGTTAAATGATAAAGTTATCGACCAACTTTTGGCATGATGTAATTTTTATTTTTATTTCAGATGATATGGGATAGGGTAGGGTCTAAGCAATAAACATCTTGGAAACCATGATATTAGACAATATTATTGAATGGTGGTTTGGGGTGGTTTTTCTTTTTTGGAAGTTTGATGCATATGTGCGTTTTAGATTAAATAAATAAAATATAACTATTACCGATCAATATATATATATATTATATAATAATATATAATATATTTTTTGTAATATATAATATATTAAGTATATATGCACACATATATGTGTATGTATGTGTATTATCTCCCTCTCTCCCCCTCTCAAGCACGTACAAGGTCTCTCTCTCTCTCTCTCTCTCTCTCTCTCTCTCTCTCTCTCTCTCTCTCTCTCTCCCCTCCATCTACCTCTCTCTCTCTCTCCCTCTCTCCCCTTCTCCCTCCATACCCCATCTGTCTCTCTCTTCTTCTCTCCCTCCCCACTCTTTATCTCTCCCTACCCCCTTTATCTCCCTTATATTATATTGTTGTATTGCAATTAGGTCTTCCATGTAGTGGTCACCATTTGGATGAACAATAGACCTAATAATCCCAAGGTCCATAGTTTGAGCGTGAGAGGCTATGCTTTCCTTGATAGACTTAGCATTTGGCTCAGTGTATAAAACCCATTGTGCATCATCCCTCCACCACACTCCTCCTATGGTGGGCTCTCTCTCTCTCTCTCTCTCTCTCTCTCTCTCTCTCTCTCTCTCTCTCTCTCTCTCTCTCTCTCCCTCTCCCCCTCTCTTTCCCCCTCCCTCGCCCTCCCCTTCCCCCTCCCCCTCCCCCCCTCCCTTTTCATTCACAGGTACCACGTACACGGTTTTTTAGGTCTAAAAACCACGTATGTAGTTACTTTCCTAAAAACACTATGTACGTGGTCACTTTCCTAAAAACATCGTGTATGCAGTTACTTTCCTAAAAACATCGTGTACGCGATCTCTTTGCTTTAGGTTGGGGGTCAATGGACCTAAGTGCGTATGCGATGATTTCAAAATTTAATATAGCATACATGCTACTTGTTTTTTCATGTTTTTTTTAGGTGGTGTCCACTTTTCTGACCACCATCTTTGTGCACATATCCCCCAAAGGATTGGCAATGCAATAAAGATCCTATTTTGGTCCATTTGTCGAGTCTCCCTTTGTAATATTGGGACAAGGAAATCTTTTGTGGGTTGATTGCTTGTTTTGGCAAACTACTCTCAGTGGACCCAATGATGACAACTAAAAGAAGATTGGTCTATGCTCACATTTGTGTTAATATTAAGCAATCGTTTGACCTCCCATAGGAAGTCACTTTCAACTCAAAACTTGGGAAATGGATTCAAGAAGTGGAATATGAATAAATTCTTTTTGCTTGTTTCCATTGTAAGAAGGTCGGTCATTGGGCCAAAGATTATCTTGTCAAGAATCAGTCTAAGAAAGTTTGGAGGAAAAAATCTGCTATCTCTGTGCCTGTTGTAGATAAGTTGTTTAGGCCTCTCTGCCCCCTGGTTCTGGAAATGGTGGTTCCAGATCCTAATAGTCAACACTGTCAATTGGTGCAGGGAAAAGTTATGGGGAGAGATCTAAAGGAGGTCCCTGTTGGACCTCTATTCCTAGATTTTCCTATTCAGGGAGAGATATCCTATTCTTTGGAGGCTATCAAAGCAAATCGTGAGGCTACCCTTCCCAATATTATGGCAGAATCAAATGTGAATTTGGTTGTGGATATGGGTCCTTCCCATGGAAAACCAGGTCAGTTGAATTCTTCTTCCTCTGATGATAATCATCCTAACTCCCCATTGGATTATGGCCCAGAGTTAGAGGATCCTAATCCCTTCATTGAAGTTAAATCTAAGAATCGACAATGGAGTACTCCCCCATTAAAGTTTGGGTAGGCATCAGGTTCCGTGGGTGTCAAAACCAGGAATAGGTATAGAGGAAATTGTGTCTCAAAACCACATGGGGTTGGAAGACTCCGAAACCTATTTAGTAGAGATAAGCGAAGTACATCTAATATTGTTGATGGCTCTCAATGAACCCTTAAGGATATAAGGGGTCTCTAAATAAAGATAATTTAATGGAAAATAAGGAGGCTCAATCACCCCCACACACATGATCTCCTATCTAATATGATTCAAGATCATAAACAAGGAATTTGTCTTGTTCAAGAGACAAAAATGCATTTGCATAAGCTTTTAAAGATGAAGCTAGATATTTTTAAGGACTATGGTGTTCATTGTGTTGATGTGAATGGTGCCTCTGGAGGTATTTCTACTTTTTGGAATCCTAGGCTTGTTCAAGGTACGACTATTGTTTCCAGTCCGAATCGCATTGCCACTAGAGTCACCAATCTCCTAGACGGGTCTTCTTTTATCATGTCCAACATATATGCTTTGAATAGCAAGAGTGCCAAGAAGGTTTTTTGGAATTCTTTGGTTAATTCTAGACTTCTTTTTAATAATAAGAAGTGGATCCTAATGGGGGATTTCAATTGCCCTATATCAAACTTGGAGAAAAGTGGAGGGGCTCCAATTTCTAAAGATAGTAAGCAAGATCTTTTGGATCTCATTAATGCCTTGGGTCTGCTTGACCTGGAATTGATTGGGTCTAAGTTCGTGTGGTCTAATAGGAGGAGTGGGATAGATCTTATACAAGTCAGACTTGACAGGGGTCTTATTTCAATTGACTAGCTGCAAGATTTTTCATGTAGTTTAACTTCTTTATCTAGGATTGGTTATGGTCAAATCCTAATTGTTTTGAGCATCTCTTCCCTTAGTAGGAAGAAGGCTTTCTTGTTAAGATTTTAAAAAATGTGGACTCATAATTCTGACTTAGTGGACAAGGTTGCAGAATGGTGGAGCATTGGGGTCCAGGGTATAGCTATGTTTAGAGTGACCAAGAAATTAGCTAGTGTTAAGTCTAATGTTTAGAAATGGAATAATTCCTCGTTTGGCAAAATTTTCCAAATAAAAGATTTTTTGAAAAGGAATTTGGATGATATCTAGTCTCTAATTCAATCCGAACGGTATTTCCCTGATGCTATAGACAAAGAAGTTGAACTTTTGTCTAAATTACATGATATAGTATCTAAAGAAGAGGAATTTTGGAAACTAAGATCCAAAGCTATTTGGTTGAAAAATAGGGACAAGAATACTAAATTTTTCCATATGATGACTCTCAAGCATAGAGCTTCTAACAAAATTAAGAAGATCTCTATCAATAATCATTGGTTTTAAAAGCAAGAGGAGATGAGCTTTGAAGTTGTTTTCTATTTTTCTGATCTATTGTATATTGATGTCTTGGTTGATTTTGTTGCACAAGAGGAAATTCTCAATGAAGTCCAGGAGTGTATTTCTCCATATATGAATTATGAGCTATCAAGAACTCCTTTTGCTAATGAGGTTAGGCAAGCGGTTTTTTGTTTTGAAGGTAACGAAGTTCAGGGGCCTAATGGGTTTCCTATGTTCTTCTTCCAACTGTTTTTGTCTATTGTGGGAGAGGATGTTGTGTGTCCTGCGTAGGAGTTCTTTGGGTCCAAATCTTTTCTTAAATAGCTTAATGCCACTTTTATTATTTTGATTTCGAAGAAAGTTGATGTCAGTTGCTTTTAGGATTCCAGGCCCATCAGTTTATGTAATTCTTGTAAACACCTAAAATTGTCATGTCTAATAAAATAAATATTTTATTTATTTAATTATTTGAGCCTAATTCTTCTATTAATTAAATAAATCTTTATTTATTTAATTAATTCATTTATCCTCTTCTAGCCTTATTTCACATTTAAATAAATACTTTATTTATTTAAATTATCCTTTTCCTAAATTAAATAAATATCTTATTTATTTAATTAATCCCACTTCTTCTATTAATTAAATAAATCTTTATTTATTTAATTAATTCATTAACCTTTTCTACCCATGACACATGTCATTCATCTCTTAATTCCTACACTAGCTACCCTTTCATTATTTTATTATTTCCTCTACCTACCCTCTAATCATAGCCAACCTCTTTTACACCTCTCAATCTTATCCCTCCATTTCATATAGTGTCTTCTATATAAGGAGATGCTTCCTTCATTATCAAACCCTAACTAACTCACTATGCATTTAGCCCCGACTACGCTTTCAAACTTGCATATGCAATCAAACCCACTTGCAACCACATTTCCGTTCTTTGTTGAGCTCTTGTACACATATAAAATCTAAGAGCAAATATATCAAGCAAGATCAATGGAGATAGGAAGAATGGAGATCCAAACCCTATTGGACATGTGATGGTATAATCTTTGTGATTTCGTTTGATTTGCATTGTCTTAGGTAATCTTCATATGTT
Organism: Cryptomeria japonica; assembly: GCF_030272615.1. Taxonomy (NCBI): domain Eukaryota; kingdom Viridiplantae; phylum Streptophyta; class Pinopsida; order Cupressales; family Cupressaceae; genus Cryptomeria; species Cryptomeria japonica. The sequence continues at coordinate 129,331,747 of NC_081408.1, forward strand.
ATGGTGGATCTTTGTTGTTGTTAGGCTAGGGTTTTGTGGTTGAATTCATTTAGTCTTTCAATATTATTGTTGTATCCATTTTCACCATACACATTTTGGCATGCCCAGTGGGACTCTTATCCCTTTTGCATTTAACATCTTTTGTTGTAGATTTTGTGTTTTTAAGTTGCAGATCTGACATTTTCGACAACATTTTGATATTTTTGTGTCTGCGTACTTTTGGATCGCACTTTTGGTTTTATGCCACATCTGTGACATTTGGAATCGCATTTTTGTCCTCGAAAGTATTTTATTTTTTTGCAGATTCTAGGAATCGCGTCTGTGTTCCCTAGTCGCGTCTGTGGGGTTTTTAGGCGCGTTTGCATCTAGAAACCACGTCTGTGTTCTAGAGCCACATCTGTCCCATCTAAAAGCATCTACATCTAGAAGCTGCATTTATGTGCAGGCATTTCATTTTGAGGTTTTATTGATTTAGTTTTTTGTCATTCGGATTTCAGATCTAGTTTATTTTGAGCTAATATTTTCAGATCTAGCTAACGAAATTGGTGCAGCTTGTCTTGAAAGCGAAATCATTTTATCGAAGGCCCCTATTTCACAAAGTCTTTTGGATCTAAAATTTACTTAACTTGTGTGCTTGCAGGAAGGGGTGATTATTTGAAACAAATCCAAACTACTAATAGATCTTTGTTGCAAGACCTTGGCAAGGGTTTTTTATTTTTATGGTGTGCGTTGTTTTCATAGATTAGCAAACACTTCAATTGGTGTACTAAAATTCAACCATTGTCTTTTGTGTCTTGAGCAATAGGCTCTTTTTGTTTAATCTCTAGAGGGCCTGTCTCCCCATGTGGTCATTAGGACTACTAGTGAGGAAAGAACGACCCAAGTGGTAGCAAAAGAAAAGCCATCTTCTTCTAAACCACTATAAATAACTATATTCATGGTGAAAACTATGGATAATGTGTGCTGATTAGTTCATACCGACACTATGTCTCCCCATAAACCTGTTTGATCAAATTTATTTGATCAGTTGTAGGGCGTAACCCCTACCATCTAGGAGCCTTCTGTATTTACAGAGCTGAAAGTGCCACTTGTATGGCCACACAAGCGGATGCCCTTACTAGAACCTTTTTGTTTTATAATCCAAAATCCTTCTAGTTGTTTGGGTAGGAGGTCAGACCTCTGGTAGCAGCCCACACACATACAGTTCTTAGTAGAGATACAAAGTTCACCACGAGGAGTTTTCGTGGGGACTGATGCTTGGCTGCCCCGAGAAGTGAGTGCCGAGGGTGGAGCCAGTGGGGTCAAACATCTAAGTATCCGCTCTGAATAGCGTAGCCTCGGGGGAAACTCCATGTGGGATCAACAACTATTGTCTTGGCCAGCCATAAGAATTGTGCTTGACTTATTTTGAACAATCAAACATTCAAGACCAAACAACAAAACATTGTGTCTTTTGTGTCTTCAAGTGTATGCAAACCAACTTTACATCAAACAACACACTTTTCTTGGAGTCATTTTGAGTCTCAACACTTGCAAACATTGAGTCTTCATCAACATTGTGTCCTCTTGTCATGAAAAACAAGTTAAATAGTCAGATTTGGTCACAACAAGCAATTTCACAGATTGGAAAAATTACACAAAATTTGCAGAAATGCGTCCGTGTCTGATAGAATAGTGTATATGTCATCTAACCGTGTCTGTGAAGGGCAGAAATGCATCTATGTCTTTTGAGCAACTTTGCATTTCCAACATCTCAGAAACGTGTCTGTGTTTCATAGAATAGCGTCTATGTCATCTAATCGGGTTTGTGAAGGGCAGAAATGCATCTGTGTCTTTTGAGCAACTTTGCATTTCCAACATCTCAGAAACGCGTCTGTGTTTGACAAAATAATGTCTGTGTCGTCTAACCACGTCTATGAAGGGTAGAAACGCATCTGTGTCTTTTGAGCAACTTTGCACTTCCAACATCTCAGAAACACGTCTGTGTCTAATAGAATAGCGTCTGTGTCATTTAAGCGCGTCTATGAAGTATACAGGCACGTCTGTGTTCAGGATTGAAAAATTTCATGATTCAACAAACAAGATCAGTCAGTTTCAGACTTATTGAGCTTCCTAGGTTATCTCTCTGGGTTTTTCATCTAGCATTCAACCTATCTTTGGGTCTCACAAGGTCCATCATTGCTTTACACCTTACATTGCATTCACATTTGTCTAAACTTGAGTCAAAAGGTCACTTGCTTGTCCTCATCATACTTTGTCAACACACTACATGCAACAACATTTTGCTAAGTGGTCCCTCATCAAGGTCTATCACCTTTGGGTCTCATTTGGTCTTAGTTAGAGTCAAGGTCAACTTACCTCATTAAGAGAAACTATCATCTCTTTGGAAGCCACACCTACTCTACTACATACATACGTGGTCTTACACTTTGGACATTGCAAGTACACCTCATATTCATTTACATTCCATCCAACTCTTGGTCTTCCATACTCTTTCCATATTCATCTATTATCACACATCTTGGTCAATACCTCGTTCATGGTTGAAACTCATTCCCAAAAATCTAGGAGAGAAACTAAAGAGGCTCAAGAGTCCGCAAACATGAGTTCCTATGAATATGACAATGATGTCTTTTTCAGTTCTGATCATAACACATTACCTGACATGGATGCCTATAGAAACATTCCAAATGTTGAGAACATGGACACTACAAACAACAATGATACACACAATGACAATATGGACAATATTTTAGTACATTCGGAAGAAGTGGAAGACATCATTATGGATCCCTGTTTCAATAGATTGGTTGAGGAAATAATGAGGAGAGATAGACAATACTTCTTACAAATGATGACACAAAGTGGAGCCAAGATCCCTCATGATTTTGACATGTCTCAAATAATGGAACATAGACCTTTGCAACAAACTCACCTCAACATGGATCAAAGGAGGCCTAATAGTGGAGGCAATAGAGGACCACATATGGTGCCTGAATCACCATCATCTCTGTTTCAAAAACCAGAGGTCCCACATACAAATGGTCAAGCATATGATACTCACCTTCATAGACCATTATGGAAGTCTTATGTAGAAAAATATGCTCAATCACATACCAATGCTAAGGATCAACCACCAAAGCACTTGGATATTCAAAGGCATGCTCAAAATTTGGACACAAGGAAACCTCGTGTCAAATTTGGGGGCAACACACTAGAACAAACTCATGACATGCCTGTAGAGTATGGTATACATGGACAAAGCAGATATTTCGTTCCTCAACATGACTCTATACCAAGTGGTCCATATACGCAACATCATTATAGACCTCCTCCATATGAAAATGTGTATGATCAATATCATCCATATATGCAACATGCTCCTCCTCCAATTGGTGCCTCAAGCATGGGGTATGGTCCAAGAAGTCAATCTCCACCTAAGAGCAATATGGAATAGCAAATCAGGGACTTACAAAAGAAAATGGAGGACATAAATACACCGAAGCCAACATACACAATGAGAGACATATGTCCTTATCCATTTGACAAAAGCATTCTAATCCCTCCATTTCCTACACACTTTGTGACACCTAAGTTTGATAAGTATAGAGGAAAAGGGGATCCTAAGGCACATATAAGACAATTTTTCACAACTTGCATTGAGGTAGTAGCAGAAGAGACATATTTGATGAGATTATTCCCACAAAGCTTAGGAGATCAAGCTATGGAATGGTTCTCTCAACTCCCACATGGAATTAAGTCGTGGGGTGACTTAGCTGAGGCATTTATCCAACATTTCTCCTACAACATAGATATAGACATATCAGTCACTACTTTGTGCAACACAAAGCAAAAAGATGGAGAGTCTTTTTCATCATTTTTACAAAGATGGAGGAATCTAGCCAACAGATGCCCTTGTGAAATTCCACAAAAACAAATGGTAGAGATGTTCACCCAAAATGTTAACAAAGACATTGGTTACGACTTAAGAAAATCTTGTTTGTCCACTTTTAAGGATGTCATTGAAAAAGGCTTGGCAACAAAAAAGGTCCTAATTGAGCAAGGCATCATCAAAATATTCAAAGAAAACAAAGATGACTTTAAAGGAAAAGATAAGCCAAGATTTTGGAACAAAAAAAGAACACAGTCAATGATGGTGTTGTTGATGCCAATATAGTGCGACCCAAAATCGTTTTTTCTGGATCAAGCTCTACAAACAATTAAGTGAATACTCAAACAACTTCAAAGTCACAAAGGAAGTACACTCCATTGGGAGAACCACTTGAATCGGTTTTCAAGAAGTTAGTGGCAAACAAAGTAATTATAGTTCATCACTCTTCTAGATGGCACTCTTCTTAGATGTTTAGAAAGCAACGAGGCTCAAATTGTGCTATTTGAAGTACATGAAGGGATATGTGGTCCACATTCTAGTGGTCCTACCTTAGCCAAGAAACTCATTAGGACTGGATATTACTGGCCCAATATGGAAAAATATTCATATCAGTTTGTCAGGAAATGTAAGCAGTGTCAACTTCATGGAGACCTCATTTATGCGCCAGCGCAAGAACTTCAACCAATTGCAACTCCTTGGCCATTCTGTCAGTGGGGAATCGATCTCATAGGCAAGATTCACCCTCCATCTTCCAACAGTCATAAATTCATCATCACTGCCATAGAGTATTTCACAAAGTGGATCGAAGTCATGCCTCTCACACAAGTCACTGGAAAACAAATTGCTACATTCATTCTTAACTATATCATTTGTCGATACGGTATTCCTGTTTCCCTCATCACTGATAATGGGCGTCCCTTCAAAAATCAAGATGTCCGTGAACTTTGTGACCGCTTTCATATTAGCCATCATTTTTCCACACCTTATAATCCCTAAGGTAATGGTCAAGCTGAGGAATCTAATAAAACAATCCTTAAAATTTTGAAAAAGACAATCGATGACGCTAGTCGTAATTGGCATATCCAACTTAATCCCACACTTTGGGCTTATCGCACAAGTGTTTGCACACCTATAGGAGCTACACCCTATTCACTTGTCTATGACACTAAAGCTATCTTGCCTATTGAGGTTGAGTTACCCTCTTTACGAGTCTCTTTGCAAAACATTATCAGTGATGAAGACTACAAGGTTTCTCGCTTACAAGAACTTGAACTATTGGATGAATGAAAACAAACTGCTTTTAATCATCTCAAGGCTTATCAACAATGAATGAGTTGCAGCTACAATCATAAAGTCAAGCCTCGCACATTTGAGGTAGGTGACTTGGTCTTCAGAGAAAATCCTAAAAATCAACAAGACAGAGAGAAGAAGGGCAAGTTCGAACCAAACTGGTTGGATCCTTACATCATTACAACAACATATGGATTTGGTGCATATCAACTCTCAACTACAGAAGGTGAACCTTTGGCAGATCCTATCAACAACATGCATTTTCGTAGGTTTTACACATAGTTCTTCAGAGTATCCTAATTCAAAAAATACAAAAAAATAATAAAAAATTCAAAAATACAAAAAAAAAAAAAAAAAATCAAAAAAGTAAAGAGAAATAAATTCGTCCAACGGTGAAAACCACTTCGATGGTGCCCTGGGAAAGTACCATGGTGAAAACTGGGTCACCAGCACCATGCATAGAGACATTGCTCCTCCCTCCTTCAGGATTCATCTTCATCCTTTCACTTTGCACACACTCACAGCCTATTCATCCACAATAAAACTTACACATTCCCATCATGGCTTGTTATTGATCTACCCAAGATTGGTTCGCCATTTATAATAAATCTTCCTTTCCACTCCTTTCCATTCATAATAAACCAGCTCCTATCTATGGCTAAGGCAAATCCTACATCTTGTAATGGGTGTGGAACTAAGAGCATCACATGTTTCGAGGAGTACAGTTTCTTCCAACCTTCTTTAGTCTATCCGCACACAATCCGCAATAAAGCAGCATTTGCATCACAATCCGCAATAAGGTTTCACTTTCTCTGCAATAAAGTATCAGTTGCATGGATTCAATTAGTTTTAGATGGGACACAACAACAACAATGAGCTTCAACAAATCAAATCTTTCAACAGACTCAGACAACATATGGTTTAGTGCTATCTATCCATTTTGTGAAAGTAAACATTGTGACCACAATCAAATAAGACTTATACAAGTGACAAGAGACACTAAAACTTGAGGACTACAGTGAATGTTGGTGTTGAGTCTTGGTTTTCTTTTGATTTTATCTTTCTGGTGACATGTCTTTTAGCTTTTCTGGGATGTCTTTGACTAAAAAGGCGAGGATGGGGTATCATCACCTATTTTTCTTTTGTTGTCTATGGATTGTCTCTTAGTAATGCTATGACTTGTCCAAGGATATGAGGACACTATGAGTCTAGTGTGAACTGGGGCATTCCTTGTTTGTGATTGTCTTATCTCCATGCAAGCAGGTACAATGACTTTTTCGGTCAAACATATGCCTAGACTGTCATAACCCATTTTGCCATAATAAAGCTCAATGATGATAACGCATAAGAAGCTCTTTCACTTTCATATCTTCTATCTTCCATCCTCCTTTCTGGATTGACTTCCATCGTCCTTCTTGAGTCCATGTATCCTGCTACCACATGACTGAGTATAATGACACACCACAAACATTTGCATTTCATGTAGTTACACTTGCATTACCACATATTAAGCATTTCATACATACATATAGGGATCACAATTGCATCACATCCTGCACACAACACATGTTAGCACATTTTACATTCTCATCATGTAAATAATCATTTGCATTATCATATTCATCTGCATTTCATACATTCACATTCACATTCACAATTGCATTGGCATAACATATAAAACATAAAAGAACAAAAATACTGCATTTCATCATGTATATATTTGCATCCATATCATAAGCATCACATAGCAACATACATCATGAAACATCTCATCACATAGGTACACATGCATATAGCTGCTGCAAAGATGAATCATCTCATATATATATAATCAAAAGTGTCATGATACAATGATGTCAAAATCATATGGCTACAAATCACTCGAAGGTGTCTACATCATCATACAAAAATGGTACAAAATGGATACATAGGGAGCCCTCTATGGCTATGATAAACTCCCTCCCTCAGAGCCACCTGGGCTCGATGGAGTTTGAGCCCTAGAAGGACCTGCCTTAGGATCATCTCTCCTGCCCCCTCTATTTGGTGGTGGTGGAGGACCCATAACCCCACCGTTGGATGCCTGTCTCCTCTGACTCCCTCCAGTAGCCGTCGATGTCCGCAATGGTCTGCGAAAGCTCCTCGCCCACTGCTCTGGTGGCACTGCCCTGTAGTATAGGTCTCACCAATAGCCTATCTCCTCCCCTGCCCGCAGAACATAGGCATATCCAGCCCCTGTGTCCTCTGCCGCCTGTCTCCCAGCCCTCAGTGCTATCTCAGCCTCAGTATAGTGCTGGATAGCCTGATCCCACTCTCGCTCTATATCCCTCAGCTATCCCCTGAGCCTAGCTATCTCTCTCTCCAAGTCCTGGATCTCATCTGCCTGTCCCTGGCAGATCTTCCTTAGCTCAAATAGCTCATCCTCCTCCTTGGCCCCCTGTCCCTATGCCTGTGGCTCCCCCTATACTGGTGGTTGTGCCTGTTCCTGTGCCTCAGCCTATACCTATACCTACCTCTGTGCCTATCCCTGCACCTATCTCAGACCTTATGCTACTGGCACCTGTAGTGACAATTCCCCCCCAACCCTTCACCACCCGAGCCTGTCTCTCCTCCCCACCCTCTCTCTATGGAGCCACTCTCCTCTCTCCAACTGCACCCCACCTCCTCCATCGACCTCTACCCCCACCATCTCCATCATCATCCTCATCCCCTCCACCATCTCCATTTATCGGCTCTCCAGGATCTATCAGGCGTGGAAATGGATGCTTAGCCCAATATGCAGTATACTCTGCATCCATCCCTGCATCCTCAATCTCCGACCACATATCCCATGGCATGGGCACCATCTCTACCAGCTGCATCACGACCTGATCATACAACAACAGTGGCCCAAAGTGTGCCTAGTTTCGCACTGTCCGCACATACATACCAAAACTCCATGGCATCCGCTGGATCCTCCCAAACTGCCTGCATACCCTGTCAACCAGCTGTCTCTCCAATACATAGGGCATCCGCCCAATCAGATATCTACTCCTGAAGGTATAGGGTAGCTCTGTTGCATCATCCTCCCACTGCTCGCACTCGCGGTACATCCTCCATATCATAGTGTTGATCTCATCCAGGACTCACCGCCAGTACTCCAACTTGCCAATCCGTGGCTGTGATGTAATCGTATCGTACAAATGAACAAAACTACATCCATGACCCCGGCCTCTTAAATGTATTGGTTGGGTAACCGACAGATGCTCATATGCCCACACCTATAGCAATGTAACTCTGCAACCCAATCCTACGGATCCATGATAAACAAACTGATGCAGCTCATAGTACAAGTGTGCCAGCACACACGGTCCCCAGGCATATCTGGTGTGCTGTGTACCCAGTGTCTCCAAGGTGCTCCCCCAACCCATAGCCAACCCTCGTGTCACCCTATCTGGACATAGGAACCCAATGATCACTCCTCCTAGCACTGCTGGTAGTGCTAGTCTTGTCATTGTCATCATGTCCCAAGCCATGTGTCCAGCCCTCATCTCCAATCTCGGATGCCGGAACACTCGTCTCAGGGCCTCCCTGTCTCCATCTCGATTGTAGGGTATCAGCTCACCATCGATTGGTATCCTCATAATCCTGTAAACATCCTCTAAGGTGACTGTCATCTCACCCATCGACAAATAAAAAGTGCATGTCTCAGAATGCCATCTCTCAGCTAAAGCAGTCAGCAAACCCATGTTCGCCCAAAACTCAGGCACATACAAAATGAATCTCAAGCCCATAAGCTCAATGGCAACCCTGTCTTTCAAATGTCAGCTCTGGTCGTAATCTCTGCATCAACGAGAATCTCTCTCGTGACTCCAGCATAGGTAAGTACTCCTGCAGTCAAGCAAATCAATCATGTCAATCAAAGTGACACTCACTGTTCATCACAAAGTGTTGCGTCTATCCTAGTTACACTCACTGTTCATCACAAAGTGTTGCTTTTATCATAGTGGTACTCCCTGTTCATTACAAAGTACTACATTTTAGCACTCCCTGTTCATCACAAAGTGCTACTCTTTTTTTAGTACTCCCTGTTCATCACAAAGTACTATGTCTTGGTACTCCTTGTTCATCACAAAGTGTCCTGATTTATCCTATCCTAGGGCCTCTTCTTGAGTGTATCCTCTTGAGTAGTTTTCTAATTGGCAACGTATGTTCTATCACAGAATTGTCAATCCTAGCCCTATCTGCTATCCTAGTCTTCCCTAGAGGACCTTCTTGAGTGTATCCTCTCAGCAGCTTATCTAATCAACAGTGTATGTTCATCATAGAACTGCCGATTTGACCTTGAAGACATAAACGTGCCTTCATGACATAAACACGCTTATAGACTGCATAAACACGCTTGCTCTACACAGACGCACCTGAAATACACAGACGTGCCTCTGCTCTGCACAGACACGCCTGTCCTGCACAGACGTGCCCACATTTCACATACGCACCTAAACAATGCAGATGCACTCACATTTGACACAGACGCTTTTCCTAGCATAAACGTGCCTGGCACAAACATAGACGTGCCTAGCCAACATAGACGCCTACACATTTTTGACATTATCCTAAAGTGCATTTATTGCACTACCTAACATGCATTTATGATAATAATTAGTGTGACAAAGTACAAGGAGGTTTTGCAGTACTCACCGGCTCTCCTGCATCTGCTGGCCTCTGATATCGGCGAACGGGATTGAATCTGTGTACTAATACCATCGTTGCTAACTGCTGCTGCTCTATTCTCGCTTTGCACTCTGATCTCTTGGATGTGTGGATGAAAATGAGGATGTATTCCTCTCATGGTTTATCTTATAGATTACCCTAGCCCTAGCCTAGTCTCCTGAGTTAGTCTTCTTTATCCCGTGACTCTGTCACTCTATCTTATCCAGTCAGTCCATTCTAGCCTTTCTTTCTTATCGAGAGATTGTCTGCGATCTTTCCAAACGTTTTCATCCAATCTCTTGAGGGGGCATATCATTCCCATTTTGGGGCAACTTTGTATAAGCTCATCTAATCTTCTTTGAAACAACGCAACAAGCTGCATTGTCTCAAAGAGGGGCAAAATGTAGACACCTACAATTGTCATGTCTAATTAAATAAATATTTTATTTATTTAATTATTTGAGCCTAATTCTTCTATTAATTAAATAAATCTTTATTTATTTAATTAATTCATTTATCCTCTTATAGCCTTATTTCTCATTTAAATAAATACTTTATTTATTTAAATTATCCTTTTCCTAAATTAAATAAATATCTTATTTATTTAATTAATCCCACTTCTTCTATTAATTAAATAAATCTTTATTTATTTAATTAATTCATTAACTTTTTCTACCCATGACACATGCCATTTATCTCTTAATTCCTACACTACCTACCATTTCATTATTTTATTATTTCCTCTACCTACCCTCTAATCATAGCCGACCTCTTTTACACGTCTCAATTTTATCCCTCCATTTCATATAGTGTCTTCTATATAAGGAGATGCTTCCTTCATTATCAATCCCTAACTAACTCACTATGCATTCAGCCCCAACTACGCTTTTGAACTTGCATATGCAATCAAGCCCACTTGCAACCACATTTCCATTATTTGTTGAGCTCTTGTGCACATATAAAATCTAAGAGCAAATATATCAAGCAAGATCAATGGAGATAGGAAGAATGGAGATCCAAACCCTATTGGACATGTGATGGTATAATCTTTGTGATTTCGTTTGATTTGCATTGTCTTAGGTAATCTTCATATGTTATGGTGGATCTTTGTTGTTGTTAGGCTAGGGTTTTGTGGTTGAATTCATTTAGTCTTTCAATATTATTGTTGTATCCATTTTCACCGTACACATTTTGGCATGCCCGGTGGGACCCTTGTCCCTTTTACATTTAATATCTGTTGTTGCAGATTTTGTGTTTTTAAGTTGCAGATTTGACATTTCTGACAACATTTTGATATTTTCGCGTCTGCATACTTTTGGATCGCGTTTTTGGTTTTCTGTCGTGTCTGTGACATCTGGAATCATGTTTTCATCCTCGACAGTATTTTATTTTTTTTGTAGATTCCAGGAATCGCGTCTGTGTTCCCTAGTCGCGTCTATGGGGTTTTCAGGCACGTTTGCGTCCAGAAGCCGCGTCTGTGTTCCGGAGCTGCGTTTGTGTCCCATCTAAACGCGTCTGCATCTAGAAGCCACGTTTGTGTTTCTGATAACCGTGTTTGTGTGCAGGCGTTTCATTTTGGGGTTTCATTGATTCAGTTTTTTGTCATTCAGATTTCAGATTTGGTTTATTTTGAGCTAACATTTTCAGATCTAGCTAACGAAATTGGTGCAGCTTGTCTTGAAAGCAAAATTGTTTTGTCGAAAGCCCCTATTTCACAAAGTCTTTTGGATCTAAAATTTACTTAACTCGTGTGCTTGTAGGAAGGGGTGATTATTTGAAACAAATCCAAACTACTAATAGATCTTTGTTGCAGGACCTTGGCAAGGGTTTTTGATCTTTATGGTGTGCCTTGTTTTCATAGATTAGCAAACACTTCAATTGGTGCACTAAAATTGAACCATTGTCTTTTGTGTCTTGAGCAATAGGCTCTTTTTGCTTAATCTTTAGAGGGTCTGTCTCCCCGTGTTGTCATTAGGACTACTAGTGAGGAGAGAACGACCCAAGTGGTAGCAAAAGAAAAGCCATCTTCTTCCAAACCACTATAAATAACTGTATTCATGGTGAAAACTATGGATAACGTGTGCTCATTAGTTCATACCGACACTATGTCTCCCCATAAACTCTTTTGATCAAATTTATTTGATCAGTTGTAGGGTGTAACCCCTACCGACTGGGAGCCTTCTGTATTTACAGAGCTGAAAGTGTCGCATGTATGGCCACACGAGCAGATGCCCTTACTAGCACCTTTCATCTGGTTGCTTGGGACCAAGTCTGTATTCCAAAGAAACTTGGTGGGCTGGCCATTAGTCATATCCGTGATTTTAATATGGTATTATTGACCAAATGGTTGTGGAGATTGATCAAGGAATCCATTGAATGGATTGCTATCATTGACAGTAAATATCTATGCTCATCACAATCTCCTCAACATATCCTTGAAGGCTCTTGTTTGGCCTAGAATTCTTCTATCCTTTGGTCAAGATTTGCCTCATCTCAAAGGGGTCAAAGTGGTGCCTTGGTAATGGTAGGAACATCTATTTTTGGGAATATTGGTGGGTTGGTGGGTGAACTCACAATGCTTATTCCCACTTTTTCGTACATCCTGATTTTTGTTGAAATTATACATTTTTTAAAAAATGTAATGATTTAAGCTTTAAGCGGCCCCTTTTCAAGTAATTAATTGAAGAGAGTTACATCAAAGGCTCTTAGAACAAAATTTCTTGGATAGAACCTCTTTACTTCTAAATCATACTTGCAACAGAGTCTCATTTGCATCTATCAAATGTCAATAAAAAACCAATTTTACATTAGCTTTTGGGGCGTCAAATGAATTCATTAAGAAGTTTTATTTTTTTAAGTATTTAGCCCTTATTATAAGCTTTCCAAATAGAATAAATTTTAATATATTTTTATTTTATTTCTTATAAATGTAGGTTTTTCACCCAACATGAACTTCTTTGTTAAACGCTTATGGAAAAATAGTAAACGTAATCCAAAAAATTCTGAAAAATATTTACGCACAAGGTATTTAAGTCCTCTTTTAAAAAATAAAATAAAAATTGTTTTTCATTACATATACAACAAGCTATGTAATATCAAATGGACATATGTCAAAATTACAGTTAACTCAACTTCAAATCTTAATTAAATATGAAATATTGAAGATTTCATGTTACAAAACCAATTGCAAACACTAGATATGGATGTTATAAAACCAAATTCGAAAGAATCACATTCACTCTTTAAAAATGTCATTTTTTGAAAAAACCTAGTTTTTGAGGTAGATAGAAAAATGGAAGCAAATTGATTACAAAAATTATCGAAAAAATATTTTTAGAATCTACATACAAAATGACACAAATCACTAGTTCACATTATCTACAAATTTCTTACAGTTTAGAAGTAATAGGTGTCTAAATTTGAAGTTTTTTTTTTTTTTTCTTTTTCTTTTCTTTTTTCTTTTTTCTTTTTTCTGAAAATGGATATTATAGTGTCAAAGTTGGCAAAAATGTGTAATCCAGTATTGTGGGTTCACCCTGATGATAGTCCTTTAATTAATTGCAATTGGGTTGTCCCTTTCATGAAGCAGTGTAAAGATTGGATTGGCATTTGGATTGCCGACTATATTTGAGATGGTAGTTGGATTGACTTGTCTGTTCTAAGCCCGCTACTCTCTCCTCTCCAACAATGGCTTTCCTTTATTTGCATTCCTTCTCTCTCTGTTGAAGACTCTCTGGTTTGGGTGGGATTATCTTCTGGTGGTTTCTCAGTCTCTCAGGCCTTTTCTTTACTCACTAGATCCTTTACTTCAACCCCTTTCTAGTCTTGTCTTTGGAACAAGTTCTTGATTCCTAAAATTAATCTTTTCTTCTAGTTGTTTATGCAGAATCAAGTTTTTTCTATTGGTAATCTATGCAAAAGGGGGAAGTTGTTGCCCAATCGTTGCTTCCTCTGCAAGGAAGAGGTTGAGGACATGGCTCATCTTTTATTATATTGCTCTTATAGTTAGGAGATTTGGGCCCATTTTTTTGATATTTGGGGTATTAGTTGGTGTTTCCTTGTTAATTTGTTGGAGTGTTGGTTGCAATGGTCGTACCCTTCGGATAATCCGGCTCTCAAATTTCTCTGGAATCTTATGTTCCCTCATGTGGCCTTGAGTATTTTGAAGGAAAGAAATAATTTCATTTTCAGAGACAGAGATTCTCTAGTTGTTGTCGTTGCTTGTTGTATTCAATCCTCTATCAAGGAAAATTTCATTATGTCTTGTCCATCTCAACAACATGATCTGGCTACCAAGCCTCCTAAAATGGACTGGGACATCATCAACAAATTACACATTGTCTATGATATCTCTAGACCCACTGTTAAAATGAAATACACTAGACCTAACATTATTTGGATTGCTTCTCTGAGGGGATGGATCAAGATTAATGTTGACGAGGTGACCAAAGGTAATCCTAGGCCAACAGGTTGTGGGAGAGTTGCACATGATCACAATGGTAGGCTTGTCTCAGCAATGGCACTCCCACTAGGCACCCAAACAAACCATTTTGCCGAGGAAAATTCATCTTACATTGGGATTAGATTGGCAAGGTGTGGAGGATTTAAGAAGGTATGGTTGGAGAGTGACTCTCTAAATATAATAAATTGTTTGAATAAAAAATCTCCTCCTAGCTGGACGCTTAACCATTTAATGTAGGAATTCTTTGAAATGATTAAAATTTTTGAGGATATTAAAATCACTCATGTTATGAGGGAGGGTAATAGGCTAGCTGACCACGTGGCTAATTTAGGGGTGATTAAAAATGATGAAAAGTAGTGGTAGGAAGGGGATTCCTTTCCATTCCAATTATGTGAGTTGGTGAGGAAGGATGCCAAAAATCTTTCATCACTTGACAATTAATGATGACAGATGACATGTGTTATGCTTTTCATAGAAAAGAGTGAAGGTGAGTTTCCAAATTGTTCTAGTGGCTCTGCTTGTTTAGCGTCAGTTTGAAGTCTCATTTTGGTGTTAGCCAAAAAAATTACAAAAACAGTACCATAATGGGCAGAGACAAAAGCATATTGGAGTCATCCTCATGTGAGCTTTGGGAGAAGAATGAGGAGGCTTGGAGGGAGATTAAGGATGGTGGTATGGAGCCCTATGTTTGGAAACTTCATGGCCAAGATCACTAGCTCACAAACCTTTTTGTGTTTTGCTGGGATAATGGGGTGTTGTGTGTGTACAGGAATGATTTCAAAATCGATGAATCATTTATTGTTGAGATTACTAGGCTCAACATGGAGGGCAAAACAAATCTTAAGGAAAGGAAGAATTCAAAAGAAGTCCTCTCTTTTTTCTACAACAAACAGAGTGAAAGGCGCAAGGTTAAGGAGAACCCAGATGGTGACTACAACCGGTTGGACCTTTAGAGTCTCTAGGCGGACATGGAAGAGTTTATCATGAGGTACATTACCCTTGATGGGCGCTTTGCTAGTATTTTTTGTTACCATTTCACTATTCTGAACCATTTTAGACATGACAAGAGAAATTCTATTTTGTTTTACTTGTTATCATCCCTGGAGTTATCTATTAGAAAGTATGATAAGAATGAGGATAACCCAATTCTTCATGAGGGTTTAATACTATTAATCATGGAGTATGTGAAGGCCCACGAGGTCAAACCTTCCCCCTCCCTAAATAACCCTAAGTCTTTAGCTAGTTAGGAGGTGCATGATGTGTCAGATACAAAGTTTGATGATGCAGAGGGTGGGAAAGCTATGGATTGGAATGATATCCAGGTGTTAGACGATTCAGAATATAAACCCTTAGAGGATGAGGGTCCCCTGAAAAAAGACCACCCTCAGTACTAGTAACAGCAAAAAAACCCCTCTAAGATGGGTTGCTATGAAGAAAACCCTTGCTCCGCAGACCCACATTGTGGCACCACAAAACCTGAAAAAATAAAAGACTAGTAAGGTGGTGATTCGTGACAAGGAGGATAATGAAATAAAGCTCGACATCCCTATCAATGTGGACCCCAATACGAACCAAGATAATGAAAAGGATATTGATTTGCTTTTGCAGAAATTGCTAATGTATCAAGAAAAATGTTTCCGTTGGTTTTTTGGGGAAATCAATAATTTGAAATGGGGGATTAAAGATCTCGTAGCCACCTTCAATAAGACTCCAGAGCTAGATATGATTGAGGAACTCCTGAAGCTCTCCCAACAAATTTGAAAGACATTGAGATTATGAAGACTGAGCATGAGGTGAAAATTGACAGGATGGAGAAAGAGATTTAGAAATTGAAGAGAAAACTTAAGGGTTTGATGGAGGTCAGTAAGGAAGCCATGCACAACAATGTCGATGGCCTTAAGAGAGTCAATGAGGAAATTGCCTTGTAAAAGGAGTAGATGGTTAGAGATGAAACATCCCCAGATACCAACTTGACTAGGATGAACCAGGAGGTGTAGGCATCCACGGGACCATGTACCAGGACTAGGAGTGAACATCAGGTTATTGGTAGTTCGAGGTTTATTATGGAAGAACTTCATCAAATCAATGACAAAGCTATCTAGAAAATGACGAGTCTATGAGAGATATTTTTTAGTCTTTTACTGTTGCATCTTTTATTTGGTCTATTTTTTTGGTAGTTTTCTATTTTGGGGTGTTTCCCTGTTTCTGTAGCTGGTTAGCAACTGGTTAGACTCTGCTTTCTATGCTTTATTTTGTGTTGGATTTGGGTTTCGAGTCCTTGTAAAACCCATTTATCTTAATAAAAAACAACATAAAGAAATCAACTTAATTATGTCACACTAATATACAAATCAAAATGCAATAATATTATACATGATAATTTAAGGAACAATAGGAACAAAAAATTCATATCTAATTGGAGCTATCAATGAACCTCTTCAAAATGTAGGAAGGCAAAATCTTCAACATATGAGCATCAACAATTCATTCCAAATTGAAATTATGAATAAGAGACTTCACTCAACTAGAGTGAACAAGACTAATATGTTTTCAAAAGGAAATAGCACACATGAAGTACAGATAGTGATTAATAAAATTGGCTATATTGAAGAGAAGTTATTGGTGAACATGGATTCACGACCCTATCAACCATTACCAATTATTACTAGCTACATCTAGGATTTTTGTGAAAGATTTGGGTCAAGTGCCTCCTATTAATGATAAACCAATACCATACAATAGCTCTAGATAGGAAAAGCTATTGTGGAAAAAAATTATATAATGCTTGTGTTAGATAAATTTTTGAAAAAATGGAAAAGACATTGAGCAACAAATATTTTATTAACTATTTTCAAATCTAAGAGACGTTAACCCTAAAATTTATTACTAGAACTTGCTATGACAATAACCAATACAAGCAGGAATGCAACAACCATTGTAGACTTTAAAAAAAATGTCCATTTTTTCTCCACAAATGTTAATATTGATAATCATAACAAGAACAAATTATACTCATGTTAAAGCCTTTTATTGCACACAATCTAGCAACAAAAGTGGGAAGTTTCAATATAGTTGAAAGAGGTTCAAATGATGAGCTTGATATGAAGTTATTAATTTGTAAGGATGCAAAAGAAATGTTAACTTCAAACATCTAGATACAAGTAGGTCTTGTAAACTAAGATATAGTAAATGTTCAAAATATTATATACAAATCTAGAAGTGCACCACCAACACCACCAACATATGTTATTGTTTAGTTTGAAAATTAATTAAAAACACCATTTGAAAATCACAATCCACAAACTATTTCAATTACACCAATACAAAAGGGTTCAAAAATCCAAGTACCACTAAGGTTGGCTTGGGAGTTTATAATACACAAATCACAAGATTTGACACTATGAAAAGAAATAATTGATATAAGACCATCAAAAAGAATATGATTGACATTTGTGGCAATATTTTGTGTAAAAAATTTAGACAAAATTTAACAACAACGACAATTTACATTTGACCATTATGTAATGATGAGAAAGGAAATATGACTTGTGAAAAGAATAGTTAAAGATAATATACTTAACGTTTTAGAAAATAATCAATGGGTAAGTGCACAAAGATGGTGGTAAAAAAGTGGGGTATAAGTGGACACTTTTTTTCTGAAATCAGGTGAACCTGAACTTGGAGGTGAAATTTGAAAGTCATCCACTCAAGATATGAAGATAATAAAAGAAAAAATATTGTAGTACTCTGAATCTAGTTTCCAAACTACTAAAATTTTTCAAAATTGGATAAGATTAAGGGGGTCAAATCCTTCGCACACAAAAAACTGACCTTGATTTTTTCTGAAAAACATAACATAGTGTCTGACGTGCGCATCAAAAAAGTCAGTTAGATTTAGTATTTTGACAAATCCTTTGGCAGAAAGATAGTTAAGAATGAGCACTATAAGATGTGTACTTTTTGTAATCTTTTGTTGAGTATGTTTTTTTTAATGATTTTTCCAATTGAGTACATCCTAAAAATTAGGTACCTGTTCGTGCGCAAAGCATAAGTTGCACTAAACAAATCGAAAATACAATTTTTTTTTTAAATTGTAAAGAATCAAGTGCACTACAATAATATATAAATTTTTTTAGATTTGGATAAGTATATCAAAAAATTTTCAAAAAATGGTGTACCTATGTCTGTGAGAACTATGGAGACACTAGTAAAAGAAATTCAATAATAATATGTTATTATTGTTCAAATTGAAAACAAATTATATGGTTAGAAATCTCAGAAGATGGGTGAGAATATGGTGGCAATTTTAGAAATACCCACTTTATGAAGTGTAAACCTGATGATGACAAAGTCAATAAACCAAATTGATAAAATAAAACATGTCAAAAATGAGAGAAATGGAGGGAAATCAAACTTCCAATCCGTAGCTTTGTCATCCAGGCTTATTTCCAAGCCTAAACAATCAAAAGTGCATACGGGGTACTGATGTTTTAAAAAGTGCGTACGGGGTACTTATAGTGTAAGCAACACGTACACACTTGTTTCCCTATAAACAATGCGTACGTGCTACCTTTACTATAAACAGCGCGTACACGTTATTCTATAATATGATATTCTATATATAATATGTGTATATACATATAATATATGTAATATATAATGTGTATAATATGACATTGTATATATAATATGTTTATATACATATAATATATGTGTATATATAATATATTAAACATATATATACACATGTAAGTGTATTGTCTCCCCCTCTCAAACACATACAAGGTCTCTCTCTCTCTCTCTCTCTCTCTCTCTCTCTCTCTCTCTCTCTCTCTCTCTCTCTCTCTCTCTCTCTCCCCCTTCCTCCATACCCCATCCCTCTTTCTCTTCTTCTCTCCCTCCCTCCCTCCATACCCCACTGCAACTGTGTCTGCACTTCTATAGAAGTAAGTGAATTTATTTCTTGTCTGCAACTTCCTCTTTGATTTTTATCATGTATCCTCTCCTAAAAAAATTGACTGATGGATTTTTGTGTATCAATTGGATAGGAGGAATAGGGTTTGAAATTGAACCACGGGTGTATTACCGTGATAAACAAGGAAACCTATAGCAATATTCTTCTCGAATGTGTTTTTAATGAGCATAGCAGATGTGGAAAATAGTGTCAACAAAGCAACATGATGAGTCAAAGTACCTGCAATATGTTTTTCAAAAGAAAACAATAGGTAGGAAGAGAAAGAGGGAGAGTAACACAGATGATGTCCTATAGAATGATAGTGGTGGGTATGCGAGAGTTCCCATGTTGTTACACAATGCCTGTAACCTAAATAAATTAAAGTTTGTTGTATGCATGGCAGTGGTAGTATATGATGATCATCACTTGTCAAACAGCTTGGAACGGTACATACCCATGAAAGAAATCAAGTGTGTAATTCCTATAGTCACAATTGAGATTAGTCTTATAACCTTACAAATTTAATAGCATCATATGTTTAGAACTTAGGCAGTACTCTTAGGGTTACGTCAAGCTCTTACACTTGCTTTTTGGTGAAGCCTCATTGTTTGTTCGCTTGGAGTCTCGTTGTATGATGTTCTATTCATAACTTTAAATTTAATATATCATTTTATTAGCCCACCATATGACCCCTTAGGTGTCATTAGAGGTCGTATTGTTTCCTAAGAGGTCATATGGTAGCCTGTGACCCCTTAAGACCCCTCCTCTTTCCCTCCCCCCTACTCTCCCCTCTCTCTCTCTCTCTCTCTCTCTCTCTCTCTCTCTCCCTCTCCCTCTCCCTTCCTCCATACCCATTCTTCTCTCCCACCCCTCTCTTCTCTCTCTCTCCCTCCCTCTACCTCTCTCCCTCTCTCTACCTTCCCTCCCACCTCTTCTCTCCCTCCCTCTACCTCTCCCTTCCCCCCCTCTTCTCTCCCTCCCTCTCCCTCCCCCCTCCCCTCTCCCTCCCTCTCCCTCCCTTCCCCCCTCTTCTCTCCCTCTCTCTCCCTTTCCCTCCTTCCCTCTCTCCCTCTCCCTTCCTCCATACCCCTTCTCTCCCACCCCCCTCTTCTCTCTCTCTCTCTCTCTCTCTCTCTCTCCCTCTCTCCCTCTCTCCCTCTACCTCTCTCTATAGCACGTACGAGGTACTGAAACTATTAGTTCCCCGCCCTTCCATAACTTTTTTAAGGCTTAGTAGCACGTACGTGGTACTTATTACTCATAAGCGCGTGCGGGGTACTATTCCCATTATTCGTTACCCTACGATAACATTTTTTAGGCTTAGTAGCACGTACGTGCTACTTATCAGCTCAGAATGGGAAAAAAGAATACCATTGGGCTTGTCAACATTTTATGGTCTAACAGCGCGTACGTGGTTTATAGACATAGTTTTAGTTGCCCAAGAGCCTCAACAGCCACAAAAGAAGTTTTTGAGGTCGTTGAAGGCCCCACTGGAACTTTGTTTGCACTTCTATCACTGTTGTATACATAAAAGTAAGTGAATTTTTTTGTTTTTGCATGATTTCAAATGATTGAATTGTTGTTTTTATTAGTTTTTTGTTTTTGCATGGCTTCAAATGATTGAATTGTGATTGTTTAATAGTTTGATTCCAAAAAATAGTGATAAGATGCGTATTTATGGTTATTTATTTATTTTTGAACTTTTCTTTACATATATATGTAATATGA
This sequence comes from Cryptomeria japonica, assembly GCF_030272615.1. Taxonomy (NCBI): domain Eukaryota; kingdom Viridiplantae; phylum Streptophyta; class Pinopsida; order Cupressales; family Cupressaceae; genus Cryptomeria; species Cryptomeria japonica. The sequence continues at coordinate 129,352,762 of NC_081408.1, forward strand.
TTCTATTTAGGTCAACTAATATCAACCATGGGAAAGAACAAGCGAGGAACGATGAAACAATGAGAGGCTCAAAAGGAAAAACAAAGGCAGTGTGAAAAATGATATATGTGTAGCTCAATTTATGAAAATGTTTCAAAAGAAACTAGTTTATGAGTACATAATGCATACACATAGAGCTCGATGGTTAGATGAGAAATTCAAGTTATGTAAGGACACATTTCCTCTTGGCACCATTGTCTCCATCATTGATTTCGCTGAAAATTATACACTACAACTTCAAAATGAAGTGCAATGCATGTATTACCACTCTACACAAGTTTCTATTTTTGTACACATAGCATTCATGCATGCAGATGATAACACAGAGGAGGATAGAAAGGTTGTAAGAGAGTATCACTTCTACATAAGTGATGATCGTAGTCATTCATCAAAGTTTGTACAAGGATGCTTTAAAGTTTTTGATGATAGTTTAAGGGAAAGGAACATACGATACAACTGACACTTAATATGGTCAGATAATTGCATCACACAATTCAAGAATGCAAGGATATTTTATTGGTTGACAAGGATCCAGGTGACAAGAGGTGTACAAATTTTTTGGAATTTCACTGAGGTTGGACATGGTAAGGGAGAGCACGATGGTGTAGGAGCATCTGTGAAAAGAGCCCCAGCCAGGGAAGAATTGAAGTACGAAGGTGGTGCTGAGTTGGTAGATGCAGAAACAATTGTGCGATGGTGTAAGTCTACAATGGGTCCAGGTAATCCAAGTACGTCATTGGTTCATAGATATTTTTGGTTGATCACTGAGTCTAATATTGAAAACTATCTAGATTGTTGTACAGTTGCAGGATCGAGTGACATGCACTCATTTATGAGTTCAAATTCAAGCTCACTGGTAATTTATACGAGACATATGGTATGTTTTTGCTTTTCATGCATGTATTGTTTGTGGGAAGAATGTGAATCAGAAGAGTGGGTAAATGGTCTTGTAGACCGTTGGTTCCCATTGATTCATATCAAATTCCCAAAGCACTACAATTGAGCCAGATGGAGACATCAGTGGATTTTGACCATGTATCTGACCTAGTGGATTCAAGTGATTTTTTGAGTTAATTTTTTTGCAAGTATTCTTTTTGGTTCATTTTGTTGTACATCATACTTTATTTTTGGTATTAATTAACACTTTATCAAATGTAGGTCATGTGTATGCAGTTGTTGCAGAAGAGAACAATGAAGAAGGAGCAGATTACTATTTGTGTCATTGTGTTGAGCCTAAAAGAAAATTGATAACCACAATCATTGATGGAGAGGGTATTGAGTACCCAATAGGGTCTGTTGTCATGACAAGAACATGGCTTCGGAGATACCCTATCAAGAATTATGATGTTTGGTTGTTTCAAGGACTTTGAAACACATAGACATATTCTTCATTTCTCTAACCTTGTTGTTGCAACAAATATTAATTTGATGAAGTATCGTGGTAGACCTCATAACAAGATTTTATGGAAAGTTCGTGAATCTGACCACGAGGCAATACTTGACACAATACAGGTTAGAGCCGATCCTGAAGGCTCACTTGATTGATTCTACGGTTTAGAGTAGAATAATTTTGAGAATTTTGTATAAATCGTCGATGAATTGTTCTATATTCATTTTTTGTATATATAAATGCCCATGAGCTGATTTTTACATGTTTAGGGGCATAATTTTGTATATTTAAGTGGCAATGAGCTGATTTGTACATATGTACATGCCAAATTTTGTATATTAAAATGACGATGAGCTGAATTGCACATATTGTAATGCCAAATTTTGTATAAAAGCCCATGAGATGATTTGTATATTAAAATGGCGATGAGCTGAATCGCACATATTATAATGCCAAATTTTGTATAAAAGCCCATGAGATGATTTGTAAGACAATTTTTTATATAATCAAATAGCCAAGAGCTGATTTGACCATATTTAGAGGCAAATTTTTGAATAATATGTGACAATGTTTTGTGACTATTTTGTGTGTCAATGTTTTGTGACTATGTTTTGAGTATATGTGATGTGTCCCTGGTCAATCATGAGAATTCTTGATTCTTGTATAATCAAGGATAATTATTTGAGTCATTATCGAGTCATAGGGGTCATAGATTGAGACTAGATACAATTTGAGCAAAAATTGTCATTGTTGTCAAAACAATTGTCAAAAAAGTTGTCAAGCAACTTCTACATTGCGTCGGTAGGGTATGACTCTTGAAGTTTTGGTGCTTTGGGATGCACAACAGGGGCATTCCTAGCGTAAACCTACCCACCTGGACGCGCTCACGATGTCGGTTTGTGCATACGACAAACCAAATCAATTCTTGCCAATCTTGCAACTTTTCTTTGCAAGTAACTGACAGTTTTTGGAGCAGGCGAAAAAATGCTACTAATTGAAAATGACTCCGAGTCGTCAAAAACCAAGATAGGTCATTGTAGAGGAGCATCATGTGACCCAACAAGATCAAACAAATCGACCATATGTGTCTTGGATTGGAAGAAACAGTTTGTCAAATTTTGATAATTTTTTGGACTTAGGGCACTTGAGAGATTGCACCGGTAGGGTATGACTCTCAACGTTCTGGTGCTTTGGGATGCATGACAGGGGCATGCGTAGCATAAACGTTCCCACTTGAACATGCTCATGATGTCGGTTTGTGCATACGACAAACCGAATCAATTATAGCCAATCTTGCAACTTTTCCTTGCAAGTAACTAACGGTTTTTGGAGCAGGCGAAAAAATGCTACTAATTGAAAATGGCTCCGAGTCATCAAAAACTGAGATAGGCCATTGTAGAGGAGCCTCACGCGACCCCATGAGATCAAACAGATCAACCGTATGTGTCCTGGATTGGAAGAAATAGTCCGTCAAATTTTGATAAATTTTTTGGACTCAGGGCACTTGGGAGATCGCACTAGTATGGTATGACTCTCGACATTCTGGCACATAGGGATGCACGATAGGGGCATGCCTAGTGTAAACCTACCCACCTGGATGCACTCACAATGTCAGTTTGTGCATACGACGAACCGAATCAATTCTAGCCAATCTTGCAACTTTTCCTTGCAAGCAACTAACAGTTTTTGGAGCAAGCGAAAAAATGCTACTAATTGAAAATGGCTCCGAGTCACCAAAAACTGAGATAGTTCATTGTAGAGGAGCATCACGTGACCCCATGAGATCAAACAAATCGTCTGTATGTGTCCTGGATTGGAAGAAACAGTCCATCAAATTTTGACAATTTTTTGGACTCAGGGCACTTGAGAGATCGCACCGGTAGGGTATGACTCTCGACGTTCTGGTGCTTTGGGATGCACGATAGGGGTATGCCTAGCATAAACCTTCCCACCTGAACGCGCTCGTGACGTTGGTTTGTGCATACGATGAACCGAATCAATTATAGCCAATCTTGCAACTTTTCCTTGCAAGCAACTGACAGTTTTTGGAGCAGGCGAAAAAATGCTACTAATTGAAAATGGCTTCGAGTCGTCGAAAACTAAGATAGGCCATTGTAGAGGAGCCTCACGCGACCCCACGAGATCAAACAGATCAACTGTATGTGTCCTGGATTGGAAGAAACAGTCTGTCAAATTTTGACAATTTTTTGGACTAAGGGCACTTGAGAGATCGCACCGGTACGGTATGACTCTCGATGTTCTGGTACTTTTGGATGCATGAAAAGGGCATGCCCAACGTAAAACTGCCCACCCAGACGTGCTCGCGATGTCGGTTTGTGCATATGACAAATCGAATCAATTCTAGCTAATTTTGCAACTTTTCCTTGCAAGCAACTGACAGTTTTTGGAGCAGGTGAAAATATGCTACTAATTGAAAATGGCTCCGAGTCGTCGAAAATTGAGATAGGCCATTGTAGAGGAGTCTCACATGACCCCACGAGATCAAATAGATCGACCGTATGTGTCCTGGATTGGAAGAAACAATCCATCAAATTTTGACAATTTTTTAGACTCAGGGCACTTGAGAGATCGCACTGATACGATATGACTCTCGACGTTCCATTGCTTTGGGATGCATGACAAGGGCATGCCTAGTGTAAACTTGCCCACTCAAATGCGCTCGCGATGTCGGTTTGTGCATACGACGAATCGAATCAATTCTAGCCAATCTTGCAACTTTTCCTTGCAAGCAACTGATAGTTTTTGGAGCAGGCAAAAATATGCTACTAATTGAAAATGCCTCTGAGATGTCGAAAAATGAGATAGGCCATTGTAGAGGAGCCCCACGCGACCCCACGTGATCAAACAGATCGACCGTATGTGTCCTGGATTGGAAGATACAATCCATCAAATTTTGACAATTTTTTTGACTCAGGGCACTTAAGAGATCGCACCGGTACAGTATGACTCTCGACGTTCTGGCACTTAGGGATGCACGACAAGGGTATACCTAGCATAAACGTGCCCACTCGAATGCACTCGCGACGTCAATTTGTGCACACGACGAACAAAATTTGACCATTGCGAGTGTGAGGGTGCTCTCGCACCAAACACATTATTGTTTATATTCATATTGTTAATTACATATGCAAATATTCATTTAAATTTATAAAAGGGCAGCTGCCAAATACAATGAATACACAATAATGAACTGAATACAAGGAGTTTTGTAGGGTTAATTCAATATTTTAGAAATTTTATCAAATCATATTCCACGATTGCAATGTTTTATATCATATATTTTTGTTGTTTATATTCATATTGTTGATTACATATGCAAATATTCATTTAAATTTATAAAAGGACAACCACAAAATACAACAAATACAAAATAATGAACTCATTACACATTTATTGGATGGAATATCGATATTTATATATATATAAAAAGAAATGTCTACCAAGTCAATACAAGTATTACAAAAATGTGGCATATGCCATGTCCAAATCGATATACAATAAAAATGTAGAATATATCTACATGTATTGGTCATTCTATGACCAAAACTAACACTATATGATCTAATACAATAGGGTGTGCTAATGATGTCCCATGCTGGATGATGGCACCAGTCAATGTTGTGGCCGCCTGAAGAGTCTATAGCTCCATCGACTCTTTCAGCTCTAATGGGACAACCTGATGCACCTTGGGTTTGGGTGCTAGGGGGCGGCAAATCTCTGCGGCTAATCGCCTACGGGCTCCAAGTCTATCTTGGGCAAAGCCACCACCTCTACCATGAAACTCTCTCATGTCAAAATAGTTTGGCCGCACATTGAGCACGAACTCACAATATATTTTTCTCAAAAAATATAATGGCACCTCATAATTATTACAAGGTGGATCATCAAAGACCATCCACCACCTCTGCCAAAAAAGATTCTTCATCTGCACATTGGTACACCAATGTATGGGAAACCTCTTTGCATTAAGAGGTAATGACTGGCCAGTTTTGGGATCAACAAAAAGGGCACATATTTGTTGTTTAGAAATATTTTTGTTTTTTACTCCATCGTATGATAGCCCATTGGCATAGAATTGACGACACCTATCCCTAAAGCTTCCCCATTTGGTAATTTATGTGGAAACAATTATGGCATCACTAGCTAATGTTTCTAGGCTAGTGGCGAGGGATTGATGATGGTCAAGTTCAGAAGTTTTCAATTTTACAATCAATCTTTTGATTTTAGATGTATTTTGTCTTAACTGATTAATTAATTCTTCCTGTGTTTTGGTTGTGTGGTCAAAAGGAGGAATTGGGGGTTGTTCTTGTGTGTTTTCAAGAGGTGCATTTGGTTGTCCTTGTGGGTTTTCAGGAGGTGCATTTGGTTGTTCTTGTTCTGGATTAGAAGAATCTGGTTTTTGAAACAAAAAATGAAAAAACCTAATCAAAATTAATGAAATTAAATTCAAAATGTAAAACAAATTACATAAACCGGAAAGAAAGACAAAAATAAACAAAAACTAACCTTGATCCATAGTCTGGAGGACAAATCTAGACCCCGTTCGCGGTTTAGGAGAGGTAATGGGGAAAAAACGAAGTTAAAAACACAATTCACGGGTAAATGAGACCCAGTTTTTTTTAAAAACCTTTTTTACCAGGCACCACGTACACGGTTTTATTTGGATTATTAGCGCGTATGCGCTCATTTTGCTAGGCTTAGTGCGTACGCGCTCATTTTCCTAAAAGCAGCACGTATGTGCTACCTTTTCTAGGCTCGGGACGAACAAACCTAAGCGCATATGTGGGAATTTCAAATTTTAAAACTGCATACGCGCTGCATTTTTTTCCAAGTTTGTTTTGGGTGGTGTCCACTTTTCTGACCACCATCTTTGTGCACACGCCCCAATGTAACATTTATTCTCCCCATATACCACATGTCCCAATACCTATTTACACATTCCTCCATATTGACAGAATAGAACAATTCAAATTTGAGTTATTTACACAAGATCATCGCCGCTAGCTGAACCAGGGCGTGGACTCCTTGTGTATTCTTACAATCGCGAGTTCTGTGTAAGTATATAGGAGAAAGAATGAATTTCCACTCACAAACAATTTAAACATCTCTCAAAGGTTAACAGAACACTTGTATTCGTTGCATCGTGGAACACTCTTGTTCTTACAATCATGAGTTTTGTGTAAGAGAGCTTTTTCATGATATAAAGAAAACTGTAAAAGCCATTTGTCTTTCCAAGTTGGTGTGTTTGATTAGTCGAGCTGGTTAATACGTGGTCCCATGAAGATCGCTTTTCTAAGAGTTTGTTTTATTCAATATATTGTTAGATAAAATTTATTTGTTTAAATATTATAAATCATAAAGAATCCACACTAGAAGACTCAATTTTCTAACTAACCTTGACGTAGGGATCATATTTTAAAACATGTAATGTAATCATATTTATGTATTTTAGTTTTTTTAAGAATGTAAAAGACTTATTTTTTTATATTATAAATTATAGATTAATGGTGTAATTTGTATATTTCTATCAATTTGTTTTTAATTTTGATCGCATTTTGATTGAATAGCTTAGTATAATTACATATAAACAAATAGAATAGTCTTATTTTTAGTTGGATTCATTAATCAATCTTTCATCTATCCCCACTTACACATATTTTTACATGTTATAATATATATTATCTACATCGAAACACATGTTCCTATAGATTAAGGGAAGAAGCAAACTATGAAAATTTCCCTTTAAGAATTTAAATGCATTTAATTGTGAACCAAATTAGTCTATGACATTTGCATGACTATTTAAAGGTTTTCCTTGTCCATTTAAGTGATTGTAAAGAAAGTCTAATGAAGGTGGTTGTCTTAAAATAACTTGGCCATTACAATCCAATAATTTTCCCAAAAATGTTGCCAATCCATATGTCAAAAAATACATTAGAACTTTAGGTGGTCATAAGTTATAAAAGTTTGTAGTCAACTATTTCAGACACACGTGACATAAATAAAGTATAAATGCAAGGTTAGATCTATGGCACTCAAGATCAATCTTTGTAATGTAGATGATCAATTTGTCAAGTTTTGAGAGTATCTTAGTTCATTTTTTAATTAAGATAAGTTGGTTTTTTAATAGGACTCAAACCTTGTCACAAAATGGTAATATAACAATGGATACATGAAACAAAAGAAACCAAGATGTCCAAGACAAAGAAGAGTACAAGCAAAAAGATTTTTAAATATTTTTTTAAAAAGCTAAAACTTATTAACCTTAATCTAGGTGGTAATAATTTAAAAACTTGGTTTCCTTCCATTTGACATCCATCAAATCAACAACTTGCTGCAAGCAGTGGGCATGGATCCCATTTTGTATGATCTTTGCCCTTTTCATGCATAATTTTATGTGATTTTGTATGATAATGACTACATATTATCATTTTATCAACTAGATAACCATCTTCAACTAGAATTGAGATGAAAAATTATTTGCATTCACTATCCGTACTTCGTACTTCAAACTGGTAGTCCCCATTTGCAAAATATCGAAAAAGGAAAAAGACTGCCCCTTACAAACACTTGAAGTTGAATAAACAAATACAAAACAATTGAAATAAAGTGCATGGTTGTTATGGTGGTGTGAAAAAAATAACATTAATGATTACAAATGTCACATTAGAAGTAAATTCAAACGCCAAGCAACAAGATCTCAATTCAAAGGTTGTGCGAGGCACTTGGGAAAGAGAGTATGAAAGAAAGGAAACATCTTGTACACATTCAGGCAAGGCAAAATCTCTTACACGTTTATGCAAAACAAGGTATGAGATGGAATAAATGAAATCTATTCAGACTCATTCCCGTGTACGCTGAGAATGAAGATTTCTCTGCAACTTCACTTAAATCGATTCTTTTTATATTTGTCGTGTTTATTTCTTATATAAAGAAGAAACTTCTACTAGCCTTACAAAGAGAAGAAATTACATATAAGAAACATTGTAAGGATAAGGAGCTAAGGATTACGCAACACTAAGTTTCAAATCAGAAAGAAATTCACAGTTTGTAAATACTTCGACAATGGTTTTGATGATTGCAAACTCTATGAATGGGGAATCGCACAAGGCTTGGATGAGGGCAACGAGCAAAATTTGTAAAGGAAAATATAGATAAGATCATCACAGGAAAGGGCTATATAGATTGCCGCACATCAGTACTGACTCCTTATCAGATGTTCTTTGTCAGTATCTGCAATATGCCCTCCACTTTGTCAGTATTGAATCTCCAGATGATGTACTCAAGGAATGTTGCTTAGACTTGGGATTATTTCCCGCAGACAGGAAAATATGTGCTGATGCACTTTTGGACATTTGGGTTTATGTTCGAAAGCTACAAAGGCAGAATGCTTTTGCCATCTTATCAGAACTTGCCAACAGAAATCTGTTAAACTTAACTAGCAATTCAAGGTAATTGCCTTTGCTTTTAAATATTGGATTTCTTTTAATCATGTTTTTCAACACTATTCTGACATGCTTGCACTTAACAGAGGAGATGCAACAATCCAATATGGAAATGCTTCAGAGCTTTACTTTTCCCGGTGTGATGGAATGCGAGATTTGGTCGTAGGAAGGAAGAGGTTGGTGATAGAAAGGAATAACTTTGGTTCATTAGAGAAATGGGAGTTGCTCAGAGATAGAGCATCTGATGCTCAAATTCTCTCCATTCTCACCGGTGAGTTGTTCAGAAACCCTTATACATCTATTTTTTTGTCCAAAAAAACACTTCTTTGTCATGCTAATCATTTTCTTTCATGTTCATTGTTGATCTCCAGTTATAGAAAATAATTGAATTTCAAAAATGATTTTCTGCATAGAACAAGGTTTTCATCAATTTTATAATTGGCTAGCATGTCCATGAATTTCACACATATAACTAGTAGTCATTGTTAGTGCACAAATTTCTAATTGGATTTGCTTTTATAATTGATACATGCAGGTCCTATGGAGAAAAATGGCTGGTATAATATGAATTTCCCCGAAACAGACGCTCTGTTATTATTCTTTACTTCGACAGAATACTTTCTTCCCCCATTTCTGAAATCCATGAAAAATATGAAGTTTCTAATGATATCCAATTGCGGTAACAACAAGGCAACAATGAAAGGTTTAAGCGTCTTATCCTCACTTACTCAACTCAAGAGTGTCTGGTTGGAGGGGTTGATTTCTCCCCTTGGTGGAAAACAGAGCATTGAAGTACTAGAGAGCATAGAGAAGCTATCTCTGAGCTTATGTATAGGATTTAATGGTGGAAAACAGAGCATTGAAGTACTAGAGAACATAGAGAAGCTATCTCTGAGCTTATATATAGGATTTAAAAATATACCCACATTTACTAGATTACAAGATTTAATTCTGGACCGCAACAATAATTTGGAGGAGTTGCCCCTCGGTATCTGCAATATACCCTCCATTCTATCCTTGTCTATTACCAACTGCCATCAGCTTCAAAATTTACCATATGATTTTGGAAATATGAGCAATCTAAGAATGCTAAGGTTATCGACATTGCCATGTTTGAAACAGATTCCTGCATCAATTGGAAAGCTTGAACAGTTGGAGTATCTAGACATTTCACTTTGTGAGGGCTTGAAAGAGCTTCCAAAAGAAATAGGACAACTCAAGAAATTGAGGGAGCTCGATGTGAGAGAGTGTTCCCATCTGATCACCTTACCTTGGAATGTTTGTGAACTAAGCTCCCCGAAGCTTGTTACCTGTGACGAGACGATTGGGAAGCAGTGGTTGCAAGCCAAGAACACTTCTATTGCTGATCTTAGAGTTGAAATTGTGGAAGCACAATTTAGTCTGGATTGGCTTGACGATTGACTTTTATCTCTCATCTTGAATAATAAGATCTAAGGATCTTGACATGCTTTGTAATTTTTTTCATTATTTTCATTTTCATTGGCAGAAGTAAATACAAGGCCCTCTAGATTTTCAGCCTATAATATGATCAATTTTAATGGCACTTAGTGCATTAAACTTTTTTACAGGTTTGTAAATACATAATGAACATATTGTCTATCCCAAGACAATTCATTGTCATGTATAAACATTTTTATCTGATTGATTTGGATGTGTAATGGTAGTTTAGTGCAGTAAACATTTTTACAGGATTGATGTGGGTGTGTATAAATGGTCGAGTGTTGTCAGCACAGTAAATAAATTTGATCTCTGTCATTACCTATGAATGTATATTTTAATTATCTTTTGAAAAATATACAATAACTTTTTCTCTTAATTTATTATAATATCACCATTGGAGTGTCCAAGAATATAAGAGCATCTTCACAGGTGATTCTTGGAGAGAGAGAAAGGAGTGTAGATGTTGCTCTTCTATTAACATTTACGAGCTTGAGATTTGTTTAGAATGATATGGCTCCATGCTCCAAAACTTATAATTAAAGATAGATAACAGATTTATCAAAGAAATGAGCGATAAATTTTGTGGAGAAAATAGTCGTGCAAACAATAATGTAGGCATAAACTTGGTTCACCAAAGGATGGAGGTAGACTTTGCCCTGCTTGATCCAAGACTTGGCGAACAAACTGTTAGAAGCTCGAGAAAGTCTGGAAGAGATTCGAAGGATGTGGAGATGGAAGATGCTCCATTCAAGGTTAGTGGTTGTTATTTAGATCCCTTAAACTTCGTTATTGCTAATCAGTGGATCTTAATGACAAGGATTATTGCTGCTACTCATCTTACCTATCTCTGTTTAGGCACGGTTGGGTTTAATACTGGTTTTTTGAATGCTGATTGTTGGTCGTGTAAGTTAGACTTAATTCCTGTTGGGTTAGTGGTTTTGATTGATGTTTCAGAAAATGCAAATCTGAGATAGTGGGTTCATTGTTCTTGGTTCTCTGGCTAAGGCTAGTTGTTTCTCTGTTGTTCCTCTTCTGTTGTGTTTTGCTGTAAGGGATAAGAGCCCCTGCTTAATCAATCAAAAACAATAATGTAGGCATACAATTTTAATGTGGAAGAACTCAACATTCCACATTTCATAATAAGAAAATATTTCTCTCACACATTACTTTAAATAAATTGACAATGTAAAAAAGCTTTAAGATCAAAATCTATAGAGCAAACTCCAATGGTTTAAATTAGCTTAGTATCATCCTACTTTTGGAGGAAGAAAGCACCAAGCTTAAATATATGCTAATTTGCAATTAATTACTAACATTGTACTATGCTATTAATCATCTAATATAAATTTATAATTCAATTTATTTTTTAATGCATTGAAAGCATATTATTCATGAATAATAATAATTTGTATATATAAATAGGAGGATTCTTATCTTTTAGAATGATCTATAATTGATACATTTTTTGTCATATAATTATTTGTGATTATTAAGTTGTTTGAAATCCTCAATAGATGATGGTATAATGGTGTTATATCAAGACGATCTCACCGCCTACTCAAAGAAGGAAGAAGATCATTGCTTGCACCTTGAAAAAATATTTCTAATGCTCTTAGAAGTATGGTTTATTTTCTTGAGATTAAGAGATATCTCATATTCCAATGCTCTTAGAAATATTTTTTCAAGGTGCAGGCAATGATCTTCTTCCTTCTTTGAGTAGGTAGTGAGATCGTCTTGATATACCAGCATACTGCTTGTAGATCAAATGTAAGCGTTTACTTCATGTTCTTTTATAATGCAATTTTATCTCTACTAGAACCTACACTCATTGCATTTTATCTATCTTCTTTTAGGTTGCCAAAGGTCCCATACACCAAATAACATGCCTCAAAATATGCTTCTCTTATATTGGTGATGATTTGTTTGTTTAGCTACAATTGCCAATATTTTTGGTCATCAAACCTAAAAAAATGACCCAAATTATGATTGTATCTCTTTTTTTAAGTGAACAATACAAACTCTTTTGCAATTTCTCCATCTATTAACATGCAATTCACTTTACAAAAAGACAACAACATATTATTTTCTTGTATATCTAATATGTCTTCTTATTGCATGTTACAATTCAACTGAATTTATACATCTCCTCACTATTATCAACTCCAAATCTTTGTTACATGATACTGATAAGGGCTTTATTGCTTTTCAACTTTTCTTGTGTGTTGCAATCTGATCTATATTTTACTAAACAAGTTGCAGATAGCCAGCCTATCGGTTGTCTGTTGTTGCACACAATAAAAATGTGCAACTGCTAGCTAATAAGATTATGTTGTCCAACTTGGTGTGCTAATAATTTTCTATGCATTTTACGATGCATAGGTACAAACATAATGTGATGATTTTCCACTTGCTCTGAAGTTGATTGGGAACTCTTCACATGGGGAAGCCCAAGTGGATTGGAAAGGGGTAAAAAACCAAGATTTATAAAGAAGAATAACATCAAATTATCATAGATTAACAATCTTCGCTATGTCGATTGTTGTAGACTAGCATTGACTCTTGAGATGATGAAGCCACCATATTTTTCTTAGACTTGACATGATTTCTAGAGGACAAGAAAAACTATGGTGATGTTGGGAATGTGAAGTCCAACGGTGACTTGATCATTCCTTTCCACTTCTCCTTGTCTCTCCATATGTGAAGAGTTAAATATTTGTGTATAAGAATGAGTGCAGATCATGTATGTTAGATTTGATCTATCGATTTATAGAAGTCATTCTTTCTTGAACATGCCACTGATTCAATTATTGATGAATTCATTGATTCAATTATTGATGAATTCCTTAGTATGCTAGAATTTGATAATGAAATAGACTAGAGGCCAAAAATGAAAGGTGTTGTGGTTGCAAAGGTTGAAGGGGATGTAGACTCACCAATACATGTTTTGGGAAATGACAAGAAAGAGATTTGGTGATCCACCTATCTCTGTTGTGTGCATCGATGGGATGAAGAAAGAAGGAAGAGTGAAAGAGATCATGAAAAATCGCAAGGAATGTCAAACTACAAACTTAGAGATGGTGGTTGCTGGCACTGTGGCAAACGAGGCCACATCAAAAAGAATTGTTGGAATTATAAGAAAACAATAGATCAGCCAAATGAAAAGAAGGGTTTGGCTGAAGAGGGTGATGCTAGATTTGTTTATTTCTCAGCTCTTGATGCAGTTATAGAAAGTATTAATGGTTTGAGCAACCATGAACTCATTGGCAAAGGAAAAGAAATCAACATTGAGAGTAAAAAGGAGGTTGAAAGTTGCTGGAAGAACCCAAAGTGGTTGTGGATGGGCAGGTTAAGAGTCGCAAGGAGTGGGAGGCATGTGATGTGAACCTCTACAATGACGCCTTGGTTTTCGTTTCACTCCTCAACAAGGGTAGCAATTTTTTTGTTAAAGGTCATGAAGATGAAGAAAGATTTGTAAATGATCTAAGAATTGATCTTGAGGAGAATGAATCATCATGTGATGGAAAAGAGAGCGATGCAAACCAAAATGTTTTACTTGTTTCCTTGTCGTCTAGGGAAATTGAAGCAATTTATTTCATTGTAGCAAAAATAATTTAGGGAAAAAATCAGCAAACCCAAAGTATAAGATTTTTTTTTAAATTGGGAAAAAATCAGATTTAAAAAAAACATTAAAAATTGTAGAAAAAGAGACAACTATTTTTTTTAATAATTTCAAGGCATTTCCATAGCATAGAGATATACAAAGCAAATAAAATAGAGTTTAACCTGTGAATTATAGAATATAATTTTTTGTTGTTTATATCCATATTACTGATTACATTGGCAAATAATGAGTTAACTTTATAAGAGGGCATTCACCAAATACACCAAATAGTTGTCTAAGTATTAACTAAGTCTATGAAGTAACTAAGATCAAAAGTTAACAACCAAATAGTAAAAGTAAAAGTCATTTTGAAGTGGTCCAAGAATTTCATTGTGATTGAGGCAAGGAGTTTTGTAGGGTTAATTCAATATTTTAGAAAGCTTATCAAATCATATTCCACAATTACAATGCTTTTATCATAGTAACAAAAATCATTTGGGGAAAAAATTGGCAAGACAAAAGTATAAGATTTTTTTTTTAAATGGGTAAGAAATTGAATTTTAAAAAATTGTAAAAATCTGTAGAAAAATAGACACAAACTACTTTTTTTTAAAAACTTAAGGGTATATCCATAGCATAGAGATATAGAGAGTAAATAAAATAGAGTTTAACCCATGAATTGTAGAAAGTAGATTTTGTTGTTTATATTCAGTCACCAAATACACCAAATAGTTGTCTAAGTCTGAGATCAAAGATTAGCTAAGTCTATGAAGTAGCTAAGATCAAAATTTATCAGACTGAGATCGAACTATTGTTAGGAATTTAGTAAAAGTGGAAGCCATTTTGATGTGATCCAAGACTTTCATTGTGATTGAGGCAAGGAGTTTTCTAGGGGTATTAGCTAAGTCTATGAAGTAGCTGAGATCAAAATTTATCAAACAAAGATCCAACTATTGCTAGGAATTTAGTAAAAGTGGAAGCCATTTTGAAGTGATCCAAGGCTTTCATTGTGATTGAGACAAAGAGTTTAACCCATGAATTGTAGAAATTGGATTTTTGTTGTTGATATTCATATTGCTGATTACATAGGCAAATATTCATTTAACTTTTTAAAAGGGCAGTCACCAAATACACCAAATAGTTGTCTAAGCTTGAAATCAAAGATTAGCTAAGTCTATGAAGTAGTTGAGATAAACATTTATCAGACAGAGATCCAACAATTGTTAGGCATTTTGTAAAAGTGGAAGCCATTTTGAAGTAATCCAAGACTTTCATTGTGATTGAGGCAAGGAGTTTTCTAGGGGTAGTTCAATGTTTGAGAAAGCTTACCAAATCATATTCCATAGTTGCAATGGTTTATATTCCCTGATAGCACTTGGTAAGTCTTTTATATGTGGTAGAATTCAACAAAAGGCATTTGTTTAGCTGAAGTAAAAGATTAGCAAGCCATTGGTTTTGGCAATACCTAGCTTGCAACTACTATTTTAGGTAGAGACAAATTTTAATGATTGTGTGTTGGAGGCTCTTTTATTACAACTATGTAAGATTGTTTGTTGTCATTTAGATTTATTTCGTGGAGCACTTTAGATATATTGCTTAGATAGTGAATTGTATGTCTTTGTTTGAGCAAAAATTAACTATATCAATTAAAAATTAAATTATATATCTATATCTACATATATGAAATATGTCTTTGAACATTTAGTGTTGTGGTAGAAAAACTCCATTGGTGAGGTAGCCACCAAGGTTCAAACCCCTATTGGGCCATTGAGCTTGTGAGCTTTCTACCTTTGTTGGGTTGTTGGGCTCGTGGGTTTGAACAAGTGTGGGGAATGATGAACCCCCTGAAAATGGATAAAATAAAAAATAAATTCAATGTTGATTCCACTTTCACTCTGATTTTGTCTCAAACCAACCCTATTTGTAAGCAATTCAATAATTTCATGCGTTTTTCTAGGGCGTTGCAATTTCTTACAATGATTTTTTTCACTTTTTTGCCATTTTGGGGGTTTTTAACATTATTTTAACGTGATTTAAATGCAAAAAATCTTTGAAAATTGGGTCAACACTTGGTCAACGATTTTTTCATGAATCAGAATTTTTTTAGGGAATAAATCGGCTAGCTCCAAGATTTAGGATTAATCGGGTATAATCACAATTTTTACAAACTATTACTTCATTGGTTTATTTTACTGTTGAGATGCAAACTGTTACTGAGTTTGTCACAGAAGTTGAGCAAGCAAAGTGTTTTAGGGCTGCCAAGGTCCTACCTTTTTCTACCTCTGGCGATGTAACGTTTGGTTTAGGGCAATGAAACTTAGCAGTAATTGGAGTTTCAGAGGGCTTTGCAGAAGGTATGGTTTTGGTGAGGATGAAGGGGAGTTAAAATGACATTGTGGAGGTCATTCGTAGTATCTACACCATGTTAGGTGATGCGAGGCACCTTCAGATTATACCAAGATGTGCTTTATGATCAAGAGTTGAACTAGACAAAATTTCTTGAAGAACAAGTAAATAAGAGGACAAAAACAAAAATTGACACCCTCACAGATAGTTTAAGTCAATCATTACACCTGAACAAAGATTTGGTGGTAGAGCCAAGAAAAAACCATGAGGATTTAGATAACATTGTTCCAGCAATTGATATCTCTGTGAAGATGGTAGATAAGTGTGGGGAAGGTATGGGTGAACGCGCGCAATGGGATAGAATTTATGACTATGCAAAATGCATTTTTTTAGGGAAACCTGATAAAGGATTTGTTCATCTTAGCAACGAGGACAAAGAATATTCATTTGATGACTTACAACTAGAAAAGAGTTCAAGAAATAATTGTCAGTGGTTTGGACAAGGATGTTGCTCATAATGATCTTAAGAAAACCTTTAGTATAGCTAGTAAGATTTTTGAAGACTGACTTATGATTAACCCCGAAAGTCATAGGAACGAAGCATTGACATATGCATCAATTGAACATGCTACGCAATCCTATTCAGAATTTTAACATGTTGTGGGGTCGTTTGCAAAACATGGACAAAGGATGCTAAAAATGGACTGGCAGATCAAGCCTTGATGCTCTACTGGAAAACATGGAGTTCGGGTTTTGGACAAGGATGTTTCTCATAATGATCTTAAGAAAACCTTTAGTGCAGCTTGTAAGATTTTTGAAGTCATGATTAACTCCCAAAGTCATAGGAACGAAGTATTGGCATATGCATCAATTGAACATGCTAAGAAATCCTATTCAGAATTTTAACATGGTGCGGGGTCATTTGCAAAACATGGACAAAGGATGCTAAAAATGGACTGGCAGATCAAGCCTTGATGCTCTAGTGGAAAACATGGAGTTCAGGTTCTGGACAAGGATGTTGCTCATAATAATCTTAAGAAAACCTTTAATGTAGCCAGTAAGATTTTTGAAGTCTGACTTATGATTAGCCCCCAAAGTCATAGGAACAAAGCATTGGCATATGCATCAATTGAACATGCTAAGCAATCCTATTCAGAATTTTAACATGTTGTAGGGTCGTTTGCAAAACATGGACAAAGGACGCTAAAAATGGACTGACAGATCAAGCCTTGATGCTCTACTAGAAAACATGGAGTTCGGGTTTTGGACAAGGATGTTGCTCATAATAATCTTAAGAAAACCTTTAGTGCAGCTAGTAAGATTTTTGAAGTCCGACTTATGATTAACCCCCAAAGTCATAAGAACGAAGCATTGACATATGCATCAATTGAACATGCTAAGAAATCCTATTCAGAATTTTAACATGTTGTGGGGTCATTTGCAAAACATGGACAAAGGATGCTAAAAATAGATTGGCAGATCAAGCCTTGATGCTCTACTGGAAAACATGGAGTTCGGGTTTTGGACAAGGATGTTGCTCATAATGATCTTAAGAAAACCTTTAGTGCAGCCTGTAAGATTTTTGAAGTCTGACTTATGATTAACCCCCAAAGTCATAGGAATGAAGCATTGGCATATGCATCAATTGAACATGCTAAGCAATCCTATTCAAAATTTTAACATGTTGCGGGGTGATTTGCAAAACATGGACAAATGATGTTAAAAATGGACTGGCAGATCAAGCCTTGATGCTCTACTGGAAAACATGGAGTTTGGGTTTTGGACAAGGATGTTTCTCGTAATGATTAACCCTCAAAGTCATAGGAACAAAGCATTGGCATATGCATCAATTGAACATGCTAAGCAATCCTATTTAGAATTTTAACATGTTGTGGGGTCGTTTGCAAAACATGGACAAAGGATGCTAAAAATGGACTGGCAGGTCAAGCCTTGATGCTCTACTGGAAAACATGGAGTTTGAGTTTTGGACAAGGATGTTGCTCATATTGATCTTAAGAAAACCTTTAGTGCAACTAGTAAGATTTTTGAAGTCTGACTTATGATTAACCCCCAAAGGCATAGGAATGAAGCATATACATATGCATCAATTGAACATGCTAAGCAATCCTATTCAAAATTTTAACATGTTGCGGGGTCATTTGCAAAACATGGACAAAGGATGCTAAAAATGGATTGGCAGATCAAGCCTTGATGCTCTACTGGAAAACATGGAATTTGAGTTTTGGACAAGATAAGAATTTGATTGCCAGTGTGATCAGTGCTTTTGTGGACTTGGTTGATTTGCAACAAGGCAAGAGAATACAGTTAGTATAATGTATTACATTGCTAGTAAATGTATTGCATTGATTAGGGTAGACAGTTAGAGAGGTAGTTTCTACACATTTAAACTATTTAACTATTTTCTATCAGATGTAATATTTGATATTTGAATAAAAGGAATATTTTATGTTTTTTTCATAACAATTGGTATCAAAGCAGTCTCCCTGAATGCCTGTGAATATGCAATGAGTATTTGAAGTTGTACATATGTTTATGTGCCCGTGAAAATGGTGTGAGAGAACAACAAGTAATCTTTGTGTCTATGCTACAACAATCCAAGCAATATTTGTGTATGTAAATTGATTATAGTTCCCTCTTTCTTTAATTTGCAAGGGGAAGTTAGGGCTTATAAACAAATATTGCAATTTTAATGTAGTTACTGAAAAATAAAAGGGATATTTCATTATGGAGATTGTGGTTGATACGCTAGATAAATATTCTGGTTTTAACCTTCATACTTGGAAAATAAAAATTCAGATGTAATTAATGAATAAAAATTTATGGGGAATAGTGAGTGGAAAAGATCCGAAACCTACAGATGCATCTAAATTATTAGAGTGGGAGAATAGAGATGATAAAGCCAAAGCTATTATTGGGCTTGCTCTTCCTAATTCAAAATTACATCATATAGATTTAGATACATCATCAACGGATATTTGGGATAATCTCAATAAATAGTTTGGAGCAAAGGCATTAAATGCAAAATTCTCTCTAAAACTTCAATTGTTTAGGTTCAAAATGGAAAATGGAGTCAAAATGTCAAGTCATATAAGTAGTTTGAGATCTCTTATCAAACAATTAGCAGAAGTTAAGGCTCCAGTAAATGATGAAGATGCTAAGGCTATCTTGTTAAACAACTTGCTTGCAAAATACAATAATATTATTTTTACACTCAGCCAAATAACCTCCCAGAGTTTAGAAGATATGATTTCAACCCTTTTAGCAGAAGAAAAGAGAACAAATGCAGAAGATTTAGAAAGTGTTTCTCAACTAGAAAATGCATTATATGTTTAAAACCATAATAAAAGATCAAGCACAAGTAATGAAGACATTAAATGTTTCTATTGTAAGAAAAAAGGTCACAGAGCTTGGTTGTGTAAAAGTCGAGCTAGAGATGTTCTTAAAGGAAAGTTCAAAGACAAAATCAATGAAGAAAACATTTCTTATATTGAGAATGGGGATTCATCAAATGATCAAGTTATTATTTATGATTCTCTTAGTGATTTTGGAGAAGTGCTAGAAGTCTTCACTTCATTGGAGGCTAGTGGCATAGGAGGATGGAGGATTTTCGTCATCTCAAGTTAGCTTCTCGCTTTGAGATGGTGTTTTGCTTGAGAAGCGTTTTTGGTTTCTTGTTTATTCCCTGTTGTTGCTGGCATATTTGAAGATACATGTATTGTGAAGTTTTTTTTTTGGAGACAAGCAAGGGCTTGGTGTAAAGCTCAATATGGATGGTTATCCAGTAGTACTTGAGGCTATGTTCATGAATTATACCCTTCTGAGGGTTATTAGGCAACTTGATGAAGCCATGTGGTTGGAGGGCTCAATATGGATTGTTGTTGAATAATTCAGGATATCAGATAGAGGCTACACCTTTCCAAGGGTTACGAGACAGCTTGATGGAGCTAAACTTGATTCATAATTTGTTTCTTCAAATAATTTTTTCACAAAATGTGTCTATATATATTCTGTAATCAGCAATTTTATTATGTAAGTCTTAAGGGGGGGTTTCTGGATAAACATTTATAAAGAACAATGTAATAGAGGGGAATTGTTAGTATAATGAATTACATTATTAGTAAACATTGATTAGGGTAGACAGTTAGAGAGGTAGTTTCTGCACGGTTAAACTATTTAACCACTTTCTGTCGTCTCCACCACTTTATAAAATGCATATCAAATGTAATATTTGATATTTGAATAAAAGGAATATTTTATGTATTTTTCATAACAAATACATGCTTCTAAACTTAGACTCGTATCAAATATTGTTTTGGTTGAACATGGATGCAACTGTTTTGTTTGTCTCAAAGGATTTAGGAATGTCAGAGGAGCAAACGACACATGCTATTCAAGTGCTATGGGGGCAAAGGCAAATTATTGTTCACTTGCATGGAGTTTTGTTGAGCATTATTGATTGTTATTCTTTGGCTCATTTTATGTTATTTTTGTCATGATTAGGATCTATTTCTATTTTTACTTTATTTTAGGTTAGGATCTATTTTTATTTTACTTTATTTTAGGTTATTATATTGTCTTCTTATTTTAAATAATTGGGAGAAACATCTAATAGTCATCATTTCTAATTTGTCACAAAAAAACTTTAATTTTCTTATGGAAACTATCAATCCCCTTGTACTATTAGATTTTTCTTGCTAAATGGATCTTTCTTTAATTTTTTACTATCAACTATATTTGTACAATCATTAAACAAGAATTCTTTTATACATTAGATACAATTTTTTATATAATTATAGTTTAAATCCTTTTATTCAAAGACACTCTTGTAGGAAATCTAAATTGTGTGGAGATTCTTAAATAATTGTGGCAAATATATATTGATTCATATATTCAAATTTATTAAAATAGAATTATAGTTTAAATTATTTAGTATCAATTCATTCAAGAATGATATTTTCATTAAAAATATAGGCATGTACTTATAACATCTTGCGTGGATGTATATGTATTTTAATATATTATTTATTATGACAGTTACACTAAGAATCATAAGAAGCTCATGTTAATAGCGAAAATAAATGTTGTTAGCTTCACATCTTGCCTTAATTGTCCAAATACATTTGTGCCTATTTTAGAAAATTGTCTATGGGAAAAATTAGAAAACGCATGTAAAAGAATTAATTAGAAAGGAAATTAAACATGTCTCGATAATCACTCCATGTTATTTTAGTTTTGCTCATCTACTCCTACATTTAATTTAGGACCACCTAGAAAATGCATAGAAAATTTACTGGATTTTAGGACCTAAAATGATGTGAATGACTTGTAAAAAATTTCCTCAGTAGTATGACCGATACCTATCCTCATAGTTCTATCATCCTACATATGCATTTATGGACATAAATAAATAAGCTCAAATTATTTATTTATTTATTTTTAAATAATATACGATCTAGTAAATTCAAATTGCAAATTTAGAATAATTTAAACGAAACTACACATTAGGGATGACTGGTGCATAATAATATATCAGACTTTCAATCTAAACTAAAGTGTGCATAAATTACCATATAATCATGCTCATCTACTCCCACATTCAATTCAAGACCAAAAGATTCAATTGCTAATTCCTAGATATTCAATTAAAGCACAAATTAGGTTAAAAAAATATTTATCAAAACAAATTTAACCACATAAGAGACCTAATAAATTGCATAGAATATTTAATAAAGTTTAGGACCTAAAATGATGTGGGTAACTCGTGAAATCATCCCTAATCATTAGCCTAAGAAATACCTATCCTCAAAGTGTCATCATCCTACATACATATATGTACAAACAAAGATATAAATTCAATTTAATGATTAAAATTTTAGAATAATATACATGTCTACTAAATTAAAATTACAAATTTAGTATTATTTTTCAAAATACACATCAAGAAACGCTCATGCATAACAATTTATGATGGAGGAGCACACACCACACCTTACCTTATAATCAATCGGGCATGGAGGTCACATGACCTCCTTGCTATAACAAAAATATTTCTCATGTTTTTGAATGGAATTATATAAATAAATTAAAATATATCAAATATTTCATGAAACTTTAAATTAGAATTAGATACATGTGGTTTTGGCCTCAACATATTGGTTTATCTTGTAAGATGTGTCAAGTTGTATAGTTGTAAACATAAAATTGAGTTGATCATAATACTTAGTGACATTGGTAATTCAAGTTCAAGGACTCAAAAGTGATGGAAAAGACATGTTGGGATGGACAACCTCATAACTCTTATAGCATGACAAACATGACTTATCAAATTTTGAATTTTTTCATAGTGAGATTAACACAACATCCATCTAGGCATAATTTTGGGCAAGATAGCTCATTAATTTTTTTTAGATTGGTTATTAAATTGACCCAAATGCCTCTAGGACACACAAATATGGAGGGAGTTGGGAAAAAATTGACATTGCAAATTTGAGTTCCAACACTAGCTTCCTTGGAAGGATAAGAAAGTTCTAATGGAGCTACCACACCTCATCTTGCATTATCATTAGCAATATCCCGAGACTTTAGTAATTACACCATTGTGATATCTTATATTATAAACATCAATTTGAAAAATCTATATTAAAATTGTTATAGCCATACTTATGATTATATCCTATTATATTTTATATTATA
Source organism: Cryptomeria japonica (assembly GCF_030272615.1). Taxonomy (NCBI): domain Eukaryota; kingdom Viridiplantae; phylum Streptophyta; class Pinopsida; order Cupressales; family Cupressaceae; genus Cryptomeria; species Cryptomeria japonica. Next base: position 129,375,779 of record NC_081408.1, read on the forward strand.
AGTAACTAAAAGACAATCTAATTTTATATATAAAAAACAAAATCTAAAATAAATGTTTCATGAATTTATAATGCTCCTTTAAATATAATAGATATTACCATTCTATAATTGAACCCCACAATTATATATATTTGAAGATGGTATACCTTAAATATTTTATTTAAAAAATAAAATAAAAGAGAGTCCAATAAAAGTAAACTTATTAACGATAACATAGAAGATCCGACGCGGTCATAAAACGCTCCTCTTATGTTTTTATAAGAGGGAAAAATATTTTTCCATGTGTTAGATAAAACAAAACGAGTGAAAAGTCAGCTTCCTATGTGCGTGAATGGAAGCAAACCCGAACTTTCTTATTAATTTGTTCAACCAGTTGACCACATGTTCTTCTGAAATCACATTTAAGACAAAAGGAATGCGACGAGGCAATACGAAACCATTTCGAGGAAACATCTTTTGCACATTCATGCGAAAGGGAGTATGAAAGAAAGGAAATAAAAAATCCTTTACGCACATTCCTGCGAGGAACGAGGAAAAATCTCTTACAGATTCCTGCGAAATAGAGTATGAAAGGGAATAAATTAAATCTATCCAGACTCATTCGCGCAGACGCTGAGAATGCAGATTTCGCTGCAACTTCAATAAAACCGAGTTGTTTAATATTTGCATGTGCTTATTTCTCATATAAAGAAGACACATATTTGCAAAGAGAAGAAATCACAGATAAGAAACATTGTAAGGACGAGGAGCTAAGGATTACGCAAGACTAAGTTTCGAATTGGAAAGAAATTGACAATGGTTTCGATGATTGCAAACTGTATGCATGGGGAATCGCACAAGGCTTGGATGAGGGCAACGGACAAGATTTGTAAAGGAAAATATAGATCACAACATCACAGAAAAGGGCTATATAGATTGCCCCAGATCAGTCGTGACTCCTTACCAGATGTTCTTTGTCAGTATCTGCAATATGCCCTCCACTTTGCCAGTATCCACTCCTTAGATGATGTACTCAAGGAATGTTTCTTAGACTTGGGAGTATTTCCCCGGGACAGGAAAATATGTGCTGATGCAATTTTGGACATATGGGTTTATGTTCGGAAGCTACAAAGGCATGATGCTATTACCATCTTATCACAACTTGAGAGCAGAAATCTGTTAAATTTAACAAGCAATTCAAGGTAATTGCCTTTGCTTCTATACAATTTTACATATTGAATTTCTTTTATTCGTATTTTTCAACACGAAGCTGACATGCTTGCACTTAACAGAGGAAGTACAACAATGCCATATGGAAATACTTCAGAGTTATACTTTTCCCACCGTGATGGAATGCGAAATTTGGCCATGTATTTGGGACACCATGACAATATACTCCACTGCAAGAGGTTGTTCATAGAAAGGAAGAACTTTGGTTCGTTAGAGAAATGGGAGTTGCTCAGAGATAGAGCATCTCATACTCAAATTCTCTCCATTCTCACCGGTGAGTTATTCAGAAACTCTTACACATCCATTTTGGTCCAGAAAAATATTTCTTTGTCATGCTAATAATTATATTCCATGTTCATTGTTGATCTCCAATTATAGAAAATTATTTGAATTTCAAAAACGATTTTCTGAATAGAATAAGGTTTACATCACATTTCTAAGTAATTTGGCTGGCATGTGAATGAATTTCACATATATAACCAGTAGTCATTATTAATACACAAATTTTTAATTGTATTTGCTTTGTAATTAATACATGCAGGCCCTATGGAGGTAAATGACTGGTATGATATGAATTTCCCCGAAACAGAGGCTCTGTTATTATTCTTTACTTCGACAGAATACTTTCTTCCTCAATTTCTGAAATCCATGAAAAAGCTAAAGTTTCTGATGATATGCAATTGCGGTACAAACAAGGCAATAGTGAAAGGTCTAGATGTCTTATCATCACTTACTCAACTCAAGAGTGTCCGCTTGGAGAGGTTGATTTTACCCTTTGTTGAAAAACGGGGCATTGAAGCACTGCAGAACATAAAGAAGCTATCTTTGAGCTTGTGTGAAGGATTTGGAAATATATCCACATTCACCAAGCTACAAGATTTTAACCTGGACCACAGCAATGATTTGGAGTTACCTCTTGGTATCTGCAATATGCCTTCCACTCTGTCATGCTCCATTACCAACTTCCATCAGCTTCAAAATTTACCATATGATTTTGGAAATATGAGCAATCTGAGAATTTTGAGGTTATCGGCATTACCAAGCCTGGAACAGATTCCTGTGTCAATTGGGAAACTTGTAAAGTTGGAATATTTAGATATTTCACAATGCGGGGGCTTGAAAGAACTTCCAAAGGAAATCGGACAACTCAAGAAATTGAGGGAGCTTGATATGAGAGAGTGTTCCAGTTTGACGACGTTACCTTCAACTGTTTGTGAGCTAAGTTCCCTGAAGCTTGTTACCTGTGATGAAACGATTGGAAAGCAGTGGTTGCAGGCCAAGAACATTTCTATTCCTGAGCTTAGAGTTGAAATTGTGGAAGCATGCTTTAGTTTGGATTGGCTTGATGATTGACTTCTTTTAATATCTCTTATCTTGAAGAACAAGATCCAAAGATCATCCTTTGTAAATTTGTCATTATTATTTTTCATGCTCATTATCACAAATCAATATGAAGTCCTCTAGATTTTCAATCTATGATCAAGTTTTATTGCAGTTCAGTGCAGTATAACGAACGTATTATCTATCCCAAGAAAATTCTGCCTTTTATAAAGCTAGGATGTCGCTGCATGTAAAGGATGCATCTATTCTGGCTCTAAAAAGGCAGTACGGAGGGACTAACACGCGTGTTAGACTAACACGCGTGTTAGTCGCGCATTTTACACCATCAATTTTACATTTAATGGTCGCAATTGACTAACCTATCACTAACACGCTGTACGAAAGATCTGTTTTGAAGCCAGAATAGCCGCGGCCGCATGTAAATGGGTCTACACAGCAATTAAATTTGTCTGCGTTATCTTCTGTGAATATAGATCAAATTAATCCAAATGCTTAACAGTTCTCAATTTTCAGTTCTGTGCTGTGTGTACAAATTTGTCAAAATTTATAATTAGAAATTAGTTTTTTGAATTTGCCTACTGTAAGTGCAACAAACTAGAGTAATAAATAATTGAATCATGGTCTGGTAGGTGTTGTAGATGTGCTAATATTAGTTGACTATCAAGCACTTCTAGTCAAGTGTGATGCTAAATTTGAGGTTTGCAAAGGTATAATTTCTTTCCCTTAACTAACATATACTGTTGTTTATTTTGATGTGACTCTACCATTCGAGTGTTAAGAATTAAGAAAATCTTGAGAGCTGATTCTTATCGAAAGGGAGAGAAGATTTTGTTCTTTTATTAACATTCGTGAACTTGACCTTTTGTTTAGATTGATATGGTTTCATGCCCCCAACTTACAAAACTTTTAAAGATAGACAGGTGATTTGCCAAAGAAATTAGCCATAACTGTTTCTTATGAAATAGCCATGTAAACACTAAAGTGGACATAGATTTCCAATATGAAGGAATGCAAAACATTTATCTCAGACCTTTCTTGAAAATTAAGAAAATAAGAAAAACATTTATCTCAGACCTTTCTTGAAAATTAAGTCAAGATTGCAAAAAGATTTTAGTATATAGAGCAAACTCCAATGGTTTAGATTAACTTAGTATCATTCTCTTCTCTTCTTTTATAAATTGATAATTTAATTTATGTTTTAATTTATTGAAAGCATGTTGTTTATGAATGAGAATATTTTGTATATATGAATAAGTGTATTAGTATATTTTGGAATGGTCTGCAATTGACATATATTTTTTCATGTAATTATGTGTGACATTTAAATTGTTATTACTTAACATCTTCAATAGATGAAGGATTGCCTTTACACAACCTTCACCCATTGAAGCCTTGTGTGAAGGCTACCCATCACATAACTAATGTAAGTGATGTCTTACATTTCATGCAAGTCTTTGTCATCATGTCTATAAGAGTCACAAATTTCACATGGTTCACTTTTGATGGTTCAAGGTTCCCTATGGTGTATTATTATTTTAATCTCCTTAAGGTTCATATAAAGAGTGAGGAAAGTTAGCTCTCTGACAAGAAAAAATAATCACATTAGAATGTTTGGTTATTTTATCATATGTTACTAGTATCCAACCTATATTTAACATCTTAAATAAGTTCTTGATTTCACTATTACACATAATTACGCCCCCAAAGAAAACATCTTAGTTTAGATAATAGATTATCACTATGTTCTCACCTTATGACACTAGATAAGAAATTTGAAAGTAAGACTATGTTGTAGCACTCAAAAAAGTTAGAACACCTAGGTGTTATACACCCAATTAAAGAATAAAAAGTTAAATAGGCATAGGAAAATATGAAGTTCATTATGAAGTTAAAACTAGATGCAAGACCCCAAAATGTGATAGAGTCAACTAATATATATCTTCAATTTTCTAAATTCCCTCCACTCCTCTCCTATCTGAGATACTCATAAAATTCAATTTACAATTACTTCTTAGAGAATACCACAACCATATTAAAAATGACGTTGAAGGCCTCAAATAGTTCATATGTGAGCTAGGACCAAAAAAGGATCCTTTGAGCTACACCATTCAAGGCATAGATTTGAGAATTGCAAAGACTTTGATGTTAATGTTGAACATAGATCGCAAAGCCTTGTTATAAGTGTCACAACCATGTGTAACATAATGGGCTTGCCAATTTCTAGCCATAATTCTCACAACATCACCACATCCTTACTTGTGATTTGAAACTAAAAAAATTTGGCCATGTGAAATGATACATGACAAGAATACAAAATCAACTACCTTGATCTCTTGAAAATAAAGAATGTATCAAGGATTAAATCTCTATTGATATTCTCATACAATAAACTTGTATTGTAAGTCTATCACACACCAAACTTTTTCATGCTCAAATATGTTGGTTAAAAACATAGGTCTAATGATACTCTCTCAAAATCCACCTCTTTAAAACTAAGAATAATTCTAAAAAAATCAGTTTGATTCTATAGGGAGAAATTTCTAAATTGCATGACATTTCTTAGGAATAAATTCTCCTTCTTCCAAAACTTAGAGAGCGTTGTGACAAGACCAATTCCCCTCAAGGGAAAAAGAGGTTTCAAAAAATGAACACACAAATAAAATGGAAGAGGATAAAACACTTGTAGCAAGTGGTGTTCTTGAATAACAAGATTTATCAGCCTTCTTGAAGGGCTCACTAAAAGGACAAGAACATTTAGACAAAGCCACCACCACTTGTCTCACATATCATTAGTACTAAACTAAGAATGTGCCCAAACCCTTAGTAGTTACAACATTATTATTTTCTATATTATGGATGCAAATGTGAGACTCCTTGTTTGACTATTACAATCACTTCACCAACATCAATCCATCATTCTTTATATTTAAATCACAAAATTTTACTCACTAATTTTAAAATTAATTTAATCTAATAAATAACTAAAAATATTTTTATTATTATATTTAAAAAACCTAAAAACTAAAACAACTCTTTAATAAATTAACATACAATACTGTTGAACATTTTTTTTAATAATAAATTAATATGCAATGCACTTAAACATAAGATATTTTGTCAATCTATACTTCACCACGTATATATATTTTACTGAACAAGTAAACTCGGCAACAATAATTGCTTAGAAGAATTTGTTTTCCCATAAATAAAACAAACGGCTAGAAACGTCAGCTTCTCGTGGTACCAGGAATGGAAGAAATAGACTAGCAAGAAAGCCCCACCAACATGACTTTGAAATTGATTTGTTCTACGAGTTTATAGGAAACAAATGCGATAAGGTTGGTAGTAGGAAAACAAAATCTAATACAGATCCATGCGCGTGTACGCTGAGAATGCTGGTTTCATGGAAACTTCAATACCGAGTCGTTCGATTTTTGCCCGTCTATTATATAAGGAAGAAATGCACGAGAGCGTTTCAAAGCAAAAAAGAAAATGGTTTGTGAGAAGTTAAACAAATGGCTTCTATTAATTTATTGACAGTTCAGAAATGGTGATTGATTCTACGTATTTGTAATGTTCTGGAAAATCTCAGTTTTGTGTGGGGTTGGAGAAATGTATTGGGGATTTGGAGGGAGTTTTGTTCCACAGCGAGGTGTCGGTGGTTGGTGTGCAATATGCAGGAGGTGGTGGGAAGAGTACTCTAGAGTTTTGTCTATGAAATCATCTTCAAATTAAAGGTTAAATCCCCTCTAAATTATGTTCATGTTTTCCTGAATGTTTTGAGCTCTTATTAATAAGCCCATTCTCTTTTATTCTGAGTTTTCCTCTCTTTGAATGTGTGTATAAAAGGAGATAAACTGTGCTCTTATCCTGGATTGATTTATTGGTTTTATTTTATACTATAATGGGATAGGAAGTGTTTCTTTTATTAGTTGATTTACTGGTTATGTTCATTGTTTTCCGCAGAAAATGTGTGGAAAACTTATTATTTGAAGGTCAATGATACAAAACTTTTAGAGCTACCAGAGATAAATCCACAATCCCCACAGCCCCCACTGCAGAACGCTCTCAACTACCATTGTTGGGCCCAGAGGATGCTCTGTTGCCTCTGTGCTTCTGGTCTTTTGGACAGACATTTTAAGAGCTACAGATGCAAATATAGTAAAGGAGGTTTGGATTTCATGAAATTATTGTTGTTTTCTGAATTAATTATTTATTAATAAGATTATGTTGTCCAACATGGTCTGCTAATAACTTTCTATGCATTTTATGATGTGCAGGTGCAAGCAGAATGTGATGATCTGCCACTTGCTCTGAAGGTGATTGGGAGATCTTCGCATGGGAGCCCTAGTGGATTGGAATGGAGAATAACATCAGATTTATCACAGATTGATAATCTTCGCTATGTAGATTGCTGCAGGCCAGTATTGACTCCTTAGGTGATCCAGATAATGATTGTTTCTTAGACTTGGTGTTATTTCTAGAGGACAAGAAAATATGTGGTGATGCACTATTGGATATTTGTGTTTATGTTCAAAACCTGCAAAGGTGTGACGCTTTTGGTATCTTATCTGAATTTGCAAGCCGAAACCTGTTAAATTTAAGTAGCAACCCAAGGTAATTTGTCTTTCCTTTAATATTCGATCTTTTGTAATCATATTTGTGAAGGAGAATAACATCAGATTTATCACAAATTGATAATCTTCGCTATGTAGATTGGTGCAGGCCAGTATTGACTCCTTAGGTGATCCAGATAATGATTGTTTCTTAGACTTGGTGTTATTTCTAGAGGACAAGAAAATATGTGGTGATGTACTATTGGATACTTGTGTTTATGTTCAAAACCTGCAAAGGTGTGACGCTTTTGGTATCTTATCTGAATTTGCAAGCCGAAACCTGTTAAATTTAAGTAGCAACCCAAGGTAATTTGTCTTTCCTTTAATATTCGATCTTTTGTAATCATATTTTTCAACACAAAGCTGACATGCTTGCACTAAACAGGGGAAGTACAACAATCCTATATAGAAATTCCTTGGAGCTATACTTCTCTCAGCATAATGCAATGCCAAATCTGACCTTGTAAGGGCAGTTGCATAATGATCGTGCAATCCATTTGACCGTCAAATTCTCTCCATTTCCATTGGTATGTTATTCAAAAGCTTTTATAAAGACATTTCGGCCCCCAATTTTTATTTTTTATTTTTTTAATGAATTTATCATTATTTTGATGACCTTTGATTATACTTGAATTTCAAACATGATTTTCTTCATATCATAACATTTGTATCACTCTTCAAGTAAATTCAAAAGACCTATTATAAGGCTTTGATATTCTAATTTCTTGTTCAGCAGGTAAGCTCAACTGCTTCTGTAAACTACTTTTTTGGATGTTCTAGATTTTCGATTTCCTAATAAGCAAAAATATGCAACACTGTTGTTTTCAGAAATTAGATTTTTCATGCTGTAACATTAAGCACTCTTTTATTTCTGCATCTGAAATATAAGCTCTCTTTTTTTCTTCAATATATCCATTCCTGGCTTCAACTTCAATATGACGGGAACATAAACTATATAATTAATAGTCATAATTAATGCAAAATGTTTTAATTGGATTCCCTTTGTGATTTATACATGCAGATCCTTTGGAGGAAATTACTGGCATGATATGAATTTCCCTGAGACAGAGGCTCTGTTAATCTTTCGTGGGACAGAGTACTTTCTTGAATCTTCCCCCATATTTGAAATCCTAGTTTTTTTATGGCATTCAATTGTAAGTGAAAGGTCTAGATGTCTTATCTTTACTCGCTCAACCCTAAGAGTGTCCACTTGGAGATATTGATTTCACCCCTTGTTGAAAAACAGAATTATGAAGAATACAGAACTTGGAGAAAATATCTTTGAGCTCATGTGAAGGATTTGGAAAGATATCCACATTCAGTACAAGCAATCTTATATCATTTTAACCTGGATCGAAGTAGCAATTTTGAAGAGTTAGCCCTCGCTATCTCGGATATGTCCTCTCTGTCATGGTCTATTACCAATGGCTCAGTACAAAATGCCATCATGAAAGCACTGACACTATGTGCACAATGTGCTGGCAGTTTACGGTAGAGATGTGCTTCCACAATTTTAACTCTAAGCTCTGGAGTAGAAACTTTCTTGGCCAGCAACCACTTTCTCAATTTTCTCATCACATACAAGAAGCTTGAGGGAACTTAGGTCACAAATAGTTGTAGGTAACCTCTTCAAACGAGAACATTCTCTCGCATCAAACTCCCTCAATTTCTTGAGTTGTCCTATTTTCTCTGGAAGTTCTTCCAAATTCTTTCATACTGAAATATCTAGATATTCCAACTGTCCAAGTTTCCCAATTTATACTGGAAGCTCTTTCAGGACCAGTAAAGTCAATAATCTTGATATTATTAGATTGCTCATATTTCCGAGATCATATGGTAAATTCAGATGCAGATGTCCGTTGGTTGAGGAAAAGCTTAAAGAGCTACCATGCTCTGGTGAACCTGCTGGCTTTTTACATTAGCACCAGTTCTATTAATTACCGTTGTTGAAGGATGTTTTCTGTTGCTTTCTTGCTTCTGGATTTTTGGACAGATCAATTCTAAGCACTATAGATGCAAATCTAGTAAAGGAGGTACGGATTTTTTTGAAATAATTTTTTTTTATGGATTCTCATAAAAAATATTTTTTTATTAATAAGATTTTGTTGTTTTCTGAAATCATTTGCTTACAAATGTTTTTTACATTTTATGAAGTGCGTGTGCAAGCAGAATGTGCTGGTATGCCACTTGCTCTGAAGGTAATTAAAAGCTCTTTGTATTGGGAGCCATAATATGTTTGGGAAAGGGCAAAGAACAAGATTTGTAAAGGAGAATAGATTTCAGATTATCACAGAAAAGTAATTTTTAGATTGCTGCAGGCCTGTATTGACTCCTTAGATTAGTGTGTCTTATGCTTGGAGTTATTTGCAGAGGACAAGAAAATCAGTAGAGATGCATTATTGGTTATCTGGGTTTATCTTTTAAACCTACAAAGCTATGATGCTTTTGCTATTTCATCTAGAACTTGCAAGCAAAAACCTGTTACTTCACAGCATTCAAAGGTATTGACTTTCCTTTTATTAGTTTATATCTTGGATCTTCTGTAAATATATTTTTCAACACTAAGCTGACTTGCTAGCACATAACAGGGAAAGTAAAACAATCCCATATGGAAATGCCTCGGAGCTATGCTTTTCTTAGCATGATGTAATATGAGATCTGGCCTTGTATTTGGCACACCAAGACAATGTAGTCAACAGCAACAGGTTGGTCATAACAAATAGGGAATCTAGTTTGCTTGGTGAAGGGGAGTTCCTTAATGATAGTGTATTTGATATTCAAATCATCTCCATTCACACCGGTGAGTTATTTACACATGGATTTTTTTCAAATACATAGTTTTTGGAAATGCTAACCATTATTTTTAATGTTCACCTTTACTGTCAAATTGTGGAATAGAATCAAAATTCAAGCATTTTTTTCTGCATAATATTGCTTTAACTTCTATGTCATGCACAAAATCTATTTCAGATTGACATTGAAATACTAATACTAATATTCTAATCCCTTGTTCAGAGGATGAACTCAACAGTCTATGTAAATTATTCAAAATATCTAGATTTTTTGGATGCAACACTTACTGTTTTCAATTTTCAACTGTCTTATCATCACTCACTCAAGTCAAGAGTGTCCGCTTGGAGAGGTTGATTCCACCCCTTGGTGAAAAACTGAGCATTGAAGCACTGCAGAACTAAGAGAAGCTATTTTTGAGCTTATGTGAAGGATTTGGAGATATATCCACTTTCATCAACACCCAGCTACCAGATTTTAACCTGGACCACAGCAGTGATTTGGAGGAGTTACCCCTCAGTATTTGCAATATGCCCTTCTACACTTTCATGTTCTATTAGCAACTTCCATCTGCTTCAAAATTTGCCTTATGATTTTGGAAATATGAGCTATCTAAGAATGTCAAGGTTATCTGCATTGCCACGCCTGGAACAGCTTCCTGCGTCAATTGGAAAACTTGGATAGTTGGAATATCTAGACATTTCACTATGTGAGGGGTTGAAAGAACTTCCAAAGGAAATTGGACAAGTCAACAAATTAAGGGAGCTTGATATGAGATAGTGTTTTCGTTTGATGACGTTATCTTCAACTGTTTGTGAACTAAGTTCCCTAAAGCTTGTTACCTCTGATGAGACAATTGGGAAGCTGTGGTTGTGGACCAAGAACATTTCTTTTCTTGAGCTTAGAGTTGAAATTGTGGAAGTACAATTTAGTTTGAATTGTTTTGATGAATGACTTATTTTCTAATCTTTCATGTTGAAGGACAAGATCCAAGGTTCTTGACATCCTTGTGAAAGTTCCAACACATTTTGATACTCGTTGGCACAAATCAATATAAGTTCCTGTCTATTTTCAGCCTATGATTATGATCAACTTTTGTGGTAAATTAAGCGTAGTAAACATTTTGAACTGTTTTGTCCATTTATAAGAAGACATTTCTTTGTTTTTGTATAAACCTAGATGGGAGTATGCAAATATGTGGGAGTTGTTCATGCTGCAATTAAATTTGGCTCAAGAATTTAGAGTGCTCATTTTCTGTGAATGTGGTACGTAGATTAATCCAAATGCACATAAGTTTACAATTTCCAGTCTTGTCTCGTGACTTTTAAGTACACATTATAGAAATTTTCTTCTTTTATTTGGCTACTACATGTAACAACCACCCCTTGGTTGCTATTAATTTTTTCTTTGGATTCAGTTCACAACAACTATCAACTCAATCAACCACTGTCATGGTGATGACTCCATGCCACCACTTAAAAGCTTACACTAGAAAGTATTAAGCTTCTGATGTTAGGGTCATCCCTTGATGCAGACCTATTTCTGAACCTGCAGGTGAGCCTTCAAAGGAAAAACAAATTCTGTTCTGACCTAGCTCATGAAGATAAAGAGAAAATGGTATAACTAAGAATTAAGAAGGCTTAAAGAGAAAATGGTATAACTAAGAATTAAGAAGGCTTTGAAATGCATAATAAGAAATTGTATTCTATTCATACTAAGGTAAATACTAATATCACACAGATAAGATTTTCATGCTAATTCCATCTTGTTCTGTCTCCTACTTCGTGTCTTCCTTTTCTCTTCCCCTCTCCTATTCTTCTCACCCAAAACCCCTAAAAACTAACCCTAATTAATTACTATCGCCCAGCTCTCAAAGCTATCACAGTTATGCAGTCCTATTTTTATTCTTCAATCTAAAAATAGAAAGGCATGACAACTATTTGATAGTAATAGAACTACTAAACAGTTAACTAAAAATAGCAATAACAAGTCCTTAAAAAATTGAGTCAACTCAACTGATAGGTCATGAGGAATAGAAGTTTAAGGACAATGCTCATCATACCCTCCTCTCAGAAAACCTAAACTTCTTAGTTCTAAAGTTGTTCGACTGTGCTTCAGTAAGTCAGCTTCTGTGATCCACGAGCTGTAAGAATTCAACAGTCCTTCCCTTTTAACAAAATATAGCTTATGAGAATTGGACCATGTAGCCATCAGTTTAATATCCAACACTAATGCCGCATGCTCTCTATTCTTCTTTACCAAACACTTGATCTAATAATCACCTTTTTTCTCATTCTGCTCATCTTCCACCTGATCATCATTGACTCTGGTTGAATATGAGTATGGATCAGCAACAATAAAGATAGGTCTAATATCCAAGTCTTTAGGTAAATCAATTTGGTAAGAATTCTCTTTTATTTTCTTCATAATTTTGCATGACCCAATCCACTAGCTTTTTACTTGTTATAAGTCCCTTAGGGATACCTTTTCTTGCATAGATGTACAATGACCATGTCTCCTTAAAAGATTGTCCATCGTCAATGCAAATCCACACTCTTCTTATACTTCTCATTCATGCATTGCAATTTGAGCCTAACTTGATTATGCATTTCTTGGATATTTCCACAAAATCAGTAGCTTCTTGATTGTTATGTGGTTTTACTCAAAGATCAACTAAGTCTACAATTCCTGTAAGACTTGTACCATAAACATTTTGAAATGCAGACTTACCCATAGACCTACTTATGCTGGAATTTAGGCAAATTCAGCTTGGGTAGTGTTGTGACCTAATCACACATCACCCTATCCCAGATAGGGACCCCCTAGCTTTTAGGCCCTTTTGGTCGTTTGGTCTTGGTTTTTTGTGTGTGTTGGTGGCAATCTCTTCAATCTCTCTGCGTTGCAGATATTCTGGGGTCAGTTAGAGTTAATCTGCTTCTCTATCGAGCAAATTCTGTGAAGTCTAAGACCTGTTTTGTCCTTTTTCTAGGGTTTTGCCTTTTGTCCTATATTTTAGGGGTTCCTGTTAGGGTTTTGGGAAAACTAAGCATATGACTGGAATCAGGACCCTTCAAAGGACCTCCTAGTAAAATTTGAGCCCAAATGGAGCAACTTTCTATTTTTAGAAAGTCCCTATTTTTTAGGGATTTTTCCGAGTCCCGGAATGTCGCCATTTTGCCAAAAATCAAACTTACTATTTTTAGTAATTTCTATTTTTAGTAAGTTTCTATTTATAGTAAGTCATTACTGCACCCTGTCTAGGGATCTAACGCTGGCACCTGGAAAGTTTCTATTTTTGGAAAGTTATTATTGGCAGGGTCAGTCAACCAAGGCGACAAGGATCAGGTATTCACAGACAATTCTAATTCTGGAAAGTCAGACAATTGACAGAGAAAGCCAGAAATGGGTCAAGTACAAAAAATCCATGCCCAAAATGGAAAAGGCATTCACAAGAGGAAAAATCTGTGAATCCACAGACAGAGCCAAAATGCACCCAAGTCTGGATTGGGGCGCCAAAATGGAAAAGCCATTCACAGGAGGAAAAATCCATGAATCTAGACTGGACTGGGGCGCTGAATTGAAGATGCCAAGGAGAGGTGGAAAATCCATGAATCCATGGACATGGTGAAAATGCGCCCAAGACTTAACCATTTCGCGACTCAGGGCTCTGACAAAGACTCTGAGGCAAACTCTAGTGGATGGGAAAGTGATCCAAGAAAATGAAGCCTATGACTTTCCCCGATGGTTCTATGCCATCTGTTCAGGAAAGAACACCCTTGACAAATTCAACATTGACTTTGTCACCTTGAAGGAGTCTATCAGAGGGATACAGGAAGAAATCCTTAGTGCCATGGAAGCTTTATTTTCAAGGAAACTCAGTAACGGAGGACTAACAGTGAATGTAATGCCCCGCCAGGAAACCCCTAAGGGATTAAGCCATAACACAAGAATAAAGTGCAACAAATTTATTTTTTTAAAGTTACACCACAATAAGATACAACAAGATATCAAAGATTCAGATTACATAGCGGAAGACATCAACTAACACCTAAAGAGTTTCCCAACGAGATTACTTAAATTTCACAATTCACTTAACTCACACAATTAATCCAAAAAGTTGAATATCTTAATAACGAGATAATTCATAATCAGGATAATTTCTTTCAAAGGAGGGAAATATAAATCACAAACAATGTTTCATCCATTAAGATCTATTCATAATCTTCATTCAAGCTTTTCATTTAAAATTACAAGCCACACATCTAATATTCTAACACACTAGAATTCCATCATAACATAAGAGATCTTTTCAAGCATACTTCATTTCTTTACAACAACTGAATATATCCATTACTCTAAGTTACGTTCTTTCATATTCCAACTTATTGCATTTTAAAAGACGATTACATACATGCACCTATGATAAATCTCATCTAAACCACTTATGCATTCGATCAACATGGTTTTCAAGAAAGAACCGCATATAAACATTTAAAGTTAATTCCATTTATCCACTTAACCATTCTACATAAGCTAATCATACATGATAAAGCTGAATAAAGGAAACATAAGAGAATACATCACATAACACCATAATGATCTCGGAGTTCACCCCTAAAGGGCTACATCTCCGGGTCTGCTCAACTGCAAGACCCCTCTGATTAATAATAAAGTTAAGAATACAAGAGGTTACACCATTACCATCCAGCCATCAAGGCGAAATATAAACAATATACAACGACCGCATCGGTCAATTAATACATAAACAATCCCTGAAAAGAACAGGATCCAGCTGAACATAATCAAGCTAAAACAAAGGTCCAGGAGAGCATCCATAAAACTGAGCCATCACCACCCAAGGTCTATCATGAAACTGACACTCACAAGGGTAGAGACAAAAGGACGACCCACAAGGTACTCCTAACAGGACAAAACGACAACACACTAGCGAACGTAGGGACAAGTGTCATCACACAACCTGGTATGGTTACCATGGCAAGTCTTCATAGGTCCCGGCCCCATACACTGGGTTACCCTGGCAACCTAATCCGAGCTTCCGGCCCATCCAAGCCTCATGTGGACCCACACATCCTCTCGTGATGACAAGGATGATGGTTTGCCATTTCAGGCCTTCTCACAGCATGTCGAGTCTATGATAGCACTCGTCCCATGTGTGAGGCACAATTATCTTACTTAGAGATTTCATTCTAATCTACTGATAGGTCATCACTTATTAGACTCACTTTCGACGGGTTACCCAGCAGCCACTTTGGGCGCGGCCTCCAATCGAAAGCCACTTTCCATACGACACTAGACTATACTCGGATGAACTCATAACCAAGGAATACACATGGTCAGACGAACGGAGTTCAAAAAGAGAGACACAATCATCAGGTCAAACACGACTCAAAAGTAATCACTTACTGACAGTACTCTAACTAGAGACCCGACCAACAACGGTCAACCACAAATCATCATTCGACTCACACAAAGAGGATATGACCAACTATGACAACATCACAATACAACAGTCAACTCGGAATCGAGGACTGACACAGGTACCCCAAATCACGCCATACGACAGGGACCTATCAAACAAAGCACTCTTGCCGTTTCATAATTAAAGGCGAATACAAAAATTAAACTCGCATAGGCAATAATCGGAAAAGACAATATTTTCTCAAATTGATTTAAGCATAATCGTTGATCCAATTCTCTGATTGATCTAATCATTAAAAGTCGATCAAGTTTTCTACAAGATCTAAATCAGATTACAGTTATCTACCTCACCTAGGAATAGGTTGATCTTGGTTTTCTAACTCTCTAAGGTTCAAAGCATCGAACCGACATATAAAGTCATAATGAGTTTTTAAACCAATTCAAATTAATAAAAATCAGACAACCATTAATCAAATAAATAAGATATTAATCTCCAATTAAAACGTCATTGACATACTGGTTTCAAACCAACCTCTACAGTTTCATATTTTCAAGTCTAGATGCATTATACGGATCACGGAAATATAATTATAAAAAGAGCGTCTAAAAGGAGATAATCATTTCCAAAAGCACATCGTTTAAATTCAAATACCAAACGATAAATATTTCACTACTTCTCAATTACTCAAATGATATGTTCTAAGATAATATCTAACATCATCAATTAGTAATTACATCGTATTTCAACGATTTTCCAATGACATAATATTCTATTTTGTTTTTTAAACAATACTACCTCAATTAGCCAACTTCCCTAATCAGCTAGAAGGTAAGATAATAACTAATTAATCCAAGATCAATCAGAAAGTAATCAATAATATTCAATTGCGAAATTACAGTTGTAGAACTTAATTAGACAGAGGGCATAAGTCACGAAATGAAGTTGGATGACAATTAACCTATAAACTCCATTATAAAATTAATCAATATCAACTAGCATTTGCCACTATTATGCCACCTTAATCAAGATTAAGAACTAATTAAAACTCAACATTAAAATAACATACATTAAAATGATATTACATATCATATGCATTTTTTTTTGAATGATAAAAAAAATACATTAAACAAAAAACCATGCTAAAAACTATGTTTTTAAAAAAAAACGCATTTAAAATGAGGCGAGGGCGGGCCGTGCCCTAACCCTAGCCGGGGAAATCCCGAGCGGCGGCACCACTGCGGTGCCCGCAGGTCCGCGGCGCCCTGCGGCCACCGCAGTGTGCCGCGGCCCCAGTCATAAACACAAGCGAGGGAAAAAAAAGAGAACGAGCGGGGGACGACGGGGGGCGAGGGGAGGAGGAGCGGGTGGAGCTCCGCTCCCCGCCCTCCAACCCCAAACCAACAGTCCGAACAAAACAACGCGCCCAGTTCGTCTCAAAAAATATTATATTTTTTTTCTCAAACACACAGTTCGATACACAACAAAACGCCCACTACGAAGATTATATAAATTGATTAAAAACGCACAGGTTCGAGACAATAAAAACAAAACGCCCACCACAAATTTTGATAATAAAATTCGATTTACTATGAATTCGGTTTAAACGAACTGAGTTTGGTGTCATATTTTCTTGATGGTTTTTCATCCTTTACAAACACCCAAGGGTTTCAAATGCCCAAAAAGAATAGAGGAATTAACAACACCTCAAAAACACTTCCAGCCAAGCTAGTTAATTTACTAAATCAGTTCATAAGCATGGCATTCAATGGAGAATCTAAAACCAAGAACATGAAAACATTCAAACCTCCATTTCCATTTTAAACAATAACTAAAATTGAGAATTGGATCTTACCTGATCTCGCGTTCCTGGCAAGATCTGCTGAAGAGCCCCAATCTCCAGCTACCAAAACCTCCCTTCTCCATCCAAAACCCCCAAATTTCATCTCCAAAATCTTTTCAACCAAAAATTTTCTCCAAAATGTCCATTCTCCAAAATTTCCCCAAATTTTGGGTTATATGGAAGAGTTGACCAAAAATTCTATTTTTGGAATTAAAAATTTTATTTACAAATAATTCTCAAAATTTAATTCTTTTCCAACTATCACAACAATTAAATTGCTTTCAAATCAAAAATCGATTTTCTCATTCAACTGAAATTTAATCTTTCTAATTTCAAAAGCCAACAGAATACAATCAATCTATTGCGATAAAATACAAAACTTTCTTTTCGACAGCATATTCAAAATGCATTTAAAATTCAAAATCAGTCATTTAAACGAACTCACTCCCAATCTAAAATAAGCAATTCATATCAACGAAAATCGCATAACGAAAAACCCGATTAATTTAATCCATAAATCTCTAATGCACAAATACATATTTAATCAAGATAATTACTAAGGACTAATTAATCAATTTATCCAAGCACGCAAACCGAGAAGGTCAACCCAAACAGACGACTCGCAAACCCAAACAAAAAGGGATTTCCGACGACGATTGGCGATGCTCACAGGAGCACGACTAAGGTCAACTAGGGTCTTACGACCACCTAATCCAACTCTAAGGATTAAAGAGGTACACTCAAACCTGTAACTCCAGGTGAAGACGAACCTCGCACCCATGCGGCATTGTACCTAAAATTTCCTGCAACCAAGAGCCATACATGCATACATATATAAACTTAATGAAAGCGTTAGCTCGATATTAATACCACGAAATAAGAACACTAAACAACTAGCATATAACTAGTGTGAAAACCACATCAACAACTATGCGTTAAATCAAACATCTGACTTTAACATTATATTAAGATAAACTAATCAAGATTAAACCAAGGTTAGAGATTGATTAGGGTAGGGGTACTACATTCTCCCCCCCTAGGTTCCGACTTACTCCTGGAAGTCGTAAGGCTAGATGGAGAACATGTTGTACGCATCAGCCCTGAAACTCATTCAACAAAGATCAAATTGCACATAGAAATCTTTCCATAAATAAATGAAATATTCTTGCAAAACCTTTACAAACGCCATTATCCATTGGCAAGATACATCTAAAACCATACATTCCTTAAAATATTCTAGGAATTATCCACCATCATAGCAGAAAAACAAGAATTTTCTTCCTTTCATTACACCAAATTAAAACATTACAAAGGGGTAAACAACAATTACCATAATCATCGACCAAAAATGACAAGAAAACATGCCATAAGGATCAATTTCCTTTACCCATCCATCTTTTTCGTAAACTTAATAACATAGAACTAGCTCAAAATATCAATTTCTAGCACCAAATTAACTTTCAATAAATAAGAGCAACAAAAATAACTCAATTGTTTACACTTGCCAGGCATAAGAACACCTTTCCAAAGACTATGTCCCATAACATAGTGACAAGCTAACACAATTTACTCCATGATACAATTAATAACCATCCACATAACTGGAATGCATAACAGAAAAGGCCACATGTGAGCATGTCTAATGCTTGGTCAAGGATAACATGCACGATCAACATCTTTATGCCTGATCTCAAAACAACAATACGATCATAATATCCAGTATCTCACTCAAAGGCTCGATGGTGCTAGGCACACCATAGCGGTGCTACCTTCCATACAAGACCTTTGTGAATATCCCTTGTTGAGCAAGGTGGTTAGCCTCCAAGAGATAGTCACCACACATAGGTAGGTAGTGGGTACTAGATGCATCACAGCCTCACATACCCCCATCCTCACGGTTCCCTACATCTACTTCCTCGCACACACTCTACCAATTCCGTATCATACGTCCTTGGAGAGGAATTTCACATCTCGACACAAGACCAGCATCCGAAAACAATAAGGATAAACCAGTTTAGCCACCAAAGTACAGATGAATAAAGATAATAAATCATCAATTCCAACAGTAAGGCAAGAAAATAATCCGGAATTTCAACACCAAGTCAAAAGTGCAAAAGATCACAAGATCGTGGCCAAACCTTCAAAGTCAAAGTAAAATAAATTGCTGATCCCCAAAGAAATATAAAGAATATCACAACTGCACATAACATCACTATGTGACTAACATCTAGCCACCAACAAGGAAGGAACAACTGACTAGCTATTGCAGTAGCTCTTCATGTGGTGCGACATAGTCACACTACCCACATGGCATGCCGGTGTGCACCTCGACATCACCTCGCATCACGTCGTCACGTGGCATGGCAATACCCCAAGTGGAGAAAACACACAATGGACGTATCCCGCATGGTAGTGCACCTCGCAGAAAAAGCACGCGCAAGTCACATCCCACATAGCGACGTATCTAGAAGGATACTCGCCGTAAGTCAGAGGTATACATGACTAGGGTCCACCCACATGCCCACCAACACATACCAACTGGCAGCACATGCGAATAAACCTACCTTTCATGAAGACAAGGCAAAGGATCCTCCAAATAATACCATCACGATACACAAGAATCACCATCCATATGCTCAAATAAAGGAAGGGAATAGGCTAACACATATAAACCTATAAATAGATTCATCAAAAAGGGAAAGTATTGAGTACACCCTTGATACAGTTTAATAGTACAACTATATCATTCCTTGAAGTAGAGAAGCTAAAGTCGCTTCGCGCCGACATTACTCGTACGCCAATCCATACTATTCAAGGAACGGTCACTTCGAATACTACCCCTTAACATACTGAGTTACCCACAACCCGAGGTTTGGTACTCAGCAGGAAACAAATAAACAACATTACATAAACAGTATGGTTTCCCATACTCATAAGCAACATATCCTCCATGGTTGATTACTTCACCAATCCATGGGCACATATAATAAGCACTGGTTTCTTACAATACACACAAATACACCAGTACTGGTTTAGTCACATTTACGGGGAGTACTTTTCAGTACGCTAACATCTATACAAGGAAGATTTCAATTATGCTTTCTATATAAATAACTGAATCAAGTTCACTCTAGATTCAAGTACTGAATTCATTAACAATTCACAATTATATAAGGAATTAACATCACTCCTATAGCTTTCTCGAATCTCGCTAAGCATTCATAACTAAATTACTAGCTAAGCAAATTCATTTCTAAAGCTTAAGACTTTCATCTATCACTATGAAGCCAAAATGCAATAGTACAATATCACATGTTTTATAAACATTCTATTTAAATCAAAGCATTCTTTACTATCATTTCTAAAAATCTTAGGATTAGGCAAAGAGAAGGGAAAGAGAGTTTGATAATCAAACTGTTTCCTGCGAAGACACAAGATCAAACAAGATCACGCTACATTACAAAATTTCTCACTATAAGCCTATCATTTCAATTACACGGTTCTCATTTTGCTACCGTTTAGAAGGATGCCAATCAGCCTAACAAAAACATTTCCAATAATTATGGTTGCAATAGGAGGTTCTAGTTTCCCAAATAAAACAGAGATCAAGACAAGCAATCCTTCCAATAATGCAAGACCTCATAAGAACACTCACTTATAATAATACAATATAGACACATGTCATAATTTGCAACCTATTAGAAAAGATCACATTACGATCAAAGATAAGCAAAGAGCTATTACCCAATTAAAACATATTAATGCATGCACATCAAACAAGCTTTTCATTCGCACTTTCTAAACACATTAAGGTAATTACATATACCCAAAAGCGAGTTCAATGGAGCATTTGCTAAAATAAATCTTCAATCAAACTGGTTTAATGAAACACATAAAACAGTCTTTCGGAACACACATAAAACAATCTTTCAGGGAACACATTAATACTCTCTCGAAGCTACAATAACATGCTCCTTTTTAATACTTCTTCTACAAACCAAGCAGTTTCACATAATTCAACTATTCGCATAGTAATGCACCTTACTAAGGTAGAATTTAATCATGCTACTCCTACAACATACACATGGAGAATTCTTTTAAACGTACACATACAGTTTTCTCCCAAAACCAATATAAATTTTTTTTTTTTAAACCCATAGCCCTTTAATAATCTAAAAACATAAGCGACATAAGGCTCATACAAGGGTTCAAGAAGTCACACCCTTTTCTCTTGCAACAAGAAACTCAAATCAAAGATAATTACACATATCCTAATCACTTTAATTTCCAGAAGGAGAGAGAGAGAGAGGAATGGTGATGATCATTTAATTTTCTACAAAATAAGCATTCAATAATTGCCATACTAGTCCTTCAAGCGAACAATACTAAGCTAGATCATAATCTTAAACAAACACAATTCGCACTTTCAAATTCAAGACAAGCACGGACCAACCCAAATAGATTAGTCTAAAGAGTACAACACTCAATAAGGGAAGGTACATACGACTCTCTTTCAAAATAAGAGTAATCGTAGACCAAGACATCAATAAGAAAACAATGCACGAATAAACATTCAAACACCAACATCAAGAAGGTGAAAACAAGGTGTGAACACACACACGTTACACACCAGCTAAGGTTTGCTCAATCACTCACATGCAAAAGGAGGACAAGCATACACATAAGGTCGATACACCTCACACAAATAGAGGGCACACGCGACACCAGAGATCCCAATGTTTGCAACATGCGCTCTGATACCAAATGTAATGCCCCGCCAGGAAACCCCTAAGGGATTAAGCCATAACACAAGAATAAAGTGCAACAAATTTATTTTTTTTAAAGTTACACCACAATAAGATACAACAAGATATCAAAGATTCAGATTACATAGCGGTAGACATCAACTAACACCTAAAGAGTTTCCCAACGAGATTACTTAAATTTCACAATTCACTTAACTCGCACAATTAATCCAAAAAGCTGAATATCTTAATAACGAGATAATTCATAATCAGGATAATTTCTTTCAAAGGAGGGAAATATAAATCACAAACAATGTTTCATCCATTAAGATCTATTCATAATCTTCATTCAAGCTTTTCATTTAAAATTACAAGCCACACATCTAATATTCTAACACACTAGAATTCCATCATAACATAAGAGATCTTTTCAAGCATACTTAATTTCTTTACAACAACTGAATATATCCATTACTCTAAGTTACGTTCTTTCATATTCCAACTTATTGCATTTTAAAAGACGATTACATACATGCACCTACGATAAATCTCATCTAAACCACTTATGCATTCGATCAACATGGTTTTCAAGAAAGAACCGCATATAAACATTTAAAGTTAATTCCATTTATCCACTTAACCATTCTACATAAGCTAATCATACATGATAAAGCTGAATAAAGGAAACATAAGAGAATACATCACATAACACCATAATGATCTCGGAGTTCACCCCTAAAGGGCTACATCTCCGGGTCTGCTCAACTGCAAGACCCCTCTGATTAATAATAAAGTTAAGAATACAAGAGGTTACACCATTACCATCCAGCCATCAAGGCGAAATATAAACAATATACAACGACCGCATCGGTCAATTAATACATAAACGATCCCTGAAAAGAACAGGATCCAGCTGAACATAATCAAGCTAAAACAAAGGTCCAGGAGAGCATCCATAAAACTGAGCCATCACCACCCAAGGTCTATCATGAAACTGACACTCACAAGGGTAGAGACAAAAGGACGACCCACAAGGTACTCCTAACAGGACAAAACGACAACACACTAGCGAACGTAGGGACAAGTGTCATCACACAACCTGGTATGGTTACCATGGCAAGTCTTCATAGGTCCCGGCCCCATACACTGGGTTACCCTGGCAACCTAATCCGAGCTTCCGGCCCATCCAAGCCTCATGTGGACCCACACATCCTCTCGTGATGACAAGGATGATGGTTTGCCATTTCAGGCCTTCTCACAGCATGTCGAGTCTATGATAGCACTCGTCCCATGTGTGAGGCACAATTATCTTACTTAGAGATTTCATTCTAATCTACTGATAGGTCATCACTTATTAGACTCACTTTCGACGGGTTACCCAGCAGCCACTTTGGGCGCGGCCCCTAATCGAAAGCCACTTTCCATACGACACTAGACTATACTCGGACGAACTCATAACCAAGGAATACACATGGTCAGACGAACGGAGTTCAAAAAGAGAGACACAATCATCAGGTCAAACACGACTCAAAAGTAATCACTTACTGACGGTACTCTAACTAGAGACCCGACCAACAACGGTCAACCACAAATCATCATTCGACTCACACAAAGAGGATATGACCAACTATGACAACATCACAATACAACAGTCAACTCGGAATCGAGGACTGACACAGGTACCCCAAATCACGCCATACGACAGGGACCTATCAAACAAAGCACTCTTGCCGTTTCATAATTAAAGGCGAATACAAAAATTAAACTCGCATAGGCAATAATCGGAAAAGACAATATTTTCTCAAATTGATTTAAGCATAATCGTTGATCCAATTCTCTGATTGATCTAATCATTAAAAGTCGATCAAGTTTTCTACAAGATCTAAATCAGATTACAGTTATCTACCTCACCTAGGAATAGGTTGATCTTGGTTTTCTAACTCTCTAAGGTTCAAAGCATCGAACCGACATATAAAGTCATAATGAGTTTTTAAACCAATTCAAATTAATAAAAATCAGACAACCATTAATCAAATAAATAAGATATTAATCTCCAATTAAAACGTCATTGACATACTGGTTTCAAACCAACCTCTACAGTTTCATATTTTCAAGTCTAGATGCATTATACGGATCACGGAAATATAATTATAAAAAGAGCGTCTAAAAGGAGATAATCATTTCCAAAAGCACATCGTTTAAATTCAAATACCAAACGATAAATATTTCACTACTTCTCAATTACTCAAATGATATGTTCTAAGATAATATCTAACATCATCAATTAGTAATTACATCGTATTTCAACGATTTTCCAATGACATAATATTCTATTTTGTTTTTTAAACAATACTACCTCAATTAGCCAACTTCCCTAATCAGCTAGAAGGTAAGATAATAACTAATTAATCCAAGATCAATCAGAAAGTAATCAATAATATTCAATTGCGAAATTACAGTTGTAGAACTTAATTAGACAGAGGGCATAAGTCACGAAATGAAGTTGGATGACAATTAACCTATAAACTCCATTATAAAATTAATCAATATCAACTAGCATTTGCCACTATTATGCCACCTTAATCAAGATTAAGAACTAATTAAAACTCAACATTAAAATAACATACATTAAAATGATATTACATATCATATGCATTTTTTTTTGAATGATAAAAAAAATACATTAAACAAAAAACCATGCTAAAAACTATGTTTTTAAAAAAAAACGCATTTAAAATGAGGCGAGGGCGGGCCGTGCCCTAACCCTAGCCGGGGAAATCCCGAGCGGCGGCGCCACTGCGGCGCCCGCAGGTCCGCGGCGCCCTGCGGCCACCGCAGTGTGCCGCGGCCCCAGTCATAAACACAAGCGAGGGAAAAAAAAGAGAACGAGCGGGGGACGACGGGGGGCGAGGGTAGGAGGAGCGGGTGGAGCTCCGCTCCCCGCCCTCCAATCCCAAACCAACAGTCCAAACAAAACAACGCGCCCAGTTCGTCTCAAAAAGTATTATATTTTTTTTCTCAAACACACAGTTCGATACACAACAAAACGCCCACTACGAAGATTATATAAATTGATTAAAAACGCACAGGTTCGAGACAATAAAAACAAAACGCCCACCACAAATTTTGATAATAAAATTCGATTTACTATGAATTCGGTTTAAACGAACTGAGTTTGGTGTCATATTTTCTTGATGGTTTTTCATCCTTTACAAACACCCAAGGGTTTCAAATGCCCAAAAAGAATAGAGGAATTAACAACACCTCAAAAACACTTCCAGCCAAGCTAGTTAATTTACTAAATCAGTTCATAAGCATGGCATTCAATGGAGAATCTAAAACCAAGAACATGAAAACATTCAAACCTCCATTTCCATTTTAAACAATAACTAAAATTGAGAATTGGATCCTACCTGATCTCGCGTTCCTGGCAAGATCTGCTGAAGAGCCCCAATCTCCAGCTACCAAAACCTCCCTTCTCCATCCAAAACCCCCAAATTTCATCTCCAAAATCTTTTCAACCAAAAATTTTCTCCAAAATGTCCATTCTCCAAAATTTCCCCAAATTTTGGGTTATATGGAAGAGTTGACCAAAAATTCTATTTTTGGAATTAAAAATTTTATTTACAAATAATTCTCAAAATTTAATTCTTTTCCAACTATCACAACAATTAAATTGCTTTCAAATCAAAAATCGATTTTCTCATTCAACTGAAATTTAATCTTTCTAATTTCAAAAGCCAACAGAATACAATCAATCTATTGCGATAAAATACAAAACTTTCTTTTCGACAGCATATTCAAAATGCATTTAAAATTCAAAATCAGTCATTTAAACGAACTCACTCCCAATCTAAAATAAGCAATTCATATCAACGAAAATCGCATAACGAAAAACCCGATTAATTTAATCCATAAATCTCTAATGCACAAATACATATTTAATCAAGATAATTACTAAGGACTAATTAATCAATTTATCCAAGCACGCAAACCGAGAAGGTCAACCCAAACAGACGACTCGCAAACCCAAACAAAAAGGGATTTCCGACGACGATTGGCGATGCTCACAGGAGCACGACTAAGGTCAACTAGGGTCTTACGACCACCTAATCCAACTCTAAGGATTAAAGAGGTACACTCAAACCTGTAACTCCAGGTGAAGACGAACCTCGCACCCATGCGGCATTGTACCTAAAATTTCCTGCAACCAAGAGCCATACATGCATACATATATAAACTTAATGAAAGCGTTAGCTCGATATTAATACCACGAAATAAGAACACTAAACAACTAGCATATAACTAGTGTGAAAACCACATCAACAGCTATGCGTTAAATCAAACATCTGACTTTAACATTATATTAAGATAAAGTAATCAAGATTAAACCAAGGTTAGAGATTGATTAGGGCAGGGGTACTACAGTGAACTCCTTGAAATCCCAGTTGCATGATTTCTTCTTCGTTGGTTCGTTCCCTAAGGAACACTTTGCAAATGTTTCTTCATTCTCCGGTATGATGAAGAAAATGCAGGAAGTCATGGCAGAGTGGGAAGGCTTCTTCTCCAGAAGCAAAGAAGAAATTGCTTTGATGGAGTTCAACATTGAGAATGTGCCAAGTGTCTCCATCGGAGAACTAGAAGCTGTCGTCGGTAGATTCATTGCATACGCCATCAATGAATGAGATAATGGTCATCCATTTTTGGACGAAAGTCTTTTGACTGAATAGTGATGGCGTACTTATTACTAAAGGAATATTGACTAGACGTGGGACCAGTCAATGCATGCCACCGCCGGATAGGGAATCTTCTTGCATGTCGCTTTCTCATTATGGTTTTATGACAGATTCTTCGTGCATGTCATCGTGACTTGGAGAATGGTGGGCATTTATGATGGTGTCGGTTATATTCTTCTACATAGTTAGCATCATGAGGCATTTAATGTGCTGAGTGGGCGCTATTTTAGTCTCTTTTAATTAATTGTGCATGGGCATAATGGGTTATTAATTGCAAATTCCCACCTTGTTGCACCTTGAGTGGAGAATCTTTAGGGCAAACCCTAATTAGGGTTTTTGCATGTAATCATGGCTTGAGGCGTATATAAGGGGGGTGACCCCCTCATTTGTAAAGGAGGAGAGACTATCGTCAGAGATTGTTGCTAAGAGTTTTTAAAGCAAAACACTTAATACATTGTTCAATTGTTGGTGTGTTCTTGTGTTGTTTTGGAGCTCGCATGGTTTAATTCTCTTCATAGATTAGATTTGCTTTCATGCTGTTAGATGAACTGGATTTGATAGGATCGCTTGTTGCAAAATTCGTGCTCATACTTTTGGTGTGCAGCTGATTGTTGCATACTGTGCAAAGTTAGCCTGAGCCTCCCTGAGCCTCCGTTATATGCGTATGTTTAACTTCGATTATCAGAAGAGATTGTTCGATTTGATGGTTTCTCTTGATGATTTGAAAATCTTTAACACACCCTCTGAAGATTGCACCACCTTCGTGTAGTTGTGCGTTGCTGGCAAAGCGAAGTGTGGTTGGATTTTGCACAAGTTACCCCGTCTCCTTGTTCATAGGATTAGATTACTTTTAGTCTAGTTTTCCTCTGCCCTATTCCTATTTACTTTCCACATAATTCAAAATCCAAAAGATCCAAAACAAGAGCTTTTATTGCAAATCATCCATACAAAAGATCCTTGAGCTTGCATAAGTTTCTTCAACATACGTAAGGCCCCTTGGGTTATCAGCAAACCCATGAAACAACTAAGTCACATCCACGCACTGAAGGAACCTTGGGAATTAGCTGTTTGAACTTTAAGTAATCCTAGCATACAGACTAATCTTGATCAAGAGAGGATAAGGTGACCGTTGGTGACTATTTTGTGTTAGACGCGGTCATAAAAAACACGTTAACAGGTAGCACCAAATCCCATTGTCTAGGACTGTCACCAACAAAACTCATCAATAGATTGCCTAGAGTCCTACTTGTTGATGTGTATTTTTAGGCACATGCTAACACAGAATAAAATACCCAAAAGTATCGTATCATCTCTTGAACCAAATCTCTCAAATGTTGAGGATTAGCTTAAGGATCACTTGAGAAATCACTTGAGAAGACTCCAAGGTTCATGAATGTAGGGTCACTATGTGTGGATAAGCTTTGTTGGTTGATGTGATTATGCTGGAATCACAAGGAGACTTACGTTTGAATGTCTGAATGCTTGATTTGCTGGAACTTAGATCATCTGATGTTGCAATCCGGTGATGCTTTTTGATCCTAGACTAGCTTGAGTTTTAAAAAAATGGCAAAAGGTGAAAGGTTGAGAAGGTGTATTCTAAGGCCTAGAATGTAAGAAGATAGATGAATGGTTAGGTGGAATCCTACCGAGCGAGGTCTCACCATCAAACTGAACAATTTGACACAAGCTTGGTGCAATCTTCTAAGGATGTTTCAAAGATGTTGAAATCATTACAATCAATCATTGCTCACCATTCAAGTTAACGCATAAACTATGGATGCATAACAATTTGAATTTAAGCTCATATCACTCCAGTTGACCACACAAGGCACACTTACAATCAACAAGAGGCTAGTAGTATGGACTAAACGGATTTCACATAAATGCATTCAATAAATTCCTCCATTCAATCTAATTAACATGAAAATAAATTGAGAAGTAAAGACCATACGAGTTGTTGAAGCAACAAATCAAATTCACCATAACTTCAATGAAATCAATTGTTCTCTACAACAAGGTTTGGCAACAATCTTTGCCTTCTCCTAATCTAACTTCTATTCTAATTGCTATTCTATTCTTATTCACTATTCACTACTCTATTTACTATTAGCTAACTATTAACTATTAACCCTTTTAAAATGAGGAGCTTAAGCTTTATGTTGAGAGCTCATTACAATGAATGGCTTAGATCAATGGCCTAGATTTTACAATGAAAACCCTAATTAGGGTTTGTTATAACAAACTTAGTTTTGGCCAGTGAAATAATTACAACACTTTGGCATGACCAATAGATAACAAGGGTAGGTGCCTCAAAGTTCGTGTCGTCACTAGTGAGTCAGGTACATTGAATCAAGACGTGCTGATGTGGAACTTCTTTGATTGGCGAGTGGTGACTGGGATGATGACTAGGATTCCACCTTTATCTTGCACTTGTAGGCTTGATAGATCATCATGAAGGAATATTTCTTGATACTCAACATTATCCAACTTCAGCGATGATGACAATGATCTTCTAACTTTGATTAACTCTTCTAAAACTGTCTTCTCAAATGCCTTGATCCCGGAAGTGCAAGGTATAAATCTTAGTTTTGAAGTATTGATGAACTTCTGATGTCACCACTTTCTCTCTCCTTTGGAATTCCTTCTCTTGTGACTCCCTTCATGTCGTTGATGTTGTAGATCATGTCTTTGTGGTAAGTGAATGCTTCTTGTGTGATCTCCTTATTTCTTTCTTCATCTCCTGCAAAACAAACAAGCAAGTATCAAATACACTTAATATATAAGTTTAATAAGAGCATTTAAAGAGAATTCACCTTCATGAAATGAAGGGACACTTGAAGTTGCTTTTTCCTCTTAGAGAGGAGCTCTTGAAGTTTACTCCACCCTTGATGTTCATTAAGTTGCCCTTATCTTTTGAACTTGCTCTCCTCCGTTTTCTTTCAACTTTAAGGTTTTTAGTCATTGATTGATGACAACATGAAGAACTACTTTTAGGGGAGGTCTCTTATAGGAATTTTGTTTTGAGAGTGCTACTCATGTAGTTTGCCTTGACTTTTGTTTCACATGAAATGATCTTCGAATATTCACCTTTTTATCTTTTCCACTCAAAATGATCTTTCCTTTGCATATGGAGTTCGATCTTGGAGGTCATTACATGAAATTCTCTCTCAAACTTACTCTCAAAACATGAAATTCGCTCATATACCTTGACTTTTGAAGTCACTCACCTCACTGAGATCATGAAGTTGCTATGTAGATTAAATCATAAGGTTCAACATGACATTCGCTCATGTGGGTGAGTTCATGAAGTTCGCTTGTCTCCCTCAACTCATGAAGTTCACTCTAATCTTCCAACTCATGAAGTTCACTCCAGTATCCCAAGTCATGAAGTTCACTCCAAATCTCTAACTCATGAAGTTTGCTCCAAATGTTTAGTTCATGAAGTTCACTCCAAATGTTTCGTTCATGAAGTTCGCTCCAAATGTTTCGTTCATGAAGTTCGCTCCAAATGTTCAATTCATGAAGTTCGCTCCAAATGTTCAGTTCATGAAGTTCACTCCAATTTGTCAACTCATGAAGTTCGCTTGAAATGTCTCAAACATGAAGTTCGCTCCAAATCTCTCAAACATGAAATTTGCTTGTGTTGTTGAGTTCGTGAAGTTCATTGAATCCATTCAAGGTAAGTGCTATCAAACATCCTTCGCTCCTCTACTTTCAATTTTGCTCGTAAAGGCTTGAAGGTGAAGTTCGTTCCAAATCCTTAAGTCATGAAGTTTGCTTCAAATCTCCAACTCATGAAGTTCGCTCCAAATTCCCAACTCATGAAGTTCGCTCCAATTTTTCAAGTCATGAAGTTCGCTCCAATTTGTCAAGTCATGAAGTTCACTCTCCCGAGGCTTTGAAAATGAAGTTTCTCCTGAGGTTGATCCTATGAAGTGGATTTCAAATCAAGACTAAACTCTCTTTTGCTCACTTTCACTTACTTTCTCAACTTCAATACATGATAACTTGCTCAACATGAGATCCTAGGATGAGTTTTCACTCCGTGGGAGAAGTGTCAGCAGTTCGTTACATAAGGAGTGTTCATGAAGTGAAGCTCACTCTTCAAGAGGAGCTCCTGAAGCGATTCCCTAATTAGCAATTCTTCTTCACTCATAATTGAACTCATGATATCTAGACTTTGCAAACTTACTTCACACTCAAGCAAAACTATCCACCTGACTCCTAGCCATTTGAGCACCTATACCTCTCTAATGCAAAGGCTAATAGCTAAGAACACTAACGCTACCTAGAAAGCAGAAAAAAGTGGGGGGTCCCCATTTGCAATGGGGCGATGTGTGAATACCTCACAACATTAGTCACCACCTCAATTTGGCCATCGGTTTGGGGGTGGTATGCTAAACTGAATTGTAACCGTTGTCACAAAAGTTTGCACCCTTCTTGAGCTATCAACTCAACAACCTTGTGAAACATGGAAACAACCTCGAAGTGTGGGACCTTGTGCAAGGGGTTGAATCTTCGAAGAAGGCCAGCTTCCTTCTCAATCCAAGTATAGGTGTTGAACTAGCTCATCACTCCAAATTTTACTTCTAAACGTATTCTAACAGCTTGTGGGAGAAAAGGGAAGAAGGAAAATGCAAAAAATGAAAGGAGGTGATGCACCAAGCTAAGAGATGTTCCTCTCTCCACCCTGAAATGGCACAAAGAGTTAATTGAAATACCCTAGGAATACATGAACTTCAATTGCGTGAATGACCCCAATGCATGTATGAGGCTAGAGTTTGCTAAATGTCAAAAGGGGAGAAAGTTTCCCACAAGTTACACTCAAAAAACAAGTTAGCATATGTGAGAGAAAAACACAAAACACACACTTATCATGAAGGTAAGAAAACATACACAACATGCATAAGTCGAAGAGAGGCAAGAATGATGATTTCAATTCATTCTCAAGCCAATGGCCAAACTTACAGTTGCAGAAATGCAAGAAAAATGCAATCCTTTAAGAGAAGAGAGAGAAGAAAGTAGCTCTAGTCAGTAGGGAGAGAACCCTTTACAATGAGGCCTAACAACCTATATATAGCATAATGGTCGTAGAGAAGAGATTGACGGTCAAGAAGGGGAAACCCCGACCCTGACATGTATAGGAAAATGTCGGGAAGGTAGGGAAGTGCACGAATCTGACATGGTTGTGCATGCAAGAAACCCATCCATACCTTGGCAAGGCATTCCCAAGAAGAAAAGTACATCTAAAAGGTAAATTGTCTGACATTCCAAAATCAGAGCATGCAAACCTAACATGAAGGCCATCAAGTAACCATAAATAAGCATGGCCTTGGACTCCTCTTGATGGAAATCTTGCAAAAAACATTAAATGAGCCCCTGTAGCTCCATGAATGAAAGTAGACAAGTCGTAGGAGTTGGTGGAGCACTAAGAGCCTTGAGTGTCAATCATGCCATCTAGAAGCATTGCAAGTCATCGGAGGTTGAGCATCATGCCCTCAAGAAACTGTTGCAAAGGGAGAATGGTGTAGGGCACCTATCACTCCAGACAAATTTTGTTTTGTTCTTTAAGTTATTTTTTTGTGTCTTTAATGTTGTAATAATGGACCAACCATTTGGGACTCCAGGAAGTCATGGTTGAGTTGTCCAAGCTTTTGTCAAGCTTTTGTTGTGTTCAAGATGTTGATATCCTAGAAGATGTAATGGTGATGATGGTCATAGGTATACTACCCTAGAACAACGTCATGAAGTAATAGGATACAATATATTGTTTTTAAGTCTCCTGGAATGCATTGAGGGCCTTTTTGAACCTTGGAATGCACTTGAGTGCAAAGTTGCATTATCAGGATGAAAAGATGTAAAAGTTGCTGAGCAACATTTTGCAACATTTTGCAAAAGTTGCATTTTTGGATTTTGGCATTGAAAAGTTGGTTCAACCAACTAAATCAAGGGCATATAAGCCAAAAACAACTTCATTGTACGGGTTGGAGGATCTGGAATGCAAGAGCAAGTTTTTGCGTGTTAAAGAAACCTTGCCTTTTCACCGTTTTGACAGTTTTTCCTTGTTTCATTGCATTGTACGGTCCAGTACGGACTTGTCAGAGGAATCTCATTGCAGGGCATGAGAGTTTGTTGAAAGTTCTTTCCAACAAGGTAAATTAGCAAGTTTGTTTGTGTTTGGTTGTAGGGATCTAGTTCATTCTCTGTGACTAGGTGCAAAACCCTTGCAAAGTAGGGTTTAAGAGCAAAATGGTTCTAACCTGAGCATCCATTAATGGCACCAGTTGTAATCATGTGGAATGCTAGGTTAGGGTCTGTACATAAGTTTAGAGTAGGTGTTTTGGTTTTTGTAGGCCTTTGTGTTGATTGTGCAATGATGCCCTAGGCTCACAACTAGGAGTTGGTGAGTTAGGACAGCAGAAGATGTGTGGTTTCAAAGCACAAGTGGATTGGTAGAAGACTAGTTGACATATGGTTGGAAAGCCCTTTGAGTGCCCTTGAAGAATCCATGAATAGCTTTGGCAGATGTTTTGACTGGTGAACCTTTTTAAGACCAAATTGGTGAGTCACCCGGTTAGGCCTAAACCCTTGAAAATAGGACAGTTTTGGTTCCCATATGTGTACAGAGAACCCAGATGCAATTTTTCAGTCTTGTATGCAACTCTAAAAAGGGTACTTGAATCTGCAATTTGTTTGTGGCCTTGTGTGGGAAAATTTTAAACTAAGCCCTGAAAACCGACATAGGAGGGCTAATTGTATTAGGCCAATTTGGAACCGGTAGAGACCAAGAGAGGTTAAGAAAGCTTGGCGATGGGTTTGAAGGTGCTCAAACCCCTAAAAGACATCAAAGACATTATGTAAATGCATTTCGCCCACCTAGAACGAGTTGGTGTGTTGTGATCCTTTGCAGAGGTTGTTGGAGCCTTAGGAGTGGTGTTAGAGATTGAGGTGTAATCCTCAAAAGTCAGTTAGATTTTCAAAGATCAATGGCTATACCTTGGAGGCAAGCCAAAGTGGATCAGACCTTGGAGGTCTAAATAGAAAAAACCCTACCAAGTGCCATTGGATGGGCTTGAGGAGTTAGAGGGTTGACTAAGACAAGTAAACCAAGAAGGTGAATAGGATTAGCTCCAAGATTCTTTGCATTAGAGTGGTATCAGAGCCACCCTTTGAAACATTGGTGTACATCAAACTATGAGGAATCAGAAGCAAGTTCAATGCCTCCAAAGGCAGTGACTCTAGAAGCCATCCGGTAGATGGTGGCAAAGATGATAGAAAGATTGAAGGATCAGGAAGGAAGTAAAGGAAAGAGATGTTAAGAAAGAGAAGGGGAAGGTTAAGATAGAATGGGGAGATGAAACAGATGAAGAAGTGGAAGATGAGGAGGATCAAACAACAGTAGCAATGCCTCAAGACCAAAAATTATTCTTGGATGTAGTCAAATCTATCTCCAAAGATAACTTGGATGGATTACCCACCTATGGAGGAAATCTCAATGGAGAGGAGTTACTAGATTGGATAGAAGCATTAAATAATCATTTTGATTATAAGGAGGTAGCAGAGGAGAAAAGAGTCAATGTGGCCAAGTCAAGATTGAGAGGATCAACATTTGTTTGGTGGAACATGATGCAAGAAGAAAGGGTACAAGTAGGCAAGAAAAAGATAACTTCATGGGAGCGTATGAAGATAAGGCTTAAAGCTCAATTCCTACCAGGGGATTATGAAGTTCAAATCCACAAGAGACTGCAAAATTTGAAACAGAGGGAGCTAGATGTCAATGCATACACTGAGGAATTCCACAAACTCAGTTTGAGGGCTACGAAGCAAGAGAATGAAGTGGAGAAATTGGCCAGGTACATGAATGACCTTAAGCAAAACACACAAGATGAAATAAGCATCCTCACACCAGACATTGTTCATAAGTGTTTTCAGTTGGCATTAAGGGCAGAGGAAAAGATCAAGAGGAGAAGTGAGCAAAATCAGAAGCATAGAGGTGGTAAAAACTTCAGAGGTAGAGGAACCTTTGGTAGAGGGCAGAATGCTTCAAGAAATGAAGAACCTCAAAACCAAGAAAGAAGTGGGGACTCACAAAGAGGAACATATAGAGGATCCGTTAGAGGAAAAAGCAATTTTAGGGGCAGGTTTGGAAACTCGGGAAGAGGAAATACAGTCTTCACCGGTAGGTGTTATCACTGTAATCAAGGTAGACATACCATGAGTAGGTGCCTGAGAAAAGCCTCAAGTTCATCAAGCTCATACATGGGTGAAAGAAGAACTCAGTTAGTGCAAGAGGAGGATACTCAAAGTGAGACCTCTCCAATCAGCAAGGCAGGGCCGGTAACAGATGGAGAAAACTTAATGATGAGAAGAACAATGCTTAAGATACCTCAAGCTCAAGAACCACCACAGAGGAAAAGTTTATTTAGGACCACTTGTAAGTCCCATGGGAAAATTTGTAAGGTGATTGTGGATTTAGGTTCCACAGAGAACATTGTCTCAATTGAAATGGTGGATAAACTCAAACTGAAAAGATTACCTCATCTCACTCCCTATAAGGTATCATGGCTCAACCGGGGTCAACATGTCTTAGTTGATGAACAAGCATGGGTGGACTTTGAAATTGGTGAGTATAAAGACAAACTACTATGTGACATATTGCCTATAGATGCTTGTCATCTGCTTTTGGGTCGTCCATGGCAATATGATGTGAAAGCCAGTCATGATGGAGAAAAGAACAACTATCTCATCACCACGAATGGCAAGAAGTATCAAATGGATCCATTACCTGATCCAAAAGAGGAAAAGCAAGTAGGGTCAAGTGTCATTTTGCTGAGTGGTAAAGAGTTTCTTAAGGTATTAAAACAAGAGGGTAATCAGGGTCAAGCTATAGTGTTAAAGCCTAAAGATGAAGCTAAGGTAGATCCAATGAGTGAAATGCCTCAAGAGGTGCAAGGTTTACTAAAACAATATGCAAAAGTTATAGGAGATGATATGCCTGATTCTTTGCCTCCAATGAGAGATGTAAATCATCAAATAGACTTGATACCAAGGGGCAAATCTGCCTAACAAAGCTGCTTATAAAATGACACCTAGCCAAAATGAAGAAATCGCCAAACAAGTGCAAGAACTCTTGGACAAGGGGTTTATTAAAAAGAGTTTGAGTCCATGTGCTGTTCCTACTGTATTAGTGCCTAAAAAAGGAGGAAAATGGAGAATGTGCACTGACTGAAGAGCAATCAATAAGATCACTATAAGGTACTGGTTTCCCATGCCAAGGATTGAGGACCTACTGGACAATCTAGGTGGAGTAAGCTACTTCACAAAGGTGGACTTGAAATCTAGTTATCATCAGATGAGAATCAGACCTGGTGATGAATGGAAGACAACCTTTAGAACCAATGCAGGCCTATATGAATGGTTGGTGATGCCATTTGGCCTCACCAATGCACCTAGTACCTTTCAAAGGCTCATGAATGAAGTCTTAGTTGAGTTTATTGGTAAATTTTTTATAGTGTATCTTGATGACATTTTGGTCTTCAATAGGTCCAAGGAGGAACACCTTAAGCATGTGGAGATGGTCTTGAAGAAGTTGAAGGAGGCTCAACTCAAAATCAACCTTGAAAAATTTGAGTTCTTGAAAACAAAGCTAGTTTACCTTGGTTTTGTTATTTCTCAAGGATGTTTAAAGATGGATCCAAGTAAAGTAGAAGCAATACTTAATTGGCCTACACCTAGGGTCATAAGTGGTGTTAGGAGTTTTCATGGAATGGCATCCTTTTATAGGAAGTTTGTGAGAAACTTTAGCCATGTTTGTGCTCCTATACTCAACACCATTAAAGGAGGGATTAAATGTCACTTTAAGTGGACAGAGGAAGCCAATAAGGGATTTGAGTTGTTGAAAGCTAAGATAGCAGAGCTGCCAACCCTTAGATTGCCTGATTTCTGTCAGTTGTTTACAATAGAGTGTGATACAAGCCAAAGGGCAATAGGGGCAGTTTTAAGCCAAGAAGGTCATCCTATAGCATTCTTCTCAGAGAAGTTGAATAAAGCTAAGCAAAGATACTCCACATATAATTTGGAGTTGTATGCCATGGTGCAAGCATTGAAGAAGTGGCGTCATTACTTGCTGCCCAAAGAGTTTGTAGTTTTCATTGATAACCATGCCCTTAGTTTCCTTAATGGGCAAGAGAAGTTGAATCAAAGACACCTAAAGTGGGTTGAATACCTACAATCCTACACCTTCACTAAGGGCATCCTTGATTCGTGAGGTGAGTAGAGGCGAGACTAGTCCCCTGAGGATGCATGAAGTCCCCGCAAGCCCTGTGCATCGGGTTAACCCGGGCAAAGAGTCGAACTTGGGAAAAATGGGGAGCAAACCCACGACCCAAACCAACTCTACCACCCATGCGGGCAGGACCTTAAAGCAACTTAACATATCTGTTTGAACTTTATTAATACCATAACACAAGGTAGGATACTAACAACAATTGTTATTAATAAAATAAACTCTCTCTTTTCCAACCTAATCTACCTTTATAATCCTAATCTAGATTGCTTCAATGATCTTTAAGCACATTATTCATATCAAGGGTATAGTCAACAAAATGATCACTTTCCCCTATTCCACAAGATAATGATGGACAAGTAGTTTATTTATGACCCAAAAATTATAAACCTTAATACATAAGATATGTAGACAAAACAATTTTCATTTCTACTTAGCATTATTGCAAAGATCACGCCTTAGGGAGATTACAACTCCATTTGAGTCTGCCATAAAAACCCTTAAAGGAAGGTATGCGTCTTCAACTCTCTACTATGTGGTTAACAAAACCATACCATGATCGGTTAGGTTTCCTCTTAAACACTTAAAGTTTGCACACTATTTCCAAACTAAAACTCAAGTTAACCAAACATCACTATCTAGTAGACTCATAACAGCTTAATAATTTTTAGTACTTTGTGTAATCAGTTAGACAACTTAGCAGTTTAAAACATAAATACTAGGCAGCCATAAAATTCGTATAACTTCCTCATTTCTCCCCGGAATTCAAATCTTTAAAATGTTTCATAAAGCTAAGAAAGAGCAAGATTAAATCTAGAAAGGAATTAAAAATATTAATCAAAACGTCAGAGCAGTTTTTTCTGATATCAGCCCGATGTTTAGGGCAGTAGCCAAGATTGCAGATAGTCTATACAATCAAGGACAACAGTATACTTCTGCCAGTTATCAACCACCTATCTCGATGTTAAGTATGATTATCATTTTTCAATCTACCACTCTTTCAATCATTAGGCTACAAAAAGTTTTACACCATTTCTAAAAAGCTTTAGAGTACAACACTATTCAACTGGAAGTCATAATTTCTACCTTATTCTAACTATTTTACCATTTAACCAAGAGGATGTAGGACTGCATTTCCAGATGAATACAACTTTTATCACCATAGCTTTCCTAATGGAATCATTCCCTGACTATGTCAAGTTTATAGTGATATATGGACTATATTGTGTTAGTTGACACGAGAAGCATTCACTTTTCACCATGCACAGTAAAGTAACACCATCCATGGCAAATCGAAAATGTGATCTTTGTTATGCTTCTTACAGATACTAACAATTCCTATATGAAATCAGATTACACAAGATCACGAGTAGATGACACAGTTTAATTTTGGGTTCTTAAGTAATAAAAGAGTCATAGCCATGCTGTGAGTAGGGATGACAATCATCCCAATAGAAATCAATTTTCAAACAATCTTTAGACTTTGAAGGGCATGTATACCCATTTTCCCCAACTTCAATTTAAGCGTAGGAGGCAAGATACTATTTTATATTCTAATAAAGGTTTCTAAAGCCATTTTTACATACCTATTTTAAACATATCCTTCTGTCAAGGTGTTCCATCGTTCTACATTACTTTCAGGCATTTTGTCAAACAGTTCATATGCCTTATCTATGCTTCTCCATTTCCATTCATGTTTCCCATATGAATGCGTGGAGCAAAAGAGAGGCTATAAAATTTAGTTGATCTGCCACTGAGCATATTTCCTACTTACAGTCTTTTTCTTTCCCCTCCACCATCATCCCCCTTTTTTTTCTTTGTTAAATCTTTACTTACATGTCCAATAGCCAACTTGAAATGGCAAACACATAGCTGGGAAAACATAAAGCTGACTTCTGATTTTACCCAAAATAATTTAATAGCAATGACAGTACCTGACTTCGCAGCTCTTATGCTGCTCTGTTATGCTCTTCACTCGCCTCCCTGAACCTGCAACCCCTTCACGCTTGCTCTTCTCCTTTCTGAATCTGCAACTCCTTCACTTCTACTCAAAAATCCCGTCGCAGTCCCTTGTGTTCTCCACCAAAACTGCGCTATCCTTTACGTTTTGATGGAAGTCCATAAACAGTTCCAGCGCCCTCAGTTCTGCACAGAGGATGCCATCAAAGATTGTGGAGTCCGGCTTTCTATGCATGCCAACTGCAATTGCTTCCTGGTTTCTAAACTCTTATTATCAAATCCATTTCCCTGCTTTCCCAGTCCCTTCCTGCACACTTGATGAATGCAGAGAGGGGATGACATTTCTCATTAATGGCACGATAGAAAAAACTCATACTTGCACCGTAGGTTTGTCTCCCCGTCCTCTTCTCCGGCTGGGCTTAACCAGCACACACTAAGCTAAGCTTTGACCACTTAGGTGGCTGGTGTGGGCCCAGTTCCTTTCGCCCTCCGTTTCTGTTCAAAAATTTATGGCCGTTAATTGTTCAAGTTCAATTTCAAATTCAAACAGCTCCCGCGTGTAGGTCAGTGGATGCCCGTAAGCTTTTGTTCTCCATTGGATTTCATCTTTCCTTTGCATGCACGTCAGACAGAATAATCCGGCGACTTCAATCAGGGCTTCCATTAATATTACAGTCGAAATGCTCTGGTAAACATGTATGCAAAATGTGGGCATAGATAAGGCACGTGAACTGTTTGACAGAATGCCTCAAAGAAATGTGATCTCGTGAAACGCTATAATTCAGGATATGCACAAAATGCATTTGTTGAAGAGGATTCAGAAACTTCCAATCAAATGTAATTGGCAGGCCTTGAGCCAGGACTCCGCAATCTTTACCAACATCCTCTCTGCCTGCGACAAACTCGGAGTTCTAAAACGGGGTGTGGACATCCGTTACAGGTTAAAGCAAAGAGGATTTTTGTCAGATTTCGTAGCTGCAACTTCCCTTGTAGACATGTATCCAAAATGTGTAAGCATAGAACAGGCACGTGAACTGTTTGACAGAATGACTTCAAGAATCGCTTGATAAAATGCCATGATCCCAGGATATACAAAATGTGGAAGCATAGACAAGGAACCTGAACTGTTTGTAGAATGCCTCAAAGCGCACTGATCTCGTGGAACGCCCTGGTTGCAGGATATTAACGATATGGATTTGTTAAAGGGGTTTTAGATACTTGCAACCAGATGTCAGAGCGTTCTCTGTCTTTGGCTGTGTTTATTATAGGAGTTAAGCGACGATCTGTATCTGGTCTTGATGGTTTGTAATGGTCTTTATGATCCGTATCTGGCCTAATTTGTTTAATTTAGTAAGGACTTGAATCTAGTGTCTATGTAAAGTGTTCAAACTAAATAATTAATGTCTTGTTTTTTAATGTGGTATCTGATGGTATTTGTAATCATCTTAGTTGTCTACTATAACTGGTTATGTCATGTTCATATGAAAGTCTATTGTAATCCTTTCTTTGTGATTTTCTTTCAGCTGATTATTATTTGTAATATTATTTTGAATCAATTAAAAAAAAAACGTACTTTAATTTTTTGTGATTGAGAGATAACTTGTGGAGAATTCATATCTGATCTTTCATATCGTTTGTATTGGCAAATTATATTTGAGAGTTTCTTCTTAACTATATTTACTTAGAATTTGGAAATTTTGGGTTGTCAAGTTAACTAACTAAATAACCATATTCAAGTATAA
The DNA here is from genome assembly GCF_030272615.1 of Cryptomeria japonica. Lineage (NCBI taxonomy): Eukaryota > Viridiplantae > Streptophyta > Pinopsida > Cupressales > Cupressaceae > Cryptomeria > Cryptomeria japonica. The sequence goes on from NC_081408.1 coordinate 129,416,482, forward strand.
TTTACTTTATTGAATTAAGTTTTTGTTGTTTGATGAGGGTTAGATGGAGTGAATTAGAAAGGACTAATAGTAAATATTAAGTCTTAAATATAATCTTATCGTAAAATAGTAATTAATGAAATATAATATTATTAATATTATGATCAAAGATTGACTATTGATTGATGAAGATAATGAAGTTGGTATGGTTAAATTTTTTAAATGTTCGAGATAGTCATGTATGTGGATCATAATCAAAATATTTTTTTTGGATTGTGTTTAGTTGACCTCGTGAACTTATAAATATAAATTCTTGCTATGATGATCCTAGGTTCTCTTATGTGAATTTGCAAAAGAATTGTTTCTGTTTTTAGGAAGTCTTGGAAGGGAAATGTTTTTTCCCCTTTCTTTTTAGAAGGAAAGTTACAAGGGGGTTCCTTCGTGTTTATCTTGTTAGAATAAGGCGTGGATAAGCTTGTGAAGGAGATTTCGAGGAAGGGCTCCAAGACTCACATTCATCTTCCTTTGTTGGTCTCCAAAGCATTCAGTTACGTTCTATGTTTTTGTTTGATAGCTTAATTCTTGCACTTGTTATGTCTTCTTTGGAATGCAAGAATAGTTGTACTTTTATGAAGTGTTCATGAAGAGAAAGCTTGATATAGTTTTTAAAAGAAGAAATGTAATTTAGTGTAAATTCCTAAATTAAGCTTGCGTTTTTCTTAGTTCAATATTACATGAATCCTCATTCTTGAAATGCAAATGTATTTAAACTTTGTTTGAGTATTTTCCATATGTACTTGAAGATAGAGATATTTGTAATATTTTAATGCATTAGAATATTAAAATGCATTTAAGTATTTATATGACTAAATCTGCTATGGATATCTAATTGTTCTTAGTTTTGGCAAAGGAATGTCCTTTTGAAGAACTAGGAACTCAAGAGAGACCAGTGGGTTATAGAATCCTAGTAAAGGAATTTATTATACTCTTATAGTCTCTATAAGGCATGCATGGAAGGAGAACCTAAAATGAACTTAAGCTAGACTAAGGGTAGCGACTCTATTTTTCCAAGTTGTTGTTGCAAAGGGAAAGTCCATACCATTAAGTGTTCATGTAAGCAAGTACGTTTTATGTTTTTGGTCTTGCAATATTTACTTACCAAACCCTTGGAAGAAAGTAGTCTCCAAGTCGAGTAATGAGGAACATTCTTTTTTATGAAATATAAAAACTTTGGCCAAAGTGTCATATTAGTCATGACATACGACAAGTCAGTTCACAAGTGTTACCAAAACTTAGATCATCCAGAATGGTCACACTTAGTTAAAAGATAGTCTATAGTAGTATGGTTGGATTGAGATATGTAGCACATGACACCAGTACTCAAATGGAACCACATAGGTCCCCTTGTCTATACTCCTCATGAAGGGTAGGACCACCTCCAGTTGGAAGATGTGTGGGAAACCATTGGTCTGTGGTTGGAGGTGTAGCACTCAGATGATGCTCTCCCTCTTGCAGTTGACTAGCCAAGGCTTGCAAGACAGATACAATACTTTTCCTAGCGAGTATATCTGGTAAACTTTTATTTATGCCATGATTTGTTTTCATGATTTCCAATGCAATGAAACATTAAAGAAAAGTTTTGCTTCATTATGATTTCTGGCAAGTATTGTTAAATATATTCAAATATATATTTATGTATTGAAAAAAAAAATTATGTCTTAACTGTTGTTATGTAATTTATCTTGTGTAAAAGTAAAAATATTTTATTTCCTAAGATTTTAGGTTATGAGGTAGTTACTGAAGAGGGGAAAACAGATTTGAAAGTCAAATGATCAAAACATAACGAAATAAACATGCAAAATGCTAAAATATCATTAAAAGACCATTTCACCTTGCTATTTTACCTTCTCCTTCGGATTGAGCTTGATGAAGTGAAGGTGCCCCTTGATAATGCTCCACTTGATGTGTTCCTTTGATTGCTGGATGTGGATGGCTCTCCAATGTTGTGCACAAACGGAATGGATTTGAAAAATGATAAGGATGAGATGATCAAGTTGCCAAGATGATTTCCCTGGCTCAAAAGGGCAGCATAAACTTACTGGATTTCAAGATGTTTTGAATGAAGGGATGGAGCCCTATTTTATAGGAAGAGGAGAGGAAAACGAATGGTTAGGATGAATTCGAGATGAAGGGCTAAGATTTGCTTGTGAGCTCACACAAGGTCCAAGAGAGGGTGTGGAGACCAAGAAATATGCCTTAAAGGCATTTTGTATCTCCACACTCCACAAGATGCATTGGAGGAATTAAAAATTCTCCAAAAAAGGATATCGTGGGGATTTGAGGAATAAAAAGGAATTAAAAATTCCTTGGGAGAGGGGATGCCTAGAGGAATGTGTGATTTCGAAAATCTTACATTCACCTAGGAAAAGAGCATTTAAAGCTATTGGTTGGATGAAAAGGACAAAGAGTTGACTTCGTGGCTAATCATGATGATTAACCATTAACGACTCATTAGGAGGGGGATTAGAGGAAATGTTAGGTGCGATTAATATTTGTAGGAGAATTTGACTAGGAGAGAGAATGAGTGGAGGGAATAAAAAATTAGAAGAATAATGTTAAGTGAGTTTAGGGAGTTTCTAGAAGAATGAATTAAAAAGATGATTTGTAGGAATCATGTAGGTTAACTAATTAATTGAAATTAATTAGCTAAGAGGAAGATTTGTGAGGATTTGATTTTTTTAGAAGAATAAAGAAAGGGATTGATTTATTAAATAAATCAATCATATGCTATAGTGACAATATTAATTATATTTAATTAATATTGAGAGGAATTTGAATTAACATAATTAATTAATTAATTATGTGAGGAATAATTAAAATAATTATTTTTAAGTGTCTACAGTTACAACAAGCCACATTGAAGGGGTTTCCATTAACCATCGATGAGGCTCTACCTATCACAAATTGTCTTCCACCCCTTAATCACAACTTCTTAAAATTTTGTTTAGATGAGGAATAGTTCTCATTAGAGACCTAAACAAACTTACATCTTATAACTCTATTGGGTATCAATAAGACCAAAAACTCAAATGTAATGGGTAAGTGAATATAGTTCCTAGGTGACATTGTGGAAGCCCTTTCCTTGCTTAAGAGAAGCCCATACTAAATTATTGAAAATATTTTTGAGTTTCTAGTAGGGTTCCTTACTAGGATCCCACAAAGAAGAGTGATAAACCTACATTTTGGTAAGTATGCCTAAACAAAGATAACATTTCATGGCAAGAGAGTGGTTAGGGTGTCTACTAATGTAGTTTCTTTTCAACTCAAGCAATCAAAAAACTCCAAAGAGAAGAGGATTAAAAAGGTAAATAGATTCCATAAAACTTTAAATTCTAAAATTTATCATTCTGTTTATAACCAAAGCTATGAGTAAATAAGTCTTTGGTACAAAGATGAACACAATCATATAGTTTTCTACTATTTAATACTAGAGCTTGAAGCTAACTCAAAAGTATAAAGATTGTAGTGTCGTAAATTGTCGTCGAGCCATTTACACCTCATGTTGGTGCCCCTACTTTAGCATGTCTCTCCCTCATTTCCTAATCGGGTTCGTTCAGTGCCTTAACTCCAACTTTTATGTTACTACACCTACCAAATGATCCTCTCAGGCTATGTCCTTCTCCTTGGGGCCAATTTAAGGTCCCTAATTGAGGAGGACCAAGGTGCTAGCATCTTGGTCCCTCTTAATGGGACCCAATTTTTAAGAGCAAGGTGTGACCTATCCCTCCAATGGGAAATGAATTTGATGGCTCTATGTGACCGTTCAGGGCCGGTCTAATTGGTAAATTGACTTAGATCCTCATATATAAATGCATTTGATCAACTTAATTTCATCTTAAGCATTCTAAGACTCCAAGTATTTGACCTAAAGCATTCAAGCATTGCAATGTTCATCATCAAGCATTTCCAGATATATTCAAGGCTACATTTCCTTCATTCAATCATTTTGGAGCAAATTACAATATTCACATGCAAGCATGTGTGTGTGATTAGGGTTTTGTCATGTTCATGCTATTTCATAGAACATATGTGATTACATTCAAGAAACAAAGTATCATTATCAGTCATTGCAGATTTGAGTTATATATTTTCATTATTTATTTCAATATTTGTAATATTTCATTCAAGGTTAATTCCTAAATCGGGTTTTGACTTAGGTAAACCCCCATTCCCAACCTATTTCCCTTCTCTAGTGTGTGTAGGAATGTGTATGAAACTGTGATCTTCATAATTGGCTTTATTCACAGTGACAAATCAATCCCCCATTGCAATGCCAAAAGTGTGGAGGACCAAAGAGACCACCACCCTAGTCTCAAAAAATCAGGAGCTCCTCTTGGGAATAGGTCCGAATACACTTATAATCCTTAGATCTAGGTTCATGGCTCGATCTAACTACTGTAGCTCACTTGTTCATGCACGATTACTTCAATTTCAGCATATTTACCTAGGTAATTTCAAGATCTTCAACAAATCAATTCAACTCAAGGGAAAGAAGAGGCACATTCAAAACCCCCTTGGAATTAGATCAGAATCTAGATCTATCTAATTCCTATATTTCCCTAATGTAATGGTCCCCAAGTAAAAATTAGTGATTTTCATACATCTAATGGTGGAAACCCTGGTATTTGGACCTTTTCATTTTGGTGAACTTGACTCCTTGCAACTTTATTTCTGATTTATGTTCTCACATCTGATTATTTATGCAATTTAAAATTTACATTTACAAGTTTTATTTCCAATTGAATTTTTAAAAAATAGAGGTTAAATTCACAAAAACCCTAATTTTAATTCTAAAATTGAGCTTGTGGGTTGTCTAATTTGGATTAATTATTTCAAATCTGATTTAGAAACATTCCCAATTATCAATTTTACATTCATAGATCTTATTTTAATCAAATTACATAAATTTAGAGGTTTAATTCATAAAAACCCTAATTTGTGAGTTGCTTCATTTTTCAAATCAATTTTTAGATCTGATTTTAAACATTATTAATGGCACTTAATAAATTTGATTTATTTTCTATTTCACCTATGATTACTTTGATTTTCACTTATATTTATCATAATCATGTGTTGCACAATGACTTCTTTCATTTCACATTACTTCGTTTCATCCATAGCACTTTGACATATTGCATTTTCAGAATTTCCAAATTTATTCCTTTCAATCAATCAGATCTCAAAGCTTTCATTTATAGTGCATGTTGTTTTATTGTGATATTTTTAGGGAAATGCCTTGCATATATAGATCACATTAAAGCTTTTGTAGATCCCAATTTTAGAGATGTTAATGGAAAACCTAGCACTTGTACCTCTCCTAGGGCATCTAATATGAATGAAGAACAAGTTAACACTCCTATCAATGATCTCTCTAATGGAGAGAAAGCATTGAAGAACAACATGGCATGATCTTCTTCTCCTGCACATACTCTAGCACAAGGGGGCAAGATCAAAATATTGGTGTTTTAGTCTCTCTAGATCCTCCTTATTCTCCTAGAGCCTATCTTAATAAAAAAAATGTTTACATAGAGAAGATGATGTTAGGTATTTTATTCATGATCTATCTTCCAATATAACATTAAGAAAAGATGAGGCCTTAGATGATAAGAATCTTCCTTCCCCATCGACCAAAGAGGATATAAATGATGATAGGAAGGAAAATCCTCCACAAGATATTCCTTCTTCATCTACTTGTTTCCGTGTTCCTCCTAAACATACTTACACTACAAATATCAAGGAAATTTATTTTAATGTTCCTCCTCCTTTTCAATTAAGAGATTCTTATAGGAGTGGCTTTAACATGATATCAAAACAAGGTTTTAGAGGACAAGGACTTTGAAAATTTTGAACACAAAATTAGAGTCCCTACAAACCCTCCTACACAAACTAGCACAAAAGGCCTAGGACATCATCATAATTCTCCTATGGATGATCTCCTTAAGACTCAAGACTTCAAAGATCATCTTGCAAGACAACAAACCTATTGTTCAGCTAAAAGTGCTTCTTCTTCAAAAAATCCTTTTTGCTCATATCACCAAACTAATTATCACACTACCAATGATTGTCTTGATTTTCAAAATAAAATGGAAGGACTCATTGATAGATGCATAGTTAAAATCATGGATGATAATCCTTCTTCTTCTAACAATCATTGTCCTACATCCCAAGAGACAAGGCCTAATCCTATTGATGATCAGGAAAGATTAGCAAGTAGAATCTTTTGGAAATTAAAGTTATGATAAGAATGTTGTTTTTCCTCCCATAAAGTTTAGCAAAAAGCATACAGAAGGTAGTGAGAATTGTCTTTTTCATCGTAGTTATTCTCATTCTCTAGGAAAATGTAAAGCATTTAAGGAATTTGTTCAAGAACAATTTGATAAGGCTCAAATAAATCTTTCCACTGATATTGCTCTCTTTCTTGGTGAGAAAATAGTGCTTTAGCACTCTGCTCACCCTTCATGTTGCTTCTCACCCTATGGCACAAGTAGTTAGCTTAATTAGGGGCTCTTTGTTATAAGAGGTGGGGTTACATTTTTCATATTTTGATATCCTTTCTTGCATGGAAATGGTATGTCTCTTATGATAAATATCTCCTTATGATAGTTTGTGATATTTTCATTCTTTCTTTCTCTCTCTCTTTCCCTTTGAAGATTACCTCTTCTTTAGAGTTGCATTTTACATATATTAATGTGTTTTCTTGCATGGAATAGTCTTTCATGTGAGTATATTGTGCATTGGCTTATGTCTAATCTCTCCTTAGAGGTTGTGTAATTCTTGTCATTGTCCTTACACTTGGGGGGCAATTATTTCTTTCTCTATTATCCTTTCTAAGGATCCACTTTTCCTTTGTTGAGTAGTGTTTATTTATGATTTGATGTCATTCCTTGTGTGAAGTTTTCGTTTGCTCAAGGACTCTCTCTTATGCAAGAGGTGCATGTCCTTGTCTACAATCTCTTTTTCACTTGGCTAATGTAAATATATTTATATGTGATTGATTTTTAAATTATGTTATATGTGAAATATAGATCTGAAAATGAAAATATATTCTATGTATTTCTTTAAAATTTAATTGAAAACTAAAAATTATATATATAATATTTTGAATGCCATTAAAAAAAAAGATTTGCATTCTAAGCAAGTAAAATACAAATTTAAATTTTAAAGTTTACAAAGAATACATATTGTGCCCTAAGAAATCCTTGTTCTTTTATGGAATTTGGTTGTATAATTATATAAATATAGACCTCTTATGAATGAATTAATATGTTGTGCATAATACTTTAATATGATCTTGGTATGTCATTTGTTAATGAGTAATAATTATTTTAGTTAGTAATAGATGAATAGATAAGCAGAATTGATTTGCAAAATACCAACAATTACATAAAAAATTTCATTTAAAAACATATAAAGTTTTCTTTAGTTTTATTTATTTTTCAAATGGGTTAGTTATATTTTATTGACTTAGTTTTTTTTTATAGATATCCGGCATACATTAGTTTTGAGTGATTGTGGGATTTGAAAAGTTTGTATTCATGAGTGTTTGATGAAAGTTTATCTTTCCAGACGCGTGCTAAATATGGGTTTACAGGAGCCTAGAGCTTCAAGTTTTCCAATTCTACTTTTATTTTATCGTATACGGTATATGCTTGGCCAAGCTATTTTAGACCATTGAAATAGATGGATTTATTTATATATATTGCTCACTACCATATCTTGATATTCGATCATAGCATGTCCTCACATGATAGGATTATGCATGTAGATAATATCAAGCACGAACCAGATTCCCTCATGTTCACAACATCTTGTGCAGGGCCAATGATTTTTCATGTCATGAAGAACTCTCTGGGGAAGCGTAAGCTTCATGGCTGGGTGGAAAAGCACCTTGACCATGTTTCCGTCTTGATTGTGAAAGAGTATTGAATTTGGACTATGGATACTTGAGTGAATGCACATGTTATTGTATTATTTGGTTACTTGGCGACATACTACCTAAGTCAGTTATTGTACCATATTTAATCTTGTGCTTATGATTCTTGATTTGGATAAATTATGTAATGTGACGATGATGGAATGTATTGAGATGTTGTTAGGCATTGCAAGGTTGGGTATTCTTTGAGTAGGAAGAATCCCAAGGAAGTGTAAGGCTTCATGGTTGGGTGGAAAAGCACCTCAACCATGTTCTTGTCTTGGTACCATTGTTGAATATTTTTATGAACTTGTATTTCATAATTGTTTGGATGAGACTGCATGGCATGAGAGTTAAGATAAATTATTGTGTTTATATATATGTGCTTGTACATGGATCTGGGACAAATTTCATGAAAAATGTAAATTTGTCATTTATATGCATACAGATATCATTTGATTTTGTCAATTGTGTAAATTTAATTATGAAAATAATTGGGAAAAAGTGAGACCCTTGATGATGTGCATAATCATGAGTTGATATAGATATCTTATGAGGTTATCATTGACTAAAGTGTGTTCATGTCTTGAACTCTATATATTAATGTTATAAGTTGTATTTGAATTTTTACATGAATATGATATCAATATTAAGGATTTTGTGCTATAAGAATGATGTGATGAGTGAGGCATGATGCCCAGGTCACATAAATTAGCAAGATGGGTATATTAACCTTACAAGTGATTGTATTCTAATTGTATTATTGTGATGAGGTGGGCATGAGGGCCTAGGTCACATGAATAGCTATGTGGATCCACTAACTTGGCAGGTGATATGTGAGTATGCATGAAAGATCTCTAACACATCTATATACCACGTGTGAAAGGGTACATATGAATGATTCATCTATTAATTTTGATATATGATCAAGTTATGATCTAGCTTAAAGCTATTCCTAATGGGAATTTATAATTCTTAAATGGTTATCTTGTGTCTTGAAAGATTGAACATTAAAATGATCTTTTCATTGGCTATTAATATCTTTGAATGAGCTGAATTTAGTGTGAGTATGTATAAGGACAAATTAGGAATGTTGGTGAGAAATACCTAACAACTTGGCCAACTCATCAAACTACCAAGATATGGTAAGCACAAGTATGTGTGCATTAATGTAAATATGAAGCTATGAAAAATATGCAACAATTGTTTTGCTTTCTTAAGCATCGAGATAAGTATTTGCTTGAACAAGGAAAAATGTTTTGAGGAATTTTGATTTTGATTTTGATTTTGATTATGATGCTAACATGAACTAATATTTTGGTGTTGTTCCTATGAGTGTGATAGATGGGATGACACATTAAAAGGAAGAGAACATTGTTGGAGAGAGGTAGCCTAGCTTTGTGAACTAAATGGTAGTAATGGAATTCACACACACACTCACTTAGGTTTTGTCTAAGGAAATGAATACTTGATGAATGTGTGTGTTTGCATTATCTTGGGTGTTTGTAAAAATGAAAGATAGTGTGCACATTTAATTGATAAGAATACTAACTACGTTTAATATGAATTTAGTTAACTTGTTTTGAATGTAATGATAATGCATCAGGATTTGAATGTAATGATAATGCATCAGGATGATGCATGTTTTTAGGGGGGAAGTATGTCACATCCCTTATTTTTATATTTATTATTTAATAATGAAATTAATTGTTTAATTATTTAACCATGCCATATGATTTCTTATTGCATGATTTTAATATTTTAATTAATATATGAATTGATTTTTCCTTTAAATATTAAATATAAATTATATTAATAATATGTGTTTGAAACATATTTTAAATGAACATAATGTATTTTTAATTGCAGAACAAAATTTTACTATTATATTTAATGTTTTATTTTTTATTTATTTAAAAAGTTATATATATATATATAGACACACACACATCATACATGCAATCAATAAATAACAATAAAATAAAATAAAAAGAATCTTTTTAAGATAAAAAGAAACTTGAAACAAAAGTTTCTATAGAATATTTTAAAGGAAAAATAAATTATATATATAGACACACACACATCATACATGCAATCAATAAATAACAATAAAATAAAACAAAAAGAATCTTTTTAAGATAAAAAGAAACTTGAAACAAAAGTTTCTATAGAATATTTTTAAGGAAAAGTAAATTTAAAAGAGAGAGAGAGAAAACAAGTTTCTTTTAAAATACTTTTTGAAACTTAAAATATTAAATTCATATTATAATTGCTTTTATGTGAATTGTACAGATCTTTTAAAATATATTAAATATTTTATTAAAAAGCATTTATAAATTAAATAGAAATGTTATTTAAAAAAAAAAAACATACATAAAATAAAAACTCTATCTAAATATATTATTAGAAATCTTTATTAATATAATGAATACTTTTTCTAATATATTCTAAAAAAAAGAAAGAAAGCGATAGAATCATACATAGTCTTGAAGGAGAAATCAGTAATTAGAGCCTAGTTTTGTTAGTAAAAAGTATAAGCTATAGTGAGAAAAATATATTTTTCTTTTTCTTTGTGAAGACAGATATGGTATATTTGTGGGCACAAAATAAATTGATTGTAAAAGGAAACTAGAATTATTGCAGTCAAGGTATATTTAGTGCTTTAACCCTCTTAAAATGATATATGTTTATATTGTTACTCTCTAGAATCTGCATTTTTGTATCATTTCCACTATTATTTTCAATATGATTGTAAGTGAGTAAATAACCATTATTAAGCACATGACCTTTTCTTAATTGACCATTCTATGTCTTCATGTTTGATATCCTTATATGCTTTTTATGAGACTCTTATATGCTTTCTTATAGATACTCATGAATACTCTTGTAAACTTATGTATGTAGAGATGTGTGGTAGTATCACCTATTATTCTAGTCTTGTATATTTCTGGAAAAGTTGAGTAAATTGAATTATGATTCTGATAATTTTAAAATTAATGGAGGTTTAATTGAAAATGAGATCCTTGATAAGTTATCAAGTGCATGGATTGATGATATTACGCGCATGTATGCTCATGTAAGCTATGCATGCTTAATATGCATTCTATGTAACATATTATACTATTCCATTACTCTTGCTAGATTTGCATTGTTAGTCTACCTCGTGTCAGGTCGGGTATCTTTCGTATCATGAAAGATTCTAGGGAAGTGTAACTACTTCGTGGTAGGGTGGATACACACTCCAACAATGTTTTCGCCCTTAAGGTGTTCAAAGGAGATAGATGTCAGAGTTTAAGTCTTGGTGATCTTCATGATTCGTTTCCCATGTATTCTTAAAATTGACATTGTGGTCTATTGTAAAGGAACATGCTCCCTTATGTTCAACCTTGTTATAGGTTGTGTATTAAAACTTTATGTTGAAATGTAATTCTAAGTCTCCATTCTTATATATCCAGACATGTGGAATATTAAATGCTTTATGTTTTTTTTTTTTTATGAATTATGAAAATTATGTTATTTTGAAATTATGGAGGTAATTACAAATACCTTCACAAAAAAATCCCTGCTATCTTTTGTAGATAATTTAGAACAATAACAAACAAATTTCTATACAAATTGGATTGATGGTTCGAGGTTTTACAGAGTAGGAAAAATAAGAACCCAAATGTAGGTAGAAGGAGAAAAACAAAATTCAAATCTTTCAAAGACAAAGAAAAATATAACAAGGCATTAAATTGCATTTATTAAACAAAAAATTAAAGTGTGTATTGTATTGTACATTTATGGAAGAGGGAATTTAAATAATTTGCATGATGCACTCATAAGGAGAGCTCAAGTACCCGTTCACAATGGTTCAATTGTTGAGTGTAATGAAGGAAGGTGGAAGAGGAAATTAGAGGGTGGGGATGATAGTTGTAGTATTTCAAAATCCCCTCACTTTGTGGTAGGGATGATTTGGTGAAGTCAAACATGAGATAATATGATGCATAAAGGCATATGAGAGAGATGAGGATGTTACTGACATGAAATAATGAGCCCTCCTAAGCCATGCAACATGCTCAAACATTTCACCTCTATTTATGCTATCATCTTCGCAAAGCCATAAAAGGTACAATACACTTTTTTATGTCTTCCCCTAGGCTTCACATTTTCACCTTGCTTCACAACTTTGTTCCAAGTTGATATCTTACAAATTTATAGATGGGGTAAGTTTTAATTTCTATGTTTTATTAGGGATGTAGAAGTACCCTATGTGGAACCTCTTCCAAGTTACGAGGACCTCTTTGTCTAGTTGAAATTTCAACTCCTTTTGGAAGATAGGAATCTTGGTTAGAACGACAACATTCTAGGCACATGGCCATCCTCTTGGAGAGGATATTTGTTGGTCTACTAATCTAGAAACTCCTATAATATGGCGGGAAGTGACATTTCATTACTTTCCCTGAGAGAAAAGTAGGCTAGGCGGAGGATATAACACCTCACTAAAGGATCCATACCTATTTGATTGAGGGGACCATAAATTTATTGGCTAAATGTTTTGAAAATAAATGTTAAATAATCTTATTTATCTCCTTTCGAAAAGAAATCAAAAGCCTATTCAATTTAATAATAATAAAGCTATGAGTAGAGACTTCTTTTTTAAAGATGAAATACTAAAAATTAGGATACTTCCTATTGCTAAATAATAAAATAAAACAAGTATATATAAAGATGGAAAAACAAAAATAATATGCAAGGAAGAGGTGTGGAGAGGGTAGAGGAAGTGGGTGCCTTGCAGGTATTAGATTGTTAGCTATAACTTAAGTAAGAACATGCACATGAATTTTAAAATATTTTGAAAGTCACTATTGTCATTGTTATTCACTTCTCATCAAAATTACCACGTAAGAAAGAAATGAACATAAACATTTTTGAATCAAAAAGAAAAATTCATTGTTAAAAAATTATTGTGTTCTATTTGAATTTCTAGGAATCTTTGCCTTAGTTTCCTTACATTACATACTTATGAACAATGTTTGGTGATGGGTATTTATTTTTGGTTGAAACAACGTTGATAATATTTCTAAATTTTTTGATTAAGTTAAATGAAAAAAATCTTTGAGTTTGTGTAATTGTAACATGTAATCACTAATAATTGTCTATCAAACCATAGAGAATCATACCACCATTGCACATTGTTTCTAAGATTCGGTATTTTATCCACTACTACTCTTACAAATGAATTCTTTTTTAGTCAATTGTATAAACATATATATAAAATATAAATTAATATAACAAATCCACTACACATCTAATATACTAATTAATATTATATAAAAATCTTAATATAAAAAATTAAATTACACATAAATTAATAAAAAATATTAATTTTTTTTTTTTTATATCAAAGCTATTAATTTGTTATTTTTAAATGTATTCAAATACTTGGCGATCGAGAATGTCTGAAACTAACCAACGATTTGAGAATGTTTGAAACCTACAACGGTATTGAGAGAATGTTCGAAACTAACCTATAGCGTTAAAGAAAATTCAAAATGGCATGGAGCGGGGAAAAACATGTGAAGTGAACATCATAACCCTTGGCACATCGGTACAGATAACATTCTTCCTCTTGTTTTTCTCTTCTGCCATTGCTATGTTTTTCTATTCTGTTTGTTTGGTTATTTCTTTATTTTTTTCGTAGATTTTTCAATTTTTCTTGTAAGAGTTTGTTTGCAGTGTGCGCACTGATCTGTTTGTCCGTGATTTTCACCTATTAGTTTTTTTTTTTGGTTTACGTTAGAAGATGAAGAGGCAAAGCAGAAGATCAGGAAAAATAGGGGCAAAATTTTCCGAGGTAATTCTTTGTACCTCTTTATTATTTATTTATATTTTTACTATGTATTTGGTAGCAGATGAAGAGGTAGAGTAAAGGATTGTGTACCCTGCCCAGTAAAATTGTGTATTGATCAAAACCCTACGAAATTACCAATAGATCGCTCAAAATGGCATGAAAAATTGACCTATCTAGGATTCAATCCTTTGCATTAATTTTAGCTATCCTGGCATTCTTCTCCATTGAATATATATGAGGCTAGGGTACAAGAGCAGTCTCTGATCATTCTTTGGATAGACGCAGTAGCCGGTAAATGAAATCCTAATCACTTTCTACTTTCCACTATTGAAAACAACTTTAAAATTGCATTAAAACCGTGGATGATAATCCTGAAGTAGTGAAAAGACATATTTGACAGTTGATCGTACCTTCCTAGGTATGCACATGGCATTCTGGGCCATTATGGTGAGCTGGTATGTAGTCAATTTATGAAATTAGGGCATCGATGATCAGAGTTGAGAATTAACTCTTCCCTCTTAAAGTATGCAAGCCTTTAGATTAATAGGGTTTAAGGATTATGGCACACCAAGAAACAATTATTGAATGAGGGAATTTTGACAAAGGAAGGGCAGTCTAGGAAGAGATGTTAAGCATACCTCAAACGAGGTATCGATGTGAAGGGCCAAAAAAATGTATTGAGGAATTGACAGATCTTGGGGAGTTCGAAGTGGTATGCAAATGGGACTTGGTATTAAGGCCCGTAGCTTTGACAAGAAACATTTAGAAAATATTTTGCTATATGAAAATTAATTGGATTGTTTGCCCGTCCAGAATGAATAGGAATCACAGATCTTCTTATAGATTGTCTTTACTAAAAAAGATACCCTGCTAGGATGAACAGGAATCATAGATCTTTCTATAGGTTATCTTTACTATAATAACCTACGAAACCCGGGGACGCGTCCCCTACTTGAAAACCCCCGTCCCAGTCCCGGGGACGTTTCGGGGACTTGGGGACGGCCAGGGGACGTCCCCCCCCGGTCCCCAAATTGTCAAAATTTTGAGGGGACGTCCCCAAAACGGGGGGACGGCTTCCCTAGCTGTGGGGGACGTCCGTACGTCCCGGGGACGGCTGGGGACGGATTGGGGACGTCCCAGCCGTCTCGGGGACGGCCAGACGTCCCCCACATCTAGGGCTAGGGAAAAATATTAAAATAAAAAGTCGTATTTTCAATTTTTTTTAATGATGTTTTTTGCGTAATTGAGGGAGTGAAATATCTCATGAAGGGTTTTTTGCCAATAGAAAAATAACACCTGACGCCTATATAAAATAATAAAAGTATTTTTGGCCTCGCGGGGCGCTGCCCCTCGACCCCGCCCTGTATCGCGACAGGGAGCGCGCAAGGGGCGCTGCCCCTTGACCTCGCAAGGGGCGATGCCCCTTGACCCCAAGTTGGGGGCGCTGCCCCCAAACCCCCGTTGAAAAATATAGGGGGGAACTGCGCTGATGGAAGTAGTGAAAATTTAACCTCCGAGTTTGATTAGGCTCCATTATGTATTTTATTTCTTTAATATCTATTATGATATGCATATTGTCAATGTGAATGAATTGAAATTCTGAATTATGAGTGCATATTGAGTATTGAGTCTATTGATAATGTTGTATGTTCGATGTTTGCATTCTAAAATGTTTTCATAGTATCATACACATGCTATATCCATGTTTTCATATGAATATAATGTATAGATGCATGCTTTATCCATGTTTTCATATGAACATTTAGAATTTTCCTATATATTTTAAATTTTCCCTATATTTTATACAGCCGTCCCCTTTGCCGTCCCCCCCCGTCCCCAAATTTGGGAAAAAAATTTGCCGTCCTAGAAACTCGTCCCCCCGTCCCGGAAACTTGGGGTAACGTAGATAATAACTAATGAATTGTTTTCCATCTGAACATCTGAACAAATAGGAATCATAGATTGATATATAGACAGTTGATAATACTAAGAAAGATAATAATAATAATATAAAATTGCCATCTACCTTTACGCAACCAATGAGGGGTTGTTTCTTACACAAATAATTACTAGCAATTGCACCTTAGTGTGCAATGGATATGCGGAAGAGGGAAAATTGTAATCTATTTTTAGTACATGAAGTCAGTTGGTAAGGTAGTTAGTAAAAGATATTTTTTGTGCATCAAAGGTTTTGTTTTGTTCTCAAATGATTTTTTCCTGTCTTGGACTACCATGTAGGTCAGGGTTTCTTGATGCATTCTTTCATGCTCAATTACCAGTGAGAAAATCCTGGTATCCAATTTTTCCTTTGCAGCCTCATTCTGTATCCATATTCTTGTTTTTTGACATAGTCAATCACTACCATGTAGGTCAGGGTTTCTTGATGAATTCTTTCATGCTCAATTACCTGGGAGAAAATCCTGGTATCCAATTTTTCCTTTGCAGCCTCATTCTATATCCATATTCTTGTTTTTCTGACATAGTCAATCACTACCATGTAGGTCAGGGTTTCTTGATGAATTCTTTCATGCTCAATTACCTGGGAGAAAATCCTGGTATCCAATTTTTCCTTTGCAGCCTCATTCTGTATCCATATTCTTGTTTTTCTGACATAGTTCCTTTGAGGGCCATGTTGAGGGTATAACTGGATGGCTGTGGCAATGCGATGGATCCAGGACGTTGGGATCAATTCCTCTTGAATATATTGTATCCAATTCTGATTCTTCCTGGTTTTCTATCATTTTTATCTTTGTGAAGGCACAAACATGACCACTGCACGTAATGACACAGCATTTACACACCATATATCAGAGGAAAATATAATGCAAACTCCCCAGTCCGAAGAGTTTCATGTTACTTTCTTGACTTTTTAAGAAATTATCATTCATGTACAAGAAATCCTTCAAAAATTTGGGTTCTCCGATATCCTTGGAGAACACTCAGAACAGAGGTTATTGGATGAGCTAATCTTATAAGCTAGTTTGATCTGATCAATTATATCCACTCCGTAATTTCTAGATAAAATAGGATGATTAGATACTTTTTGGCTAAAGCTACTACCCACCCACGGTGCTGATAGCTAAACCCAAAGCAGGTACTTGAGTTGTGCACAAGTTAACTGATCTGAAAGCAGCCTATTTACAAAATAAAAACATTCAAGAAAACTACAAAGAAATTATGATCTAGGAAAATGGTTTTTAAGTGGTTTTGGTTGATTACTAGTAGAAGATATATGGATGTCGCAGATCAATTGGCTTGGAGTTCCAATCCATGATGCCTGCAAACAAATTATCAGTGTACCTCCAGCACTGCACCAATTCATGACTGACAAGCAGGAATATTTGACAGGTGTAATCTGAGTTGTCTCCCCAACATTTAGGAACCTGGCAGCAGGCTTTGGTTGCAATTTTTTTTTATATCATCCACACTATATTTCGTGGAGAATTATACCAAAACCCTCTCCCCAGGTCTGTCAAAATGTAAATAGTATATATACATCAGAATTTATGATCATGTATTGATCTTATTGCAGAAGAGGATACACGATGATTTTTTTTTGTGGAAGAAGCTGTTACCTGATTTGGATCTGATGTTTATCGAGATTCAAACCTCGGGCGAAGAATATATACATTTTTACTCTTCTAAGAAGCTTGTCAATCTCCATATCATTACACCAAGATTTTACAGAGTCCTCATTTGGTGCATATCCAATACAAGACAGTGCCTTCTGCATACCATGCTTGATGAAGCACTCAGTTTCTCCCTTCTTGTCATGGTACGCTGAATAAAGGGTTTCAGGATTCCTCCACATATCTAGCCAACAAAAAACCTTTATCGTCAGAAAATATATTTTCTATTCATACTCATTTTGGCAATGGAAACATAGCAGGGGATTTAGAGAATGAAAAAGATGTCATGCCAGTCATACCATAAAATTGAATAATTAGGACCTACACTTTAGACAATGGGGATGGATGAAAATGTGACAATAATCGCACTAACTCCACTAATAGTTAAGAAAAACCAGCAAAAAACCAAAGAGCCATTATAAGATATTACCACTTAATGATTCATATATTGTCAGTGCAGAGCCAAGAAAGACTATCATCACTGGAGCACAAGCATTGAAGTGAATGTTAACTAACAAAACTTTCATACCTTGTTGATATGGGTATGTTGAAGAAGGTAGAAATTTGACAATAGCATATAATAATAATAAGTAATGAATCCATTGCTTCTTGCTTCTTGCTTCTACTTTTTGAATCAAGAAACAATAATATTGATAAAGCTATATCAAAGGGTAAAATTAGAAATCATCTTCATATTTACATAAAATCAATGAATATGGTATCATTAGAGTTTTACCCATGGAGACAAGTAGTTGGCAAGTGAATCCCACAGCTTTGAGAACATCCTTCAAAATTTTTACAGCATCTTCCCTTGTCAAATTGCCAACACTGCTTCCAAGCCATAAAGGCAGAGTTGCTGTTCAGGATAACAGCTTTTCACCTGGTGCAAACCCTTGATAAAATCTGCATGTACAAACTCTATGGCATTAGGTTCCAGTCCTACCACAATCTCTGCCAGGCTTCTTCTATCCTCATTCAGCACACTTTCCGAAACATCAATTCCAACACACCGGCATCTGAATTGACCACAAAACCACCAAAAAAAATCAAACCCACAAATGCTGCAACAATCTGTATTAATTAATTGACCCAAAAAGTTAAACAAAGATTATATTTATTTTTTCCAGAAGAGCAGAGACATGTTCTTTACTTGGAGATGCCAATTATTACTACGCTGAAGGCGTTCCTTTATATGAGATGAACGATCTGCTTTGAAGAATCAACGATTTAAAATGCTTCTTTCATCTTGCAAGATCATTCAGATCATCTCCTCCATTCATTTTGGCGTTCATTCCGGTGTCCATGTTCATGACATTAATTCCCTCTGACAGTATCATGGATTCAAATGGCAATGGCTACGCAGGGGACAAAACAGCCCTCCCATGCCATGCCTTCCCTTCTCCATGCCCCCATGCCATGACGCCAGTCCAATCAAACTGTCGCGTCAGAAGTTCTGCCCCCAAAATTAGTACTGTCCTGCTGCGTTCATTTATTTTAATATGTTATTAATTTATTATATATATATTTAAAAGTTACACTAAGTAATATAATAAATTAATAGTTGATTATATATTTAGATTTTTTAATAATAAGTTATATGTTTTTTTTAAATTTTTTTATTTCTATTTATTTTAAGAAAAATCATATTATAATATTTATAATATGTAATTGATGTTTTAAGATATATGTATTATATAGAAATTTTAATAATATTATTTTTTAATTATTTACATACATATAAATAGATAAATAATAGTTTATTTTTAACTGAAATATTTTTAACTAAGTTATACATATTTAAGTTAAAAAATATTATCAAATTTACTAAAACTAAAAAATAAAAGTAATTAACTAAGTTTCTTAGTGAAATATATTATAGTAAAGTAATTAAGTTACACATATTTAAATTAAAAAATATCAAAAAAATTTACTAAAAGTAAAAATAAAAGTAACTAAGCTACTTAGCTAAAAATATTTAAGATAAAAATATTAACTTACACATATTTTTTATATTTTTTCATTTAAAAATAAAAGTAAAAATATGTGTAATTAAGTAAAAATATGTGTAACTAATATACAAATTTAACATATATATTAAAAAAAAATTTAATATAACTTAAAAATAAAATTAAAATATGTGTAAGTAATGTAAAATTTTAACATCCATAATATATAACTAATTAAGTGATTTTAACATATGCAAGTTAAAATTAATGATTAGATACACATATTTACGTTAAAAAAAAATAAAAAAATAAACTAAAAGTAAAAATAAAAGTAACTAAGTTACTTAGTTAAAAATATGTAAGTAAGTAACTAAGTTACACATATTAACTAAGTTAAAAATAAAAATAAAAGTAACTAAGTTACACATATTAACTAAGTAACTAAGTTACGCATATTAACTAAGTTAAATATTTAACTAAGTAACTAAGTTAAAAATAAAAGTAACTAAGTAAATATTTTTAACTAAGTAATTTAGTTACTTTTTTTTTTTACTTTTAGTTAATTTTTTGATTTTTCTTTTAACTTAAATATGTGTAACTAATCATTAATTTTAACTTACATATGTTAAAACCATTTAATTAGTTATATATTATGGATGTTAAAATTTTACATTCCTTACACATATTTTAATTTTATTTTTAAGTTATATTAATATTTTTTTTTAATATATATGTTAAATTTGTATATTAGTTACACATATTTTTACTTGATATTTTTTAACTTAAATATGTGTAACTTAATTACTTTACTATAATATTTTTCACTAAGAAACTTAGTTAATTACTTTTATTTTTTAGTAAATTTTGGTAGTTATATTTTAAGTTTAAGTAAATTTTAAAATTATTTATTTTATAGATTTGCTTAAAATTTAAACATTATAATTTAATAAATCTATTAAATAAACAAGAGCTGTGATACAGCTAGAGTCCCTGCCTATTTGCTAGTCCCTGCCTATTTGCTAAAAACTGATAAGTTATTGTTTGTTGTTTAGATTTCATAAGGAGTTTAGTGATTGATGTTATGTGGTTTTTGGCTTGTCTAGTACCTTAGGACAACTGTCTTTTTGTTTGTCACCATTTTTGTTTTGATGTTGATACAAACATACCAATATTTCGGTAGTGAAAGTGAAAGAAGACAATTGATGGAGCAATCTAACATCAGCCTTAAACTAGCAATTGCTCCTTGGTGTGCAATATATATGCCAAAGAGGTGTGGAAGGTCAATTAGGGAATTTTTTTGTCTATTAGTTGCATACTCTTGTGTATTAAATAAGGTCAATTGCTAGGCCATTTAGCAAGTGATGTTGTTATTGGAACAAAGGTCTTAGTGAAGAGATGATATCTTGAAATCAATTATACATCCACTTACGAAGATCTAATTAGGAGTGAAATAAAACCTATGAATTGAGAAGATATTTAGGCTCATGTTATGTTCATAATAGGGAGAGATAGAGTGGGGAAGAGTGAGAGAGAGGGGGGATAAGGAGATAGAGATAAAAAGGGTATAGATAAAGATAGAGATGGAGGAAAGGGATATGGAGAGAAGGAGAGAAGGAGAGGGAGATAAAGAGATGAGATGGGGATAGATAGAGATGAAAGAGATAAATATGTAGAGGTAGAGGTAGAGATCTAGGGAGAGATAGAAAGATAAATATAGAGATAGGGAGTGATATATAGATACAAATAGAGTGAGGGAGAGATGTAGGGGTGAAGAGAGAGGACAAGATAACAAGATTGAGATAAAGGGGAGTTTTAGAGAAGAAGTGTGGAGAGATAGAGATAAATAGACATTGAGATACATATATAGAGGCCTAAAAATAGTGAGAGGGACAGAGAGGGAGAGACATAAATGAATGAAGGGACACATGTCTAGAGATAGAGGGGGAGGAAAGAAGATAGAGGGAGACAAATAGATATAGATATAGAGAGAGGTAGAGGGAGAGATAAAGATAGAGAGAGAGATATAAAGCAGAAGCGATAGAAAAATATAGAGGAAGAGGGAGAAGGAAAGATAGATGTATATGACAATATAGAGTGTAGAGAGTAATACGGATTCATTGCCAATATGCACATGTTATGTTTGTGATAGGGAGAGAGGAGATAGAAGGGGGAGAGATAATATATAAGAAATAGTATTTAATATAATATCTTAAAATATTTGATATAATAATAAGTATAAATTATGTTATATATTTAAAAAATAAACAAATATAATTGAATAATAATTTTATATAAAAATTAAATATATGACATTTAACTATATAATATTATTATATGAAGTTTTTAAAAAAAAATGTAATATGTTTATATCATATTATTTTATTTTATAAATTAATTTTAAATTAATATTTTATAGGAATTTTTTAAAACATAATAATTTAAAAAATATATATAACCAAAAGAGCTCAGAAAATAGCTTCAATCCTCTCCATAGGGTTTTTGAAGATATTTATTAGCACTTTGCCTTTCCTTTTGGTGCTATATTTGGTTAAAGATTAAAAAATTACATTTTATAATGTAATTGTGTGGGCCTCGTTATTTGTTAGCCATGTGACTTAATCAAACATTAGAAAATTATCTAAATTTTTTTCTATTCACATTTCATTGGCTATCTATTTTTATTTTAAGGAAAACAATAAAAAGCCCAGGAAAAAGTTCACTAGCCAATCAGAAAAATGTAAAAAGAGAAAGAAAAACATGTTAATAAATAAAATAATGTAAACTATAGTATAACAATTTGACACAGTTTTCGAAGCAAATTTACTTGGACAAATGAGGGAGATGGAAACATTAGTCTCCACATATAGATAGGCGAGACTAATATGGTTGTAAGTATTCAAATTTCCACAAGGAATATCATGAAGGATATAAAGGCCATTAGGAAGTTGAAAATGGATGACATGGACTACATGGAGGAATCAAGGGTTGAGATTGAATTTGATTCCTTGGGATGAGGAAATGGACATGCATCCAAGAGATTAGGAGGTTGGACCAATTAGAGGGTAGGAGATTACGAGGGAGGAAATGGGACATGGAGTGGCAAGGGGAGTGGAAACCTCTCGAGGTGCCACTTGACATGTTTGGGAGAGTTCTAACGATTTAAATAAATAAATAAATAAATATTCATATGCATTTTAATCCCAAATTAAATAAATTGAGGCATTTATTTAATTTAGGTGAGAAGGATATGAAATATTAATTAAATGAGATTTAATAAATGTAGAGGAGTGAATATTGATTAAATAATGAGAGATTATTTAATTAAATGATGGATGAAGGGATAGTAAATAAATAAATAAATAAATAAATAAATATTCATATGTATTTTAATCCCAAATTAAATAAATTGAGGCATTTATTTAATTTAGGTGAGAAGGATATGAAATATTAATTAAATGAGATTTAATAAATGTAGAGGAGTGAATATTGATTAAATAATGAGAGATTATTTAATTAAATGATGGATGAAGGGATAGTAATTAAATAATAAAATATTATTTAATTAATGGGACAGTAAATTAAATTGGAGGGAATTTAATGAGAGATTAGGGGAAATGGAGAAAATTGATATGTCGATCTTAGGTGTTTATAATTTAAATTCTATTAAATTAAATTATTAAGTAATAATGATGATTCCTTTATTAAACCATTACATTATTAAGTGAATATTAATATTTATTCCAAATAAATATGGAATGTGCCTCTATCATTAAACATATACTAAAATTTTAATAAAAAAAATTGGAAAGCTTAGAAAGGAGATTTGTTGGTAAATCATTAGATTATAATTGTGAATCATTTTACATTGTACACCATGCAATATAATGCTACTAAGACAAAATATTTTTAAAAATATTTTAAACTTATATTTAGATACTAAATAATAAACATCTATTTTTTTAAGTAACATTTAATTATGAATTTAATGTTGAAATTTTTAATATTTATATATATGTCAAAATTTACAATAATGACATAAAAAGATGCTCTATTTTAAAATAACAATAAGTCACAAATTGACATGTTATAACTAATATAACAATAAGTCACAAATTGACATGTTATAACTAATGTATAAAAAAAATAGACATTATAATTATATATAAAAACCAAAAAATAATAAATAAATATTTAAAAAAATTAATATCCTTAATTATTGATATTAAAAAATTTATATTATTTCAACACTATTCTTTTAAAATTTCATGAAACGGCCAACACTATATATTAGAGTTCAATGTTATTTACTTTCCTCATCACCGAAGTCTTTATATCCGTGTTATATTATTTCATTGGTCAAGGTATATATGTAGGACATTTAATTTCCTTATGAACCGACACTGAATGTGGGACTAAAAAAACAAGCCTAATAGACACTTTGCATCAAGAGAAGGACTCTTGAATTGAGAAGCAAACTGCTACGGGAATAGGAGGGGCAAACGGCAAATGAAAACGGAGGAAAAAAACGTTACAGAAATGGAATTGTTGAAAGGACAAGGAACGGAAACCTGAGATAAAGTGGGCCCGGCCACCTAAGCTGTCAGCTTAGTGTGTCGTTGTACTCTTCAATGTAAAAATAATGAATCTTGTACCTGTCATGTACCTACACGGGTAAACAAATATTTTTAAATTTCAATTTGACAGCTGGGTTGCAATATACCTTGTCTAATAATAATAGCAAATATTTTCAAAAATAAAATAAATAAACCCCAGCAAAAAATGAAATAGCCAATGATTGATAAAAAAATTAATAATTTTTAAAATAGTTTAATAAGAACAAAAATAGAACTTTGATATAAGATTAAATTTTTCAATTTGCACAGTTACCAAAGCATGTTAATGCTGGAAGTGAAAACATTAGTTCCCTGCTTAAGGCAGGGACTAATAATATTATAACAAAAAAAAATTGTATATAATTAAATTAAAAAATTATACATATTTATAAAACAATAAAAAAATAACATATGAAATTTTTTTATATAATATTTATTAAAAAAATATTAAACAATGCATTATATAGACATATTTAAAAATGATAATATAAACATATACAAAACTTCATATATTGAACAAATAAAAAAAAACATTAAAAAATTGCTCCTTCCTTTTCACTGCACGGGGCAGTGAGCACAGTAGTCAAGGCAACGAGGAGCATTTCCTTCCCGAGTTAAAGTACAAGTTGTGCAGATCGGTACAGTTTGCTGGGACCGTTTGAGTGGATGGTGATGATGCGTTGTGCAGATCGGTACAGTTTGCTGGGACCGTTTGAGTGGATGGTGATGATGCATGGGAGAATGGGGATGAGAAGGCATGGCATGGGCGGGGCATTTGTCCGCTGCATAGCCATTGCCCTGTGTTCATAGCCTTCGAGGATTTAAAAAGTTTTGCCGGTACATTTTACATTAATAATTAATAACTGGTCATAATCAAAGCCTTTTAAAATAATTAGTAACAAGCGTATTATACCAGTAACTCTGCATTGGTTAAATTAATAACCTCAATTCAATCTTTTTATGAGGATCATCAAATTGTTCTACAAAATGGTATTTTATCTCTTAAATAACTGCAAGTCATAGTCAAAGCCTTGTAATTAATGCCATGTAACTGCTCAGCTGTTAGTTCTATGCTTTCTTGTTGAGCTGCTTGCTCCAGGATTTGTACTTGTACTTTCTTGCAACTGTTGCTGCATTTTTTATTTGTAATTTCAATAAAAAAAAAACTGCAAATATGTTTAACACAGACGAAGTATGAAAGTTTTGAAGTGGGACATTATATAAAGCATAAAATCGGAGAGATTGAGGACTAATGGCATGAAAGTAAGAACATAGGATCAGATATCGATTTTATATACAATCTTTCTATTCAATTGGGTTTAGCATAAAACAGAACCGTTCACTCTTTCTTCTACACCAGCTTATGAACCAAATTCATATACAAAACAACCATCGATAAAACCAAACAATCAATCTCTTCTTTCAGTAGTAAACAAAAAAACTAATTTACAATGAAATAAAACTCAAAGAAACAATGATCGCTCAATGCAAATTCCACATAAAATTCGCATGGACGATGGCAAGCAATTTATCAGATCTGCACAGTTATGTCATGTTGTCAACAGTGCCAATGGAGAAATTATAAAAACGACAGAGTTTGCAGGAAAAAAAAATTACATAACCCTATGGAAGAAAAATTCTTTTTAAAATGACATGAACCAAAACCAAACTCTCTTCTACTACTGCAATCTATTCACAATAAAACAAAGAATAATTCTAAATGACATTGATGTTATTGAGCTACTAGAGTTTTTGAGCTTCAAACCGAATTTTTTTTTGCAGCCTCCACAACAAAATATTGGATGACATTTAATAAAGAACACCAAAACTAAAATAAAAGTTGTCAACATGCTGAAAACAGATTCTGCTATACTTTTTGTATGGTTTGGGTTTGGTAGCTATCGAGATCCATGTCAAGTTGTGCATCAAATATGATACCAGATTTGCTTACATTGTCGCCCTCTCTCCCCTTCCTTTTCTTCTTCTGTAGCTGCCCTCATTTCTATTTCTAAAATCCCTATCTTTCTTCGTCCTCTGGGTAATCAAAAGTTCCAATTCTTTGACTCTGAACTTTGCCTCCAAAAACTTTGTAATCTTCAATCTAGAAGACTTGCTTGGAATGAAATTATTGCTCCATACCCATTGTAGCTGGCAACTCTCAAATTTCTTACCTGGAGAATTTATTCCTATTAGGAAACTTGCCTAACATGCAACTCCAAACGTTGAGTGCATGCATGCATGCATTTGATAGATTCTAATTCATAATTTTTTTTAATCTTCATATTATTTGGTAAATTTAAGTCAGATCGAATTAATATAGTAAAAGAAATTTTGTTAGGTTTAGGTGAACAAAACATTTGAACCCTTTTAAAGTTTCTTCTAAATTTTTATTTAAACAAGAAAATTTTAGAAAGAGTGTACAACAGATTTGTTTTAATGATGATTTTAATAATATTCGTTGTAGATTACACAATGAAGTTTATTGGGTTTCAATTATGAATATAAATAATGAAATTTACTTTTTCTTAATCATACATTCTTTTTGTGTAGGACAAAGAAGAAAATTAAATTATACATAAAAATATAAGAGTTTCTATGAGATATGTGGGACTTATTCTAAAATCCTTCCAAATATAAAAGTTTCAATTTGTTCAAAATTTCTATGGTATGTATATGATATGTTTTTATTTTGTTAAAGATATATAGAAAAGTTAAATTATTCACTATTTCTAGTTTTGTTTGAGAAATGTTTTATGTGGTTGTTTAGTTTATTTTGTTTATCAACTATTAGTAAAATGAACTAAGAATATTTTGATTTCTCTTTAATAAAGTTTATCTTAACATTTTGAATTCACATTTAAATGTTTACAGTCATTAATCTTATTTTTAAGCATACAAATAACATTATTTTATTTTATAAATAAGAAAATGAGATTTTATAAACACATACCCTCTAATATAATAACCCTTTCCTCAACTTTCCTATTTCTTTTTATTTTCACATTTTACATTCGCCTTCTCTATTTTTTTTCCTTTCCCATGTAGACAACCAATATTTAGAAATAAATTCCTCAAATATGGGTTATTTAGATATGACTGAAAGATATGTACTTGAAATATATTATTTATTTACAATGGTTTTATATGTCATGGTAGATAGTAGGAATAACAATCTCTCAATAAAAGAGAAAACAATATCTAACATTATTTATAAATAATAAATACTAGTCATTTGCTAAGTCAACATGATAGTCCAACCTTAGAAATAATTACTCAAGTTGGACAAATAGAAAATATTTTTTATTTAATATAATAATAATAATGAACATAAAGACAATAGACAAATGGAAGACATAAATGAGGGAACAAATCTAGAATATTTACAATTATTTTTTGTTATTTGAACAATTTGCATTTGATAATGTTATTAAAAATTTGCATTTTTTGTATTTAAATTTTAAGAACAATCAATTTAGTTACATTATAATAATTGATATGGCATGCAAATTGTGAAAGATTTTATTTAATGTAGATGCTTTATTTTAATGATAATTTAAAAAAATCACTCTCTATATCTTAGCGAAATAAGAAATCTCAATTACAACCTCTATATTGTTTTTCAACCTATTGGGCACTCATGATCATAATTTATAATTAATTAAAATTTAATAATATTTTTAAACAATAAATGAAACATATGTTGATAAATTTTAATTTATTTATAAATATTTTAATAGTTATTATTTTATAATATATAAATTTAATTGAATTTTAAAATAACAAATTAAATAAATAAAAAAAAAGTTATATATTGAAAACTTTTAATTAAAATTTAATAAAAATTTTAAACAATAAATGAAAATGAAAGTTAAATAATTATCCTAAATATTAGATAGTTGATAATTTGTAATTTATTTTTTAATATTTTAATGATTATTATATTATAATATATAAACTTAATTTAATTTTAAAATTAAAAATTTCAATAAATAAAAAATAAATTATATATTGAAAACTTTTACAAATTTTAAATTTAACCATATTAATATAGTTTATTTTTATTTTTAATATTGTAATTTAAATTACAGTTTTAATTATGGCATAATGTATTCAACCTCGGTTGTGTATTATCGACCAAAAAAAATAACACATTCTATTATATATTAGAAATTATTAAAAAAAAATATAATTAGTGTCTATATTTAATATACATACTATATTAGCTATAATTAGTATTATATATAATAATTTGTAACAAAAATTTTTAAATACCATAATTAATATATTATTATATATAATTCTCTCTCTCTCTCTCTCTCTCTCCCTCTCTCTCTCTCTCTCTCACACACACACACACACACACACACACAATCTCTCTATCTTTCCCCCTCTCTTTGTCTATTACTTGTCTCATTTCTCTCTCTCTCTCCACCTCTCCCACTTCCCCTATACATCTCTATCACTTACTCTTTATCTCCATATCTCTCTCTATATTTATCTATTCCCATAACTCTCTCTATCTCTCTTTCTATTACTCTCCCTCTTCATATCTCCCTTTATTTACATCTCTACCTCTATTTTTCATTCCCCGCTCTATCTATAGACATGGCCCCCTCTCTCTCTCCCTCTTCCTAAACTGTTATATCTATATCGCATTGCATCTATAGCTCTATCTCCCCATATTTCTTCTTCCATCTCTCCATCTATTTCTGTCTTCTTCTATTTATATCTCTCTACCCCTATATCCTTATCTTTATCATTTTATCTCTCACTCTCTCTATCTACATATTTATCTCTTCCATCTCTATTTATCCCTCTTTAGATCTATCAACATACTTATTTCTTCAAACTCTATCCATCTTTCTTTGGACTCTCTCTTTCCTCTTCACAACCATTTCCTTCTCCATCTACATCTTTATCTCTATCTTTATCCCCTAGATCCATCTCCTTACCCCTCTTTCTATCTATCTCTTTCTCCTTACTGACCTTATATATTGCACAAATATATGCAAAAAATAGACCATTTTCTTTTTCTATTTGACCTTACACACCTATTCGGCGTACCCATTGCACACCAAGGTGCAATTGCTAGTTTAATATAATTTAATAATTATTAGAAAATATCATGATATAGAATTTTGAAAACAAGAATAGTAGTAAAGTTTAACATTAACTTTAAAATTGAACAAAAATAGAAATTAAAATTGCTTATACTACTTGTATCATAGCTAGTCTAAATGGTTTAGTGAGAGTAAGCTAATATAGGTGTTGAAAATAATTTTCAAAAAATATCATGACATAGAACTTTGAAAACAAGATCAGTGATAAAGTTTAACATTAACTTTAAAATTGAACAAAAATAGAAATTAAAATTGTTTATACTGTTAGAACCATAGCTACTCTATGGTTTATTCATCCTTAGTATTATTATCTTTGTCGCTTTTGACGTGGCATACTCGCTATGCCATTACGATGTGGTGTATTCTCTATGTCATTATGATGATAATAGTGGGCATTACATGTTAGATCTGGGATGTAATTCAATGTTTTGATAAAAATAGTACAAATTTGTAGATAATAAGTTTTAGATTTGACCACTTCAAATGATACTTTTCTCTTATTCTTTAAGTTTTCACACCATGTTTTATTTTTCTTGAGAATAAATATTTTGATTTGTTTTAATTTCTTATAGACCGACTCATGTTTATGTTTCAACCATTCATGGCACTCACATTGGATTCATGGGTTGGGTCCATTTCTCTTGTTGGTATTAGCACTTCGCACAGGCCATTGACAATTGAGGACTACTGAGCTGCATCATCAACTTAGGTTTTTCCTTTTTCCTTTGTCCCTTTTCTTTTTTCTTATTTAAAAATTTAGGGTGTGGAATTTTGTCTTTTGGATATATTTTTGTATATTTTTTAAATTTTATTTTAAGTATTTTTTTGTCAAATTTTGGAATGTTATGACTGACAAAGGATTTTCCATTAATTACAACAAAGTTGCAATCATTGAAGTTGACGTGTTTGGTGAGGTTGACATGAATGATTAAATATGAAACTCAGTATGTACATGTGCTTAATGTTTTAGATTGTTTTCACGATCACTTTGTGTGACCACTATGGTTTGTTCTTTGTGTTTTTTGTGTATACCCTTCTATGATGAATTTTTAAGAGTAATTTTATAAATTTGGGATTTTTAATATTGGTACGCATTTCATTACTTTGTTTTGATGCTTTGAATATAAGTGAACTACAATAAAAATTGAGATTGATAGATTAAATCATTTATATGATAATTTATTACATTATAATATTCTTTCCTTTGTCTCTATAAAATATGTCCTACATGTTGATGATATAGCGTCGGTAGAAATCCTCCAGGCCGACTCAACAAGATCAAATGTGTGAATGGCCTATTGGCCTTACACATTTGATGAATCTATCAACTTATATTAATCCTTTAATATCTTTATTAAGTCACATATGCATTATCAGGTTTAATGATTAAACATACATTATCAAGTTTGACTTATCGGATTTGTTTCAAAGGGGCTGACTTTTGGTTAAAGTCCGCCACCCCTCATTTGAAGGCATGCGATGCTTCATGAAGGTCGTGCCTCCTTGATGAGAGCCGACTCTTGGATATCTCCTTTCCTTGGATATATATGGACGTGGTCTTCCCTCTTTGGAATAGAGATGAGACAACAAGTTCGATCATAATCAAACAGATTGAATTCATGTACAAGTAGATCAATTGATGGTGAGAAATATATGTAGCGTGCTTGGGGGTGACGATAAGAGCTTATCGTCTATGGTTGGGAAGGCAACATATCTGATGTTTGCCTGTGGTTAACGAGCACAACCTTAAAATCAACATGGTATCAGAGCAGGTTCCTTCTATAGAAGTCTAACCGCTTGAAGGTAGATCCTGTGCTCTCAAGTGAAATTCAATCAAAAATAATTGCAGATTTAAGATCTCTTCCAGATCGAAAGGCTACTACAGAGGATAATGTAGCGATAACACTCGTTGACCTCCTCCCTTCTCAATGGCGTCAGTCAGAGGTCTAAACAAATTAGGTGGCAATCAAGGGATCGAGTATCCCCAGGCCTCGAGAACAAGTATGATAGCCCAAGATCCTTTGCGTCTGAAGTTCCGTGGGGAAACATAGACAACAACCTATGCAAAAGGTTGTCTGCTACCCAGTCACATGATTTCGCCCAAGATTTCAAAGCTCGACATTGTCAATGTTGAAAGATGTCGGCTTATGACTCAAACTCGGGCTGCTATGGTTGAAGAGGTTTGTGTGCTCAATACAAATTCTTTGAAGAAGAAGAAAGGGCT
Organism: Cryptomeria japonica; assembly: GCF_030272615.1. Taxonomy (NCBI): domain Eukaryota; kingdom Viridiplantae; phylum Streptophyta; class Pinopsida; order Cupressales; family Cupressaceae; genus Cryptomeria; species Cryptomeria japonica. The sequence continues at coordinate 129,447,798 of NC_081408.1, forward strand.
AGAGATGGAGCTCGCATCCCTGTGGAATAGGTACTTGGATTGGCTTTATCAACATAAGGAGCTTAGATTGTATATCGATGTCAGCCAAATTAGGTTTACGGATGAATTCGTGGAGGCAATGGAACCCAAGTTTCAAAGCGCTTTTAAGGCCTTGGAAGAGCTTGAGTTTGGTTTGATTGCCAATCCGAATGAGGGCCGCATGGTTGGGCATTATTGGCTCAGTAAGTCTAGTATTTCTCCCAATCCTAATTTGCGACAACAGATTAATAGAATGCTTGACGCTATCTGCAAGTTTGTTGACGATGTAATCAATGTCAAGGACGACCTCTCTGCTCAGAGCATTGCTCGATTCTTGTTGCCAACTTCCCAGTGTGAATTCATTTTGAATTTGGTTTTGGAAGAGTTGCAGAAGCATCTGTGGGCGGTGGAGATAGATGCAAGAGCTACACGTTGCATTGGCACTGCTCTCAGCATGGCCACGGGACTGGTTGGGGCTTGTGTGCCTGACACTACTGCCTGAATTATGTTTTTCATTGGCGGTCCCTCTACCCAAGGTTTAGGCATTGACGAATCTCTATTCAAGGAAGGAAGAATCAACATTTAGAGGGAGCCTGACATTTCAGCTTCAGAGGGAGCCACGTCATCATGAAGATTTGGTTAATGCATTTTTCTATGTGATGGAGAAATTTGAAGTGAAAGCCCTTGTTAATGAGCTCTTCTTTGAGAGAGAGAATTTTGAGGTGCAATCTCTTGTTTATGAGTTCTTCTCTGTGAGAGAGAAGTTTGAGGTGCAATCCATTGTTAATGAGTTCTTCTCTGTGAGGAGAAGTTCGAGGTGCAATCCCTTGTTAATGCATTCTTCTCTGGGAGAAGTTTGAGGTGAAAGCCCTCGTTCCACCCTTTGTGAGTAGGTGTGGTGGATCCACCCTCTATGAGTAGGCATGGTGGAGATGCATTCTTCTCTGTGAGAGAAGTTTGAGGTTTCAACCCTTGTTGTGCATTCTTCTCTGTGAGAGAAGTTTGAGGTTCCACCCTTTGGGATTAGATATGGTGGATGTCATGTGAGAGACTCCATGACTTAGCATTTGTGTATATTCACCCTCTGGGAGTAGCCATTGTGGTCAAACATCACGATGAAGTGATATGCTATCACGATGAGGTGATAAGCTTCTTTCATTCACATGAGTGTAGTCATTATGTTAGTCATCACGATGAGGTGATGTGACTTGTAGAGATTAAGAAGGATTCCTCCCTAGTTAAGAAGGAGTGTTGATGATATAACATCAGTATAAATCCTATAGGCCGACTCAACAAAATCAAATGTGTGAATGGCCTATTGGCCTTACACATTTGATGAATCTATCAACTTATATTAATCCTTTAATATCTTAATTAAGTCACATATGCATTATCAGGTTTAATGATTAAACATACATTATCAAGTTTGACTTATCAGATTTGTTTAAAAGGGGCCGACTTTTAGTTAAAGTCTTCCACCCCTCATTTGAAGGCATGCAATGCTTCATGAAGGTCGTGCCTCCTTGATGAGAGCCAACTCTTGGATATCTCCTTTCGTTGGATATATATGGACGTGGTCTTCCCTCTTTGGAATAGAGACGAGGCAACAAGCTCGATCATAATCAGGTAGATCAAATTCATGTACAAGAAGATCAATTGATGGTGATAAATATATGTAGCGTGCTCAGGGACGATGATAAGAGCTTATCGTTTATGGTTGGAAAGGCAACATATCTGATGTTTGCTTGTGGTTAACGAGCACAACCTTAAAATCAACACTACACACATCTATTTTGTCTAACAAATAGACTGAAAACCCTTTAAAAAAACGTTTCCCATATTGACTGTGATTTTGATCAAATTGAGAGAGAGAACTCCCTTGCACATAATATAAGCAAACAATAGCGAATTCAAACATGTTTATTTTTATTTTGCAAAACAAAACTTATCTTACAGTTTGCTATGCTGCAAACATCATTTACATTCTATTGCTACTCTGCAAAACAAAACTCTCTAAACACTAGTTCAAAATAGTTTTAAATATATTTTCAAGATAGTTTTCAATATATTTGAAATTGCAACTTCACTCTTAAATTGTTTTCTCTCCCAATCCAATGCCCTTTGCTTGCTAAACATTTGGCTTTGATTTTTTTTTTTATTCTTTAAACTCCAACAAACCTTTCTTTTCTCCATTTGCTCTGTTCTTAATAACCTTTCACTTCACCTTCCTTACCTCCTCATTCTCTATACATTTTAACCTTTGTTTCCTTGCACATGTATTTTTTTTCTTTCTTGCACTTATTTATTACTTCTCTTCTTTAATATGCACTTTCCTTCATTGTTCTGATGTGCTTGTGCTTCTATTTTATTTCTGTTTAATTAAGTCTACAAGTTCTTTTTTCTTCTAGCATGGATGCCTTCCCTCTTTATTTTTTATTCTATAGATTTTAATCTCAATTTGGGCGCTTCAATCAATTTTCTCTCTCTGCCCACATTCTCCTCTATTTTCCATGCACTTTACCATTCTAACTTATTCAGCTCTTATGCAAATTTGATTTCTCTTCCTTGCACACTCTACTCTGATTCTCTCCCATTTCTCAAATTGCAACTTTGTTTTAAACATAAAAATCTCATCCTCATGCCATCTCCAATCAAGAACTTCTTCAAATTCTATGCCCCTTTGTGTACTCTGCCTTAAAATTGTTCAACTTTTCCAACGTAGTGTAGTCCTAGAGGAGGTGTTTCCACTTCATCATTATAATCTACAAAAATAAAAGTAATTTGATTCGCTTTGCCTCTCTAATAATTACTCTTAATATTATTATTGTTTAAGACTTTTGTTCAAGTTCTTACGTTTTAATGGGATGGACTATCTTCACACTTGTTTCCCAATAATGTCGTTGTTTATGGATTCTTGATCTTTTCTTTTCACATCCCATACCTCTCTATTTTTCTATGGCCCTCATGATTGTCTCTCTCACACACATAACATCATTAATTATTATTTACCTTTTTAAATCTTACAAAACTTCTTTCCATTCAGTACATAGACCCTAGATTGAAAGTCATTCCACATGGAAAATAACCCTACAATATTTCACCGCCCATCTCTAGTTGCTAAGTCATTTATAGTAGTGTTGTTCTTGTGAAATCAAAGCAATAAGGGTGATGAGACACTAGATATATGCTAGAATGCGGTCTAGATGTCTAAACATTTGGAAAACACTTTGGTATGCAACATGAACACAGATCAGGATGAATAATTTGCCCAATTTAGGTGCATAATAAATGATTAACATTTCTTCAAGAAATTGAACATATTTCCATTTATGTGAACCATAGAGTATAGTTTGACTGATCAAAAAATAAATGCAAGAGAATGCTATCCCTCTTTTAAGTAATGTAGGTCTAGTGTCAAAGAATGCAATACTTTGATGTTGTGATTCAAAAAAATTGTATTGCACCAACAGGAGAAATGGTTGTTAGGGATGCAAAATTTTTTAAATAAAAATAGTTGTTAGGGACCGTGCAAACATTTTCATAATTTCAAGAATGGATCGTGTTATTATGAACTGGTAATAGCTGATCAAGGGTTCATTTGTTTCTCTGAAAATAATGAAGAAACTAAAGATGATAAATAAAAGGAAGTGTATAAATGTTGCAACATCTGGAAATGCACTTGTGAATTTTTTATTTATTTTTATATCTATTTCTTCAAATGCCTCAAAGTTTGTAACCCATGTGATTTCTATTTTTATTTGTTTGTCGATGTTGTTAAATATGTAAATCTTTTAGTATCTTAAATTTTATTTAGTTGCATTATCATTTTTACTTCCTCAATATGTTGACTAATTTATGACCAAATTGGTATGATAAGAAGGATCTTACAGTGAGTTGAACAACTTTTTGAATTAGTTATTTTTCATTATGTTGTATTCAAAATAACAAGAGATGGAATCAGGCATGCACCATTTCTTTAGTTATATTTTGGTCAAGTATAGACTTGAGACATTGTAATTGATGCCCTCCTAAATGACACAATGTTAGTTTAAGATCAATCAACACAAAACACACAAGACGTTAGAGTTAATCAATCAAAAACCAAACACATGAAGGCATTCCAAAAGAGACACTAAAAGAGACATGCTAAATATATCTAATAAATAGAACAAATGATCATGAGACATCTCCAACTGCCTCTTAGCATGGCCTTAGCTTCTTCTCCCTTGTTCCTCTCCTCTCCAAGTTCCAAAATAGTGTAGCTCTCAGCAGCTTTTTGCACTATGGATGCTTATGGAGGATTGAGATTGTAGAATAGCTCCAAACATGAAATGAAAAGCTATTTTAATGCTAAAATGATGTATTTTAACCAAAAAGACAAGATTTAGTTATGCTATGCTAAATGCTCTCTAAAATGGCTATAGTCTAAATGCATACAAGTTTTCAAGATCCAGATTATGAAGGAATAGGCTCTATTTATAGGAAAAATGGAGCAATGGATGGCCAGGATTGAAAGGTTTAATCAAGGGTCAAGCTTGAAAGTTGGGAATCCATGTGCACAATTTGCACCAATGAAATGGTGACAAATGTCAACATAGGGTTGTGTTGAAAGAAGAGGTTGGAGGCATTAAAGGCCTGAGAAGACCTCATGGTTATCTAAAGGCTAAGAGTCAAGCCTAAATTAGGATTACCCACTGAATTAGGAATTAATCCAAGGATAAACCTTTGTGCAAATGATTAAGAGATAATTATGGTCAAAGCATTAAAGGCCTGATGAGACCCTTGGGTTGGGTAGAGGTTGAGTCAAAACAAATGTTTTAACCATGTGGGAGGGTTGAATTAACCATTAATGGTTATTGGAGACTTTGGGGAATTAAGTGGTTGAAAGTTGGAAGCCTTTAATGGTTTTCAAAGACTTTGAAGAATTAAGTGGTTGAAGGTTGAAAGCCTTTAATGGTTATCAAAGACTTTGGGGTCTTTGAGAAGTGACTCCATTTTGCTTAAGAATGTGACAATATTTAGGGGATGGATTAGGCTAATTAGGAAGGGGTTAGAAGAATCTAGAAGGGGATTAGATTTTTGCAAGTGAATTTGGTGGGTGAGGGAAAATAGGATTTTATTTAAAATAAAAATTCATTTATTTCAAAATGTGTGCAAGTTGCATTTGTAGGAAAATGCAAGTGGGGGGAGGATAATGATTTAAATAAATGTTTTATTTAATTTATTTAAAAGAGGAAAAGGGGATTTTAATTAAATAAATTGATTTATTTATTTAATTAAATTGGAATTTTGATTTAATGAATTAATTAAAATAAATTGAATAATTTATTTAATTAATAGAAGAATGTTTGGGGATGAATTAATTAAATATTAATTTAATTAACTGATGGCTAGTGGATTTTTAATCAAATAAATAGCGAATATTTATTTAATTAAAATGGACAAATTTATGTGACTACATTTGCCCCTCTTTGAGACGGTGTAGTTTATCGCATCGTTTCAAAGAAAGAAAAATTGGTGTGAAGAAATGCCCCATAAAATGTAAATTTAATGGGTGGTATGCCCCCTCGAGAGATGGGCCGAAAAATTTCAAAAAATCGGGCGATCTCTCAAAAAAGAATGAAAATTGGCAGGGCGGTAGAAGAGAAGAAGTGAGGTATACTGGGGAAAAATAGAAGAAATCGGGGGAAACATGGAGAAATGGGGGGCTCGGGAAGTTCACGGGGACCACGGCGATGAGCGGGGCGAAGTTACGGTAACGGCAGGGGGTATAAATGGGGTGAAAGGGGTGAAAATAGGATCATTTGTGACTGCGTCCAGTTGAAAACTAGAGCTCTGACAGTGACATTTGGAGGAGCAAGGAGCAGCTACGATGCTGTTTCCGATCACCGAGCACCGATTTGAGCGAGTGCGACGATTCCAGCGCCCAGCCGACTATGGACCAGCGGTACGCAAATTCGAAAACTTCTTTTTCAGGCATTTTTAGTAGGTTTTTAGCTGAGTCCAAGTCAAGTCGGAGCAAGAGCGCTGGAACTAGGTTTTTAGCGCTTTTGCTCCTTGAATTAGCGCTATTGTGCCGCAATAGCGCTTTTGCACACTGGTTTGAGCGCTTTTGCCAGTATTTAGCGCTTTTGTAGGCAAGTTTGAGCGCTTTTGATAAATTAGCGCTAGTGTATGGGTAATTGAGTGCTATTGACTCGTAATAGCGCTATTGTATAGTGTTTTTAGCGTGTTTGTTTTTGTAGCGCTATTGTAGAGCTGTTTGAGCACTATTGAGGTTGTTGTACCGCTATTGTATAGAATGAGCGCTATTGTAGATGAATTAGCGCTTTTGCCTTAGGATAACGAGATGCCCCAGTTTCAGACAAAATAAATCTCCTGATGCCGAACGATTGATGGATGGCGAGATGAAGTGGGAGTTGTTTTGAACCATAGCAGCTCGATGAGACTTAGGTCATTTGTTAGGATAAATGCCTCTTGAAGTCTAGGCGGCCATGATTGCTTACCTGTTGAGACCCGAAGATACTTGATCAAAGTATCTGATGATAGTCTAGGTTTAAACTTAAGAAAGTTTGATAACAAAACAACTGATGGTGGTTTTATGAATGTCTATGTGCAGGAGGATCTGCGCGTGTTGCAGTTACGCGAGCGCCACCCCGCGACACAGGGGTTGCGAGATCGTTTGACGCAGCTAGAGATTGACTGTATTGCGGCTACTGGCCTGTACGAGGTGATGCACATGCCCGTGATTTGGATGAATCACGGCTTGATCACAGCATTAGCAGAGCGATGGCATAATGAGACGTGCACATTCCATCTAGCTCAGGGAGAGATGACGGTGACATTGGAGAACGTGTGGCGTATCCTCCGGATTCCGATTCGGGGTGAGCTGGTGACATATGATCGATCTTGGGGGACGGTGTCTTGCCAGAGGATTTTTGATGAGGACGTATTCATTGATGATGGCTCGATTGCCTGGGAGGATATAGCGGCACTATATGAGCCCCTTCCAGCAGTTTTGTCAGGGATTGTGGGAGGACTTCTGTGTCCAGACAGGCGGTCACATGGATTGGCGGTTGGATGGGGACAGGTGATAGAGATGATGGTGACAGAGGGGACCTGATATGCCTGGGGGCCGTACGTGTTAGCGCACATGTATCAGGAGTTACACGAGGTAGTGTACAGAGGGCGGGGGTCTCTTGCAGTGGGCATGACGCTACTGCATGTGTGGGCATGGGAGCACCTACCAGTGACTCGACCAGTGAGTCTAAGATTCTGAGCCGTGGACCAGCCCTATATGTTTATGTATAGTGGTATGATGAGTCAGCCCCACTTGGGGAAGTTAGAGTGGTGGCGGCGGGCATTGGATGACCTGGATGCAGTGATCTGGCGGCCATACTTGGAGTGTGAGCCATGGGAGATGATGCGGAGGCACTACCTTATTGCTTTATGACTCGATTCCTCATTGGGAGGACCTCTTATCATGTGGAGAGACAGGTGCCGGGACGGGTGATGAGGCAGTTTGGACGGCAGCAGGGACTACCTAGCGGATCAGGGGAATATGCACGGGTGATCCGGGAGCGGTATGCATGGGGTCCAGTGCTACCGTATGATCAGGCACTTGCAGAGTTCTGGACATTGCAGGCGAGGCCATGGGACTTACGACAGAGGGTCGTGGATGCAGGGGTTACAGCTGAGTATACACAGTATCGGGCGGCGCACCCGATCCTACGGATATCAGACCCAGCTGAGCCGATCCCATCGTTTGAGGATGAGAGGGGACGAGGACGGAGAGCAGGAGGCCGAGGAGGAGGAGATGGAGGAGGAGGTGGAGGAGGAGGAGGAGGAGGTGGAGGAGGTGGTGGAGGAGGTGGAGGTTTGGGGATGCCGAGACAGCGGAGAGGGAGAGGTGGATTACCGCTGCAGATATCACAGGGTCCTTTGATGCAGGGAGGAGTGCAGCTGAGTGGGAGGGGGATGGAGAGAGAGATCTCGATGGATACAGGTGCAGGAGAGGGGGGTGGAGGGGAGGGTGGTGCAGGGGGTGATACAGGTGCAACAGCCATGGGGGAGGGAGCTACAGGGGATCTGCAGGATCATATGATAGGTTATTTGCAGACCCGGGTAGAGAGATTAGAGGCCGAGGTAGCAGCTAGGGATGTGCAGCTATTTGCACGAGAGTCAGAGCTGACAGTGGTGCTGCGGGAGAGGGATACTGCGGTGGAGAGATTGGCGGAGCTGCAGGAGAGAGTGCGGACTGGAGTAGGAGCACAGGGTCCTACTGGGGAGATTATGAGGCAGTTTGGGCGAGCACAGGCTGAGATAGAGTACTGGCGAGGTTTATATGAGCAGGTTGTGCCATTTAGTCAGCGAGCTCTTAGTTATACCCAGATGCGACAGTCGAGATCCGAGCGATCATAGAGGATGCAGAGCAGTGGGGGAGTGATGGGTCCTTTGAGGCGGGATAGATCAGGAGATGCAGGAGGGAGCGGGGGTTTGATTGTTGGGAAAAATGGTGTCTCAACCTTGCATTTATGCGAGGTTACTATTTATAGTAAGTTTTTATTTGAGCACGAAATGGTGCGAAACTCTCCCTGAAGCTTCTGGTTGGCTAGATAAGCATTCCTGTAAAGTTGCGTCGCAAGGTCACAGCTAGTTTTGAAGATATTAAAGTTTTCGTCTTGGAGGGGTGCAATAAAATGTTTAAACTTAATTTTGGGGACTTTAGAGGCTCCGAAACGCCCTGAAAAGTTGCCGTAACCGGCGAAGCGGGTTACGAGGTGATAGAGCACTTCGCGAGCTTTCCGGCGCTTCAAACGGTTCGTCAATCGGACACCCGGTTCTCAAGTTATGGCCTTCGGAAGTTTGTACTCCTGAAATAGGAAAAATAATTTGTATCGGATACATAAATGAGCTATAAAAGGGAGCGACACGTGTTGATGTGTGCTTTAACATGTCATAGAAGGGAGATAAGGTCGGCTACACCTTATTGGGTGGTTTTAGCCCATGGTTTTGTAATACCGTTTGATGGTTTCTTGTATTGTATCTCCTATTTATGAGGTGTGTGAGATAGAGGTTGTGTGTAAGAGTCCTATGGCTATTGAGTTGCCTCTGAATCTCTGTTTAGTGCTACTCCTGCGAAGAGCTTGCTCTGCAAGTATTTTGTAATCTGTTTTTGATTGCTGAATAAAATATTGAGCTGCTTTTGGAGGGTGGGGTTTTTCTCCCGAAAGGGTTTTCCCCACGTAAATCACTGTGTTGTGGTATGAATGCTATTATATCTATTTCTATTTTCTGTAACTGTTGTAATGATCTGAAAAAGTTTTGCATTACCCTCCTCTCAAGGTTAGTGTAGGAAGTTGTTTCCGCTACTTAACTTCCTTACAAGTGGTATCAGAGCCTGATCACCTTTGGTTTCAATTGTGGGCAGTTGGGTTTTTTGAACTAATCCAGATTTGAGTGGGAGCTTGTGCAGAAGACATTTTTTGATCTTGTTGCAGGAATATTCAAATGGCGAGTTCGTCAGGGAGAATAGAGGTGGAGAAATTTAATGGAAGTAATTTTGAGATGTGGAAGCTGAAGATGGAAGATCTGTTAATAGATCGAGATCTTTGGGATGCTGTTGATGCGAATGTCCAAAGGCCCTCAGATCCTACTGCGGTAACTCAGTATGATGTTATGGACCGAAAAGCCAAGGGTCTAATCAGACTGTGCCTGGCAGACTCTGTTCTAATCAATGTCCATGAAGAGAACTCTGCAAAGAAGCTATGGACTAAGCTTGGTGAGATGTATCAAGTGAAATCCTTATTAAATCAAATTTTCTTAAGAAAGAAATTGTATTCCTTGAAGATGGAAGAGGGTGGACGAATTGCAGACCACCTAGAAGCATTCAATATGATTGTGGCTCAATTAGTATCCGTCGGTGTTAAGATGGATGAGGAGGAGAAATGTCAGATCTTGCTTTGTTCTTTGCCTGATTCGTGGGATTCTCTTGTTATGGCTATCGGTAGTACTTCTGTTGTTTTGAAATCTGAAGACGTGGTGGGTGCCCTACTCGGTGAAGAGATGCGAAGGAAGGTATCCATCAGTTCAAAGGAAGCCCTAACCGTTCGTGGAAGACCTAAGGAGAAAGGCAAGAAGAATGAGAAGCGCGGCAAGTCCAAATCCAAAGGGAGATCGAAATCTCCTGGAAAGTCCAAAGTCATTTGCTGGAATTGCGGTAAACCGGGTCACATCCGTAAGGACTGCAAAGAAGAAAAGAAGAAGAAAAAGAAAAAGTTCGATTCTGATTCTGAGTCCGACAAGGAAGATGGCGATGCATTTATTGCGGCTTTGGCGACTCATGCAGGTAATGATGCCTGGCTAATTGACTCAGGTGCATCTTTTCATATGACTTCCAATAGAGATTGGTTTTCTGAATATGAAGGATTTAATGGAGGTAAGGTGTACCTGGGTGATGATTCACATCTAGACATTGTTGGTCGAGGTAAAGTTAGAATCAGGTTTTCTGATGGTAGAATAAAAAGGATTAATGGTGTGTTGCATATCCCTGGATTAAAACGAAACCTGTTATCTGTGAGCAAACTAATAGATGCAGGTGTGCAGGTAGTCTTTTCTGAAGCAGGATGTAAGATGATTAAGGGTGCTATGGTAGTTGCTAGAGGTGTCAGGTTTGGCACTTTGTATAAGCTTGAAGCATACACTATTGAGTGTAATAGCACTTCTGTAAAAAGTAAATCTGCGGATACTTCACTGGAAGATTTGAAGGTTTCACCTTCAGCAGATGGAAATGGTTTTTGGGTACCTAAGGGTGCTCTTTCGTCTGAAGCAAAGTTACCTGCAGAGAAGACTATGTTATGGCACCAGAGACTTGGCCACATTGGAGAAAAGGGTCTAAGGACCTTGAAAAATAAAAACCTTGTTGAAGGTTTGAATGATTGTAATCTTGACTTTGATTTCTGTGAGCATTGCATTTATGGAAAACAAAACCGCGTTCAGTTTTACTCGAGTTCTCATAAAACTTGTGGTATTTTGGATCTTATCCATTCTGATGTGTTTGGTCCAGTAGATGTCTCTTCGATTGGAAAATCCACATATTATGTTTCATTTATTGATGATTTTAGTAGAAGGACATGGGTATATTTTCTAAAGAGTAAATCTGAAGTTTTTAGTCGTTTTAAAGAATTTAAAGCAATGGTTGAGTTGCAGACTGGAAAGAAAATAAAATGTTTGAGAACTGATAATGGCGGTGAGTTTTGCTCTAATGATTTTGATAGATTCTGTAAAGACTGTGGAATTAACAGGCAGAAGACAACTCCGTATTCTCCACAGCAGAATGGAGTTGCAGAAAGAATGAACAGGACACTGATGGAAAAGGCTAGGAGTATGTTGAGTGGTGCTAGTCTCGAACAAAAGTTTTGGGCTGAAGCTGTTGCCACTGCTTGCTACCTGATTAACAGGTCTCCTACATCAGCTCTTGTTGATAAAACGCCTATGGAAGCATGGTCAGGTCACAAGCCTTCATTGAGACATCTTAGAGTTTTTGGTTGCGAGGCATATGCACATGTGCCAAAGGAGAAGCGAACAAAGTTGGAGAACAAGGCTGTGAAATGTATCTTCATCGGGTATAGTTATGGTGTGAAAGGATACAAGCTTTGGGACCCTGTTGCACAAAAGGTAATTCACAGTAGAAGTGTTATTTTTAGAGAAATTAAGTCTCCTTCTGTTACACTGCAGCCAGAACAGACTAAAAAAGAAGATGTGATTCAACTTCCTTCTACACCTGAAAGAGTTGAATCGAGACCCCTAGATAGGCAAGAATTTGAGGAGAGCTCGTCTAGCTCTGAATCTTCAGAAGAAGAGGAAGAACCTCCAACTCAGCTTGTTCGAAGGTCTACAAGACATAGACAACCACCTGAAAGGTATTCACCTGATGATTGGAGATGTATTTTTGCTTTGAATACTAGTGTGGATGAACCGAAATCTGTAGAAGAGGCATTAGGTATGAATGATGCAGAATCCTGGAAGATTGCTATGGAGGAAGAAATGGCAGCTTTGAAAAAGAATGATACATGGGATCTTGTACCATTGCCTGAAGGACGAAAACCTGTTGGTTGTAAATGGGTGTTCAAGAAAAAGATTGGTTCAGATGGAAGCATTGAGAAGTATAAAGCAAGGTTGGTTGCAAAAGGCTACTCTCAGGTTGAGGGTGTTGATTACGGTGAGATATTTTCTCCTGTTGCAAAAATGACGTCCATTAGATTTTTGCTTTCTATTGCTACTGCTTATGATTTAGAGGTTGAGCAAATGGATGTGAAAACTGCTTTCCTTCATGGTGATTTGGAGGAAGATATTTATATGACACAGCCAGAGCACTATGTGGTGAAAGACAAAAGTAATTTGGTCTGTAAATTGAAGAAATCTTTGTATGGCCTCAAACAAAGTCCTAGGATGTGGTACCAGAAATTTGATACATATGTGTTGAGTTTGGGATTTGAACGATCTAAATCAGATCACTGTGTTTATTATAAATCTTATGGTGATCATTTCTTATTCATTGCATTGTATGTTGATGATATGTTATTCATTGGCAAAGGGAAAGGTATGATTTTAGAACTGAAGTCTCAGCTCGCTGCTAAATTTGAAATGAAAGATCTTGGTGCAGCAAAGCACATTCTTGGGATGGAAATTAGAAGAGATAGGGCGAACAGAAAGCTATGGCTAGGCCAAAGTAAGTATGTGAATTCAGTGTTACAGAGGTTCAACATGCAGAATTGTAGACCATTGAGTGTTCCTTTTACAGTTGGAATGAAACTATCTGTTTCAGATTGTCCTACATCCCCATTGGAGATGGAAGACATGAGCAGAGTGCCTTACCAGAGTGCAGTTGGAAGCTTGATGTATGCTATGGTCTGTACTAGACCAGATATTGCCCAAGCAGTGGGAGTACTTTCTAGATATATGTCTAATCCTGGTAGAGTTCATTGGGATGCAGTCAAAAGAGTCTTCAGATATTTGAAGGGTACTTCAGAGTATTCTTTGTGTTATCATGGTAATTCAGTTGGAGACATGACTTCCCTTGATATCCATGGTTATGTGGATTCAGATTGGGCAGGTGATATTGATAGCAGAAGATCCACCAGTGCTTATGTGTTTACTTTGTTTGGTGGTGCAATTAGTTGGATGAGTAAGCGACAGGCTGTGGTTGCTTTATCCACTACTGAAGCAGAGTATATGGCAGCTACTCATGCTTGTAAAGAGGCCATTTGGCTTAAGAGACTGTGTTCGGATATTGGAATAAAACAAGGTACAGTGACAATTTACTGTGACAGTCAGAGTGCAATTAGCCTAGCTAAGAACCCGACATTTCATGCCCGGACCAAACATATTGATGTTCAGTATCATTTTGTTAGAGATATGGTCGAAGATGGTAGGGTGAAGCTGGTTAAGGTGGACACTTTGACGAATGTTGCAGATGCTTTAACTAAGGCTGTGAGCACAGAGAAGTTCAGATGGTGTTCAGAGTCTATGGGCCTTATGGCCCCTAGCAATTGATTCATTGTTTTGACATTCCCTTCGGCTCATGCAAGGTGTTCGACAAGTGGGAGATTTGTTGGGAAAAATGGTGTCTCAACCTTGCATTTATGCGAGGTTACTATTTATAGTAAGTTTTTATTTGAGCACGAAATGGTGCGAAACTCTCCCTGAAGCTTCTGGTTGGCTAGATAAGCATTCCTGTAAAGTTGCGTCGCAAGGTCACAGCTAGTTTTGAAGATATTAAAGTTTTCGTCTTGGAGGGGTGCAATAAAATGTTTAAACTTAATTTTGGGGACTTTAGAGGCTCCGAAACGCCCTGAAAAGTTGCCGTAACCGGCGAAGCGGGTTACGAGGTGATAGAGCACTTCGCGAGCTTTTCGGCGCTTCAAACGGTTCGTCAATCGGACACCCGGTTCTCAAGTTATGGCCTTCGGAAGTTTGTACTCCTGAAATAGGAAAAATAATTTGTATCGGATACATAAATGAGCTATAAAAGGGAGCGACACGTGTTGATGTGTGCTTTAACATGTCATAGAAGGGAGATAAGGTCGGCTACACCTTATTGGGTGGTTTTAGCCCATGGTTTTGTAATACCGTTTGATGGTTTCTTGTATTGTATCTCCTATTTATGAGGTGTGTGAGATAGAGGTTGTGTGTAAGAGTCCTATGGCTATTGAGTTGCCTCTGAATCTCTGTTTAGTGCTACTCCTGCGAAGAGCTTGCTCTGCAAGTATTTTGTAATCTGTTTTTGATTGCTGAATAAAATATTGAGCTGCTTTTGGAGGGTGGGGTTTTTCTCCCGAAAGGGTTTTCCCCACGTAAATCACTGTGTTGTGGTATGAATGCTATTATATCTATTTCTATTTTCTGTAACTGTTGTAATGATCTGAAAAAGTTTTGCATTACCCTCCTCTCAAGGTTAGTGTAGGAAGTTGTTTCCGCTACTTAACTTCCTTACAAGTGGTATCAGAGCCTGATCACCTTTGGTTTCAATTGTGGGCAGTTGGGTTTTTTGAACTAATCCAGATTTGAGTGGGAGCTTGTGCAGAAGACATTTTGTAATGCTTTATGTATGGAAATGCTATGATGATATATGCTTATGTTTTGATGTATGAACAAGATTTTATTGTGATGCAATGATGAGATGATTTATATATGTAATATAATGATGTGATGATTTATGTGATGAGGTTAATGCAATAGTTTTGAATAAATGATATGTATGTATAAATATGCATCTAGATGTGTTTGTAGATGAATGTAATATGGATAAACAAAATGTTTTAAGTGCAAAGGTTTATATGATGATATAAAAATGAATGCAGATGGATAAACAAATGTAAAGTACAAGTGTTTATATGATGATATTAAAATGAATGCAGATGGATAAACAAATGTAAAGTACAAGTGTTTATATGATAATGCCTAAATGAATGATTCTAAATGCGTTTTTAAATATGTTTGTAAGTGCCAATGATAATGGGATGATACGATAATTGATGGGGATAATAACTGCTCCTTAATGTAATGATAATAAATGCAATGTGAATGAATCTTACAATGAGCATAATAAGATACTTAGTAATGGATGAATGCATCTTTTAATTATAAAGAAATGAATGCAAATGATTAATGATGAAAAGATAATAAAATGATAATGGATGAATGCTGATCAAATTATTTAATACAATCAAAGACAATTTGATCTCATGAATGAATATATTTATTTATGATTGATGCAATGATGCAAATGATTTGAATGAAAACGAATGTCCATAATGAACTATATGCAATGTTTAAATTTTTAAATGACATGAATGGACGTAATGCAAGATGCACCTAAATGCAAGGATGATATGATCATGAGGAATGCAAGGTTTTTAAGACTTTGCATGATGCATTGATGATGTATCGGAGTACTCGGTCGTGATTGTATCCAAGACCAGCTTTTATTAATCATTTTTGCATGTAAAAAGCCTACCTATGAATGAATGGATGGGTGATATGCAACGGAATGCAAGATATAAACAGATGAGGTGAAATGACGATCCATAGTGCTCTATTTTCATCATTGAGCTTTAAAATGTTGGAAGAGAATACAAGCATCTTGACACAATGATTCAAGATGACCTAAGTATTTCTTTCATGGATTTTAATATAGCAAGTGAATACAAACGACTTGATATAAGGGTCAAGTCGACTAGAGTATTGCTTGCAGAACAGACAAGGATTATCTCCTTTCGTGCATGACTTGGATCGTCCTCCTTGATCTTAGGCTGATCAGATCCTGAGACAAGTGCATACCATACTAAGAAAATAAAACCTTTATCCAATTTGGAGGAAGAGGAACCAAAGAATGAGCATTGTACCTGCAACCAAACAGCATATATACATAAAGAATAAAGAATAAGGATCCTTGGTAATGGTTCATGTCCATATGGTCGAGGTATACGCTGTAGTCAGCAAGCCGTAGTGATTTATGACTGCATTTTTGCATAAGATCACGTAGCTTAGTGAACTTCCCACGTAGACACCATTAGTACATGCCCCAGAACTTCATCGAAAATAATGCGCAAACGATACAAAACAATGTTGAAAGATTCTGATACCGATACACAAACAATTATACTCACAAATCAACCAAGTATTTGATAGCCTAACAGAATTTTCTTGTCAAAGAAAATGTCATCTTGTCTTTGTTTTGGTAAGGAAGGATGCATCCTTGTTTTAAAGACAGGTTGGATTGTTGATGTTGATTGTGTTGGTTTGATTGGTAAATGGTCAGTGTGTGAGTAGTTGTCAATGTTTATTGTGTATCTGATCGAATGAATATGTATAAAGTGTTGTCATGTTTTTGGGTGATTTTCGATGGTTTTTCGATGTTTTTGGATTTTGTGAATCATTTTTGAATGTTTTTGGTTTTTGTATTGTTTTTAAATGTTTTTGATATTTTCTGGGACATTTTTGAATGTTTTTGATATTTTCTGATGATTGCCTGAATGAAGAGCATAATGACACATAAGACAATGTAGAATCCACTTCCATCAATAGGTCAATAGGTTAAGGGTATTGCCCCCAGTTTTAAACCTGACTATGAAAAAGGTGGGATGCATGGAGTACTCTCTTAATTGCAGATCAAATAACAAGCCATGGTTGGGATGGATGGATGTGTGTGTGCATGAATGTGATCGCAACGAGCCTGAAAGATACTGGAGCCATTGCCTTTATGAGTGGCGCCTATTTGCCAGGTTTTCACCATCGCACTTACCCAAGGTGCCACCGGAGTGGTTGTTCACCGTTTGGATGCATGATTTTTCTTGAATTTTTGAATGTTTTTGTATTTTCTTCAGGACATTTTCTGAATGTTTTTGGTATTTTTCTGATATGTAGGGGAGCCTGATGCTTGATACACCTTAGGTATAAAACCGTTTGAGGTGCATGCTATTGATTGGATCTGCGAGCGGTTCGCCGTCTGATGTAGCCAACTAATATGCCCCGGACCCGAATACAGCAGTGACAACATATGGGCCCAACCAGTTTGATTCAAACTTGCCTTGATGTTCTTTGTTTGGTTGGTTGTGAGGATTTTCTCGAAGAACAAGATCACCTACCGCAAATGTACGAGATCTAACTCGGTGATTGTAGCTTCTACTCATGCGCTGCTGATAGGCTTTGAGATGGTTGTATGCAGCTTGTCGCTTCTCATTTAGTAACTCCAAGTCCTGAAGACGGGATACTCTGTATGCTTCATCATCGATGAGATTGTGCAATGAAACCCGTAAGGATGGTATCTCGACCTCAATAGGTAAGATAGCTTCAGCACCATAGACCAATGAATAAGGAGTTGCACCTGTAGGGGTCCGAATGCTAGTTCGATATGCCCATAGTGCTGGATTCAATTGAACATGCCAATCACGGCCGGCATCATTGACTATCTTCTTTAGGATCCTCAATATGTTTTTATTGGATGCTTCGGCCTGACCATTGCCTTGTGGGTAATAGGGAGTGGAAAAGCGGTGTTGGATATGAAATTTCTCACAAAGCTCACGGACATCCTGATTTTTGAAAGGAAGACCGTTATCTGTGACAATGGACATGGGCACACCATACCGGCAGATGATGTAATTGAGGATGAATGAGGCGATCTGCTTGCCGGTGACTTGGGTAAGTGGAACAGCTTCGATCCACTTGTTGAAATATTCGGTGGCGGTAATAATGAACTTATGGCCATTGGATGAAGATGGATGAATCTTACCCACAAGGTCAAGGCCCCATTGACAAAAAGGCCATGGTGTTGTGATTGGTTGTAGTTCCTGTGCTGGTGCATGTATCAGGTCGCCATGAACTTGACATTTCTTGCATTTCCTGACAAAGTAGTAGGAATCCTTTTCCATAGATGACCAATAGTATCCAGCTCGCATGAGTTTCTTGGCTAGTGACGGACCACTTGAATGAGTCCCGCAAATTCCTTCATGTACCTCTTCCAAGGCCTTTGTTATCTCATCTTGTTCCAGACATCGAAGGAGAGTACCATCAAGACCGCATCGGTATAGGGTTTCGGCAATAATGGTATATCGAGCAGTTTGGCGAATGAAGGTTTTACGTTGGTTATTTGATTGGTTGGGAGGAAGGGTGTGATCACGGAGATAGGTGTAGAACTCACCGTACCATGGGGATTCAGAACCGACAAGGCGACATATCATCTCGGATTCAGGGATACAATAAGCGGGGATCCAAAGCTGTTCTACCAAGAACTCGTAGCGTGTTGAATTCTGTGGAAGATCTAGGAGAGATGCGATAGTAGCCATAGTGTCAGCAGCTCGATTCTGATCTCTTGGTATCTGCTCAAAAGTGATAGTAGTAAATGATGTCTTTAGAGTGTCCACCATTTGCTTGTATGGCATGAGTTTATCATCTTTGGTCTGATATTCATCAGTTGCTTGTCGAATGACCAGTTGTGAGTCGCCATATACTTGTAGTTCTTGTAATTTCCATTGTATGGCTAATCTGAGTCCTGTGATCAAAGCCTCATATTCTGCTATATTGTTGGTGCATGGAAATGTGAGCCTGTAAGACTTCGGAATGCTATCACCTTGAGGTGTGATAAACAGAATGCCTGCCCCCGAGCCATGCCTAGTGTATGAACCGTCAAAATATAGTTTCCATGGCTGTGCTTCTATGATCATGAATATCTCTTCATCTGGAAAATTGGAAATGAGAGGATGATCGCCTGTGAGGGGTGCATCGACCAACTAATCTGCAATAACTTGACCTTTGATAGATTTACGGTCTACATACTCAATGTCAAATTCACTTAGAATCATTACCCATTTGGCCAAGCGACCTGTCAATGCTGCTTTGCTGAGTAAATACTTGAGTGGATCAATCTTTGTGATGAGTTGTACCTTGTGTGTTAACAGATAGTGCCTCAGTTTAGTGGCTGCTAAGATCATTGCTAGGCAAGCTCGCTCAATAGGTGTGTAATTGAGTTCATAGCCAACCAGTGTGCGAGAGATGTAGTATACAACACACTCTTTACCTTCTGCATTATGTTGTGCCAGTAGTGCCCCCAGTGCTGTCCTTGTTGCTGAGATGTAAAGTAACAACGGTCTACTGGGATCTGGTGGCATCAACAATGGTGGATTCATAAGATAGTCTTTAAGGGCCTGAAATGCTTGCTGGCATCTGTCATCCCACTGAAAGCGGATGTTCTTGTGTAGCAGGTGTGTGAATGGGTGACACTTATCAGCCAATTGTGCAATGAATCTGCGGATGGATTGAAGCCGTCCTTGTAGTGTCCTTAGCTGACTGATATTCTTTGGAGGTGGCATGTCCATGATTTCTTTAACCTTTGCTAGATCAACCTCAATACCTTTGCTTGAGACAATGTATCCTAGAAGCTTCCCGGAGGTCACTCCGAAGACACATTTCTTTGGGTTGAGTCGAACATGGTATTGTTCCAGTCTATCAAAGATTTTATCTAAGATGTGAAGATGTCCTTCTCTAGTAAGTGATTTTGCTAGTAAATCATCCACATAATCTTCCATCGTAGTATGCATCATGTCATGGAAGATGGTGGTCATTGCTCTTTGATAGGTGGCTCCTGTATTCTTTAGACCGAAAGGCATTACATTCCAGCAGTATGTGCCCCATGGACATGTGAAGGCTGTCTTATGTTGATCCTCTGGTGCGATCTTTATTTGATTGTATCTTGAAAAGCCATCCTTGAGTGAAAGCATGGCATGTCCTGCTGTCAGATCCACTATGATGTTGATGTTTGTTAGAGGGAAGTCATCCTTAGGACATGCCTTATTCAGATCTCTGAAGTCTGTACAAATGCGGATGCCCCCTTTTGGTTTGCCGACTGGCACGATGTTGGAGATCCATTCTGCATAATCAATTGGTCTAATGAAACCAACATCCAGGAGTTTCTTGAGTTCTGTTTTAACTAGCACTGCAATCTGAGGATGCATCTTACGAAGCTTCTGCTTGACAGGTTTGGCTCCTTTTGCTACTATGAGATGATGCATGACTAAATCTAGATCAAGCCCAGGCATGTCTGCATATGACCATGCAAAGTTGATCTGGCGCTGTTGGAAGAACTTGATAAATTGAGGTTGTTCCTCTGGAGTGAGAAGAGATGCCAGATGTATGATATGAGGGTTTTCAGGAGTCCCCACATTGTATTCTTTGGTCTCCTCAATAAGAATTGTTGATCGTTCCTGTTGTGTACTTGCAGGGAGAATGTCAAACCCTTCATCCTCAGGCGCCTCAGAGAGGTTTTCATCGTTGGATACACTCTTTCTTTTTACTATTGTCGGATCAAACAGTGCCACAGTGTGGTTTTCACTGGAAGATCCGTGTTTTAATGTTATATTTTTGCAGCTGAAGGGTTTGGCATCCGCCCCAAAGTATGCTGGGCTATTAAGTTCAATGGCGAATCCAACTTTGTGATCCCCGCTTGGTAGATTATCCCTTAATTCCAAAAAGTCAATGATAGCCTCATCGTTTTGGAAGAGGTCAAGACATGGGGGATTTGGTTGGTTCCATTCGATGAGTTCAGGGTGTATAATAGGCATTATTTCATCGATTAAGTTAAGTGCGGGAGATGTATGAGTGAGCGTTAAGACAGTATGGTGAAGGTCATTGATGGTACTCTCCCTATCAGAATCAGGCATAGGATGAGACGTAGGGTCTGTGGAAGATGTTTCCAGCTCAGGTACCCAAGTGGTCTTTATCTGTGCTTCTCCGTAAACAGGGATGTCTTTGCGGGGTGGAGGTGGTGATGTGTCTTCCTCATCTGAAGTGTTAAGTTGCACTGAATCGAATTCCCACTCATGTGAGTCGGTCTCTGAATCACTTTCCAGCATTCGATTGCTATACCATACTGGGATGTCACTGGAGTTGAATACTGCAGGCGTAACTGGTTTATGTACCTTTGAGGTGATCAGTGCTGCATGAAGCGTGATGGGGATAAAAGAATTTGTCACTGGAAGTATTGGTAGTGTTGATTTAGTGGCTTCTGTTGGAACGGCTGGTGCCATAGATGCTACTGCAGGTTCCAATATAGTTGCTGCTATGAATGGTTTTATTGATGTGATGACTGCTGTGGATGGGATTACTGGTTCGATTGGTGGGATGTTTGGTATTGTAGATGGTTGCGGTGGAGTTGTGAGCCTTGATGGGGTAGCGGGGATAATGTTTGATGGTGCTTTGATTATGAAAGGCGTCCTCTTTGCAGTAGGTGGGCAAAATGGTTTGCTGGGTTTACCTTTGAATCTGAGTTTAGGAAGGACTTCTTTTTCAAAGCCTAGGCTTGTATTACCTTTGGGTTTGAACTCTGGCAGCAGCGGTTCATGTCGTCCTTGTTTGCAGGATCCCAAAGCACTTTGACCATCATACCCCATTCTTTGCATAATGAGGAGGCCTTTACCATACTGTTCTGCAGGAAGTGTAACTTGCGGTGTATCAGTGGTGATGGGATCCTTATAAATCCATTCCGCTAGGTCCTCATCTTGTGTTTCTTCCTCTTGACTCTTTCCAAGGATGAAAGGCGTCAAAGCACATGCGGGCGTGACTATGGGTTTTTGGAGTAACTGCTGTGGTTTACCATGTGTTCTAGGAGAAGTGGGCATTTGTCCCACACAAAAGAGCTGACTCAAGTTATATTCTCCAGGACCTTCCTCTGCGACTTTCATTTTAAGCTTTTCTTGCTTGGGTATAGGAGTGTTAGAACTGGCAAGAGAGGCGGGACTTACATATGATGTGGAGGAAATAGCTTCCCTATTATTAGGAACAGTAATTTCTGGTTGATGGCTGATATTATGGCAAAATGCAAAGGGATTTGCATCGCCCAGGATTGTGATCTCTGCACCATTATGTGGGAACTTGATACATTGATGGTAGGTAGATGGAACAGCTTGCATGGCATGTATCCAAGGTCTCCCTAATAATAGGTTATATGGCAGAGGAAGGTCCAAAACCTGACAAATGATATGCTTTACCATAGGGCCCACTCGGATTGGTAGTACCACAGCTCCTTTGGATGAACGCTCTGCATCATCATAGGCCTTGATGGTGATCTTCTTACGAGGATCCACTGATTCCATTGCATATCCCAATGTCGTGACCAACTGAAGTGTGCAAATGTTTAGGCCTGCTCCATTATCGATCAAGACTCGCTTGATCCTGTGTTGGTTGACAAAGCCTTCAATGTGGAGTGAGGCATTATGAGGTTGCTGGAACGAAGAGTTGTCACTTTCAGAAAAAGTGAGACAAGGTGATGACTTTAGATTTCCAACCATGGCTTGAAATTGGTCTGTGTTCAGGTTTGCAGGAACTGATGCCTCTTGGAGTGCTTGATCCAAGATAGTTTTATGAGATGGTGATAGGCGTAATAGTTCTAAAATGGATATGAGCGCAGGGGTTTTGTCTAATTGTTCCACAAGATTATATTGCTTTGGGATGGAGGTGGTGCCTTGTGGAGTTGCCTTTATGGTAACTTTGCTGCGACGCGTAACAACATTGCAATTGGAGTTGGGATTTTTGAAGGTTATAGTTGCAACTTGTTCACTGGCATCATATAGGTGATTTACAGTGTAGTTATACGCAGCCTGCGTATAGTCAGTGGTATCAGTGCCTCGCCGGGAAGTGGAAGGACCCCTTTGATCTTGTGATGGAAGTGGATTCTTGAACATCTGATGATCATTATTGGTTGTTTTTGGGTCATGCCCTTCAATCTCAATTTCTCCTCGGTCAATAAGATCCTGAATGAGATCTTTCAATCGGTGACAATTACTTGTCTTGTGTCCTCTTCCTTGATGGAATTCACAGTGTTCAGTATCTCTCCACCATGCTGGTTTGACTTGAGGCTCATAATTCGATAACTTAGGTAGAGTGATCAAATTCTGAGAAATGAGTTGTCGCATCACTGTTTCAATGGGTTCCCCTAAGGGAGTATATGTGCGTTTTTGTTTTTGCTGACGAGGTCTTGGTTCATCTTGAGATGTGATGCGACCTTGATTAGGAGGAACATTTGTGTTATTCTGAGGTGGAGGATTTTGTCCTGCAAATCGAACCACAGGTTGTGCATTTTGGATAGTTCGAGCATCCACAACCCCATCGTTGACGATATTTTTATTCTTGTTCCAGAAGTTTGGTTTATCACTATTGAAGCATGGGCGAGGACCATCTTTGGGTTCATTAAATATTTTGATGAGTCCTTTCTTGATGAGTGCCCGTTCACATTTTATACCCTTGGTGATCATATCATTAAAAGAGTCGGTGTCTTTGACATCCAGGTGAAATTCCATTTCTTCGTTTAAGTTGGAAATGAAAATTTCCACTAGTTCTCGTTCAGGTAACTGAAGAGAACGTCTGCTAGACATTTGGCGCCATCGTTGCAGGAATACTAAGAATAATTCACCTGGTTTTTGTTTGGTATTGCATAGGTCAGCCATGGTGATGTCGCGTTCAATATTATAAGAGTAATGAGATAGGAACTTCTGGATGAGTTCCTCAAATGTTCTAATGCCACCTGGAAGTCGGGAAAACCATGATGTGGTTGTTCCTCCCAAGCTTTGGGGAAAAAGGCGCATTAGATATGTGTCCTCATAAGCCACTTCAAGACAAGCGGAATGAAATTCTCGGACATGATCACGGGGATCCCCCTTTCCTCTATATTTTTTGAATTTTGGTGTTTCGAATCCTCGTGGAAAGGGTGGCATATAAAGATTCCTATCAAATGGATAGGGACAGATGTCGTTAAGTGAAAATTGATTGGTCTTAACACCACTATGAAGTTGTTGGGCGAGATTCTCGACTTGTTGCCGCAGAAATCTCCATTTCATTTGGAGGAGGAGGTGGTGGATTACCTCGAGGAATGTTATATCTGATTTGATTTCTACCCCTTTCCTCCTCATTGCGACTTTGTCTTTCTGATGCTTGTCTTAATTGGGCAAGATCAAAGTCAGAGGGGAGTTTGGCTCCTTCTTGAGCGAGTTTTAAGAAGTGAGCATCCGCATTGCTCCTAAGTATTTCATCAAACAATCTGTTAAAATGAGGGTTATGCTGAACCCTTTCGATTGTTGAAGGAGTGGGAGTACTTGGGTTTTCATCATTTACATTTCCTCCAAGTGCTTCTTGAAATTCATTGAGGTTGTCCTCTTCTTCCTCAATTTCTATTTCTCGTTGCCTTGATCGCGATCGGGTTTGAGCCATTTTGTTTGCAAGTTTGTTTGAAGTTGATTGAAGATGATGATGAGTTGTTGATGAAAGATGGATGATTAGTGGATTTGTATGGTATGTAGATCTCTAGCACTCTAAGGTAGATGTTACCAGAATTCCTTCGTCGAATTGCTTGTTTGTTTGGTAAGTTTGGATGTGATAAGGTGTAGAGAAATCTGAGATGTGTTACAGATTTTGACTACCTAGCAATGAGAGGATTCACTCATGAACTAGTTTTAACCTACGTAGATGTGTCTCTTAGGATGAGCTTATCCTAGATGTAGAAACAATCTAAAAGTGATGTGATGTGTTTGATTTCAAGCAATATCTAAAAGAGAACTTGGGACAAAAACCTCTTAATGTTTTGAGAGTTTTGGGATGAATTGATGATGGAATAATGATGTATGAATGAGATGATGGATGTTTTGTTTTCAACTTTCAATAAAAACTTTGTGTTACAAATGGAACAAACTCTACTTCTTCCCTTTCAGGCGTTGGTGGCACTTCTCGAGCTGTGTTGTAGGTGATACAGATGTTTGGGAAGAAGTTGGGATTAATCTTTCCTCCTTGATTTTTGTGATAACTCAGAGCTCTATATTGCATAAAAGCTCTGCAGTTCAATGATTCGGAATCAAACTCGTTTGTTTTACCTTGAAGATAGAGATGCATGCGATGTAGAAAGACTCTATGTGAGACAAAGATTTGTCTATTGAGATAGAAGAATTTCCTCCTTTTGATCAAAGCCTTTGAGCTTAATGGTCTTCTTTTCAAGGTAATATTCTGATGACACTTCTTCTTTCGCAAGATGTGAAGAATGGTCATAAATTTTGTCTCTTTGTTGTTTGTACTTTGTTTTTGGTATTTTTGTTTGTTTTTGAGAAATGTTGGATGAATACTTTGTTTTTGGGATTGATTTTTTTGATTTTTCTTTGACAAGAAAACAAAGCAAGCACACAAACACAAGAATGTTGCCTAAAAGGCACAAATGAGTATGGGTCTAGATCAACCCAATTCTTGGACTTGTTTTTGACCCTTCCTTTAGATTTATTTTAAGGTGTAGTTCCAAAGCCTGAAGTCAGCTCAATTTGCACTAGGTCTGTAAAATGAACACACTTCAAACACTTTTTATCCCTAAGGTCAAATGGCCAGTTGTGATAAATTTAGCCCACATCTTGATATTTCTTTGACTTTGGTACTACATACCTTATGAATCCCGCCGTGGCAGGTAAGGATGTGATATACTAAGTCTTGCACGAGCATAACAAATAGATGATCCCTATGATGGGGGAGTCACCACTTTTATCAAGTCACAAGTGACTTTTCAAAAAGCTATGTTTCTACTCAAGGAAATATGTATGGTGAGTATCTTGGGAGCAAAACCTTCTATGCTCTTGCACTAAATTATATCTCAAATATCCTCAATCAATAGAACGGGTGGGCTACTACTTAAAGGTGTTTAGTCATGTTCGATGGCTTTGGACATAAGTTCATTTTGCAGTGACTCACTTAAGAGCCTTGTAACTGGTGGTGGGGCCCATTTGTCCTTTCGGCCAGTTACACTGTAGGAACAGCTATACCCAAGGCTACAGCTTTCGCTCTCACCTGATTTCTATAGCGGCTCGAAGGATTTACCGCTCGAGGTCGTTCCCAAGAGTATCGATCCCTTGGCAGGCCTCTCTTAAAATAAAATTTTTGAGTGTTACTAACACTTTTCTCTTGCACCTAGGACCACGAGAGCCAAGGGAGAGGATAGTGTGTGTTAGAAGTAGGTCCACTCGACTGACTTTTGTGCACAAGCATGCCAAACACAAAATTCACTTGTTCTTTTTAATCCATCATGGCAATATGATCTAACTATTTGGAGATGTTGCTCCAACAGTCATGGTGTTCTTTTTAACTTCGAAGCAATATGTTTTGTAATCTAGAAGTTGAAAGTCCTAGTCAACTTAATGAAAAACACGTTTGCATGAAGGAAAATTTGTTTTTTGCCAAAAATAAAGACAAGTGAATTGTTCTTTTTATCGCACCAAAAATTTGAAGTGTGGATTGTGATTTTTAAGTTTGATGCAAAAAAGAAATTTTGTTTTGTTGATTTTAAGCACCAAAGAAAATGAGACCTAACTAGAAAACAATGAAAAACTGTTTTTTTTTTTTTTTTTTGTGTTTTTAAGTTCTTTTTAAGCACTAAATGAAAGTTTTTGTGATTTTTGTTGTGTTGTTAACTTGCACAAAGAAAAGAAACAAGTTAATAAAATCAATGCTCAAAGGGGGGCTTCCACAAGCCTAATTTCTGATTTTTTTGGTTACAAAGTGGATTTGGGCGACACTCTGTCGCAATAGCGCTATTCTGTGTTTTTGCAGAAGCGCTGATTCATACAATAGCGCTAGTCTGCATGAGCAGAAGTGCTAGTTAACACCGTAGCGCTGAAAGAAAACAAAAACCCGAGAAGACAAACGCGCTGGAAGTGTGTCAATAGCGCTGAAACTGTGACAATAGCGCTGGAATGTTGTCAATAGCGCTGAAACATTTTCAATAGCGCTATCTTGGGGTCAATAGCGCTAAAAGAAATTTTGCAACAACGCTAAAACGCGTTCAATAGCGCCGAAGCGCGACCTGTGTGACAATTTTTCAATAAGCAAAATGTTAATTTAAAAAAAATGAAATCAGAAGGTTGCGTGTTCGATTCACATCGGGTTCACCAAATGATGCCCTCCTAAATGACACAATGTTAGTTTAAGATCAATCAACACAAAACACACAAGACGTTAGAGTTAATCAATCAAAAACCAAACACATGAAGGCATTCCAAAAGAGACACTAAAAGAGACATGCTAAATATATCTAATAAATAGAACAAATGATCATGAGACATCTCCAACTGCCTCTTAGCATGGCCTTAGCTTCTTCTCCCTTGTTCCTCTCCTCTCCAAGTTCCAAAATAGTGTAGCTCTCAGCAGCTTTTTGCACTATGGATGCTTATGGAGGATTGAGATTGTAGAATAGCTCCAAACATGAAATGAAAAGCTATTTTAATGCTAAAATGATGTATTTTAACCAAAAAGACAAGATTTAGTTATGCTATGCTAAATGCTCTCTAAAATGGCTATAGTCTAAATGCATACAAGTTTTCAGGATCCGGATTATGAAGGAATAGGCTCTATTTATAGGAAAAATGGAGCAATGGATGGCCAGGATTGAAAGGTTTAATCAAGGGTCAAGCTTGAAAGTTGGGAATCCATGTGCACAATTTGCACCAATGAAATGGTGACAAATGTCAACATAGGGTTGGGTTGAAAGAAGAGGTTGGAGGCATTAAAGGCCTGAGAAGACCTCATGGTTATCTAAAGGCTAAGAGTCAAGCCTAAATTAGGATTACCCACTGAATTAGGAATTAATCCAAGGATAAACCTTTGTGCAAATGATTAAGAGATAATCATGGTCAAAGCATTAAAGGCTTGATGAGACCCTTGGGTTGGGTAGAGGTTGAGTCAAAACAAATGTTTTAACCATGTGGGAGGGTTGAATTAACCATTAATGGTTATTGGAGACTTTGGGGAATTAAGTGGTTGAAAGTTGGAAGCCTTTAATGGTTATCAAAGACTTTGGGGTCTTTGAGAAGTGACTCCATTTTTCTTAGGAATGTGACAATATTTAGGGGATGGATTAGGCTAATTAGGAAGGGGTTAGAAGAATCTAGAAGGGGATTAGATTTTTGCAAGTGGATTTGGTGGGTGAGGGAAAATAGGATTTTATTTAAAATAAAAATTCATTTATTTCAAAATGTGTGCAAGTTGCATTTGTATGAAAATGCAAGTGGGGGGAGGATAATGATTTAAATAAATGTTTTATTTAATTTATTTAAAAGAGGAAAAGGGGATTTTAATTAAATAAATTGATTTATTTATTTAATTAAATTGGAATTTTGATTTAATGAATTAATTAAAATAAATTGAATAATTTATTTAATTAATAGAAGAATGTTTGGGGATGAATTAATTAAATATTAATTTAATTAACTGATGGCTAGTGGATTTTTAATCAAATAAATAGCGAATATTTATTTAATTAAAATGGACAAATTTATGTGACTACAGTAATATGTACAAATATAATGTTTAATAAAAAAAATATTTGAAGTGGTTAAATACCCCTTGTAATAGCCAATGACCATGGTTATTCCTTAAGGTTTTTCTCGTTTTCTTTGCATTTTTTTTAGTTTAAGTTTTATTTAAAAATTTATTAATTTGTTTCTAAAATTAATTATTTATCATTTACTCACAACATAAGTTTGTTTCTTATTTCTCTACTTCCTTTGCTCAGCTCCTTTTTGACCCAACTTGGTAATAAGTAAGACCAAGGTAAGGCGGATCGAGCATTTGGGTGGGTCCCAAGGATACCTCTAGAAGAAATCACAATTTTAAAAATAAATTAATCATTTATTCACAACATAAGCTTGCTTCTTGTTCCCCTGCTTCCTTTGCCTCAACTCCTTCCTGACCCCAACTTGACAATAAGTAAGATGAAGGTAAGGTGGATCAGATGTTGCGGTGGGTCACAGGGATACTTTTAGAAGAAATCACAATTTTAAAAATAAATTAATCATTTACACACAACATAAACTTGTTTCTTGTTCTTCTGTTTCATTTGCCTCAACTCCTTCTTGACCTCAACATGGCAATAAGTAAGACCAAGGTAAGGCGGATCGAGCGTTGGGGTGGGTCACAAAGATACCTCTAAGAGAAATCACAATTTTAAAAATAAATTAATCAATTACTCACAAAATAAGCTTGCTCCTTGTTCTTCTGCTTTCTTTTCCTCAGTTCCTTCCCGACTCCAACTTGGCAATACGTAAGACCAAGGTAAGGCGGAACAGGCGTTGGGGTGGGTCATGGGGGATACCTCTAGAAGAAATCACAATTTTAAAAATAAATTAATCATTTACTCACTACATAAGATTGCTTCTTGTTCCTCTGCTTTCTTTGCCTCAACTCCTTCCTGACCCCAACTTGGCAATAAGTAAGACCAAGATAAGGCAGATCGAGCATTGAGATGGGTCATAGGGATGCCTTTAGAAGAAATAACAACTTTAAAAATAAATTAATCATTTACTCACAATCTAAGCTTGCTTCTTGTTTCTCTACTTCCTTTGTTTCAACACCTGTCTGACCCCAACTAGGCAATAAATTTACTAAGGTAAAACAGATCGGGTGTTGGGGTGGGTCATGGGGATACCTCTACAAAAAATCACAATTATAAAAATAAATTAATCATTTACTCACAACATAAGCTTGCTTTTTGTTTCTTTGCTTCTTTTACCTCATCTCCTTCTTGACCCCAACTTGGCAATAAGTAAGACCAAGGTAAGGTAGATCGAGAGTTGTGGTGGATTGCGAAAATACCTCTAGAAAAAATCACAATTTTAAAAATAAATTAATCAATTACTCACAACATAAGCTTGCTTTTGTTCTTCTATTTTTTCTTTTGCCTCAGCTCCTTCTTAACCCCAACTTAGCAATAAGTAAGACCAAGGTAAGGCGGATCAAGAATTGAAGTGGATCGCGAAGATACCTCTAAAAGAAATAATAATTTTAAAAATAAATTAATAAATTACTCACAACATAAGCTTGCTTCTTGTTCCTCGGCATTCTTTGTCTCAGCTCCTCCCTAACCCCAACTTGTCCATAACTAAGACCTAGGTAAAGAGGATCGGGCGTTGGGGTGGGTCGCGGGGGATACCTCTAGAAGAAATCAAATTTTTTTAAAAAAAATTAATCATTTATTAACAACATAAGCTTGTTTCTTGTTATTCTACTTTCTTTGCTTCAGCTCCTTGTTGACCTCAATTTGACAATAAATAAGACCAAAGTAAAGAGATCTGACGTTAGGGTGGGTCGTGGGAATACCTCTACAAGAAATCATAATTTTAAAAATAAATTAATCATTTACTCACAACATAAGCTTGATTCTTGTTTCTCTGCTTCTTTTGCCTCGGCTCCTTCCTGACCCCAACTTGACAATAAGTAAGACCAAGGTAAGGCGGATCGGGCGTTGGGGTGGGTCACGGGGATATCTTTAGAAGAAATCACAATTTTAAAAATAAATTAATCATTTACTAACAACATAAGTTTGTTTCTTGTTCCTCTGTTTCCTTTGCCTCAACTCCTTCCTGACCTTAACTTGACAATAAGTAAGACCAAGGTAAGATAGATTGAGCATTGGGGTGGACCGCGAAGATACCTTTATAATAAATCACAATTTTAAAAATAAATTAATCAATTACTCACAACATAAGCTTGTTTCTTGTTCTTCTGTTTCATTTGCTTCAGCTCCTTCCTGACCCCAACTTGGCAATAAGTAAGACCAAGGTAAGGCGGATCGGGCGTTGGGGTGAGTTGCGGAGGATACCTCTAAAATAAATCACAATTTTAAAAATAAATTAATCATTTACTCACAACATAATCTTGCTTCTTGTTCCTCTGCTTTCTTTGTCTCAACTCCTTTTTGACCTCAACTTGACAATAAGTTAGACCAAGGTAAGATGGATCGGGCATTAAGATGGGTTGTAGGGATGCCTCTAAAATAAATCACAATTTTAAAAATAAATTAATCATTTACTCACAACATAAGATTATTTTTTGTTTCCCTGCTTCCTTTGTTTCAACACCTTTTTGATCCCAACTAAGCAATAAATAAGATCAAGGTAAGGTAGATTGGGTGTTGGGGTGGGTCGTTGGGATACCTCTACAAGAAATCACAATTTTAAAAATAAATTAATCATTACTCACAATATTAGCTTGTTTCTTGTTTCTCTGCTTCTTTTGCCTCAACTCCTTCCTGACCCCAACTTAGCAATAAGTAAGACCAAGGTAAGGCCGATCAAGCATTGGTGTGGGTCGCGGGGATACCTTTAGAAGAAATCACAATTTTAAAAATAAATTTAATCATTTACTTACAACATAAACTTGTTTCTTGTTTTTTTTTGTTTTTTGTTTTGTCTCAACTCCTTCCTGACCCCAACTTGGCAAAAAGTAAGACCAAGGTAAGGCGGATCGAGCGTTGGGGTGGATCGCAAAAATACCTTTACAAAAAATCACAATTTAAAAATAAATTAATCAATTAATCACAACATAAACTTACTTTTTGTTCCTTTTGCTTTTTATTTTGTCTTAGCTTTTTACTGACCTGAATTTGGCAATAAGTAAGACCAAGGTAAGGCGAATTGGGCGTTGGGGTGGGTCGTGGGGGACACCTATAGAAGAAATCACAATTTTAAAAATATATTAATCATTTACTCACAACATAAGCTTGCTTCTTGTTATTCTGCTTTCTTTGCCTCAACTCTTTTTTTAACCCAATTTGACAATAAATAAAATTAAGGTAAGGAGGATCAGGCATTGAGATGGGTCGTAGGGACCTCTAAAAGAAATCACAATTTTAAAAATAAATTAATCATTTACTCACAATATAAGCTTGCTTTTTGCTCCTCTGTTTTTTTTTGTCTCAACTCTTTGTTGACCCCAATTTGACAATAAATAAGACCAAAATAAAACAGATCGAGCGTTGGGGTGGGGTCGTGGGGATACCTCTAGAAAAAATCACAATTTTTAAAATAAATAAATTATTTACTCACAACATAAACCCGCTTCTTGTTGCTCTATTTCTTTTGCTTCAGCTCCTTGCTGACCCCAACTTGGCAATAAGTAAGACCAAGGTAAGACGGATCAGACGTTGGGGTGGGTCGCGAGGATACTTATAGAAGAAATCACAATTTTAAAAATAAATTAATCATCACTCACAACATAAGCTTGTTTCTTGTTCCTCTACTTCCTTTGCCTCAACTCTTTATTGACCCCAACTTGGCAATAAACAAAACCAAGGTAACGCGGATCAAGCGTTGGGGTGTATCGCGAAGATACGTTTAGAAGAAATCACAATTTTAAAAATAAATTAATTAATTACTCACAACATAAGGTTGCTTCTTGTTCCTCTATTTCCTTTGCCTCAGCTCCTTCCTGACCCCAATTTGACAATAAGTAAGACCAAGGTAAGGTGGATCGGGCATTGGGGTGGGTTGTGGGGGATACCTCTAAAAGAAATCACAATTTTAAAAATAAATTAATCATTTATTCACAACATAAGTTTGCTTTTTGTTCCTCTACTTTTCTTTGTTTCAGCTTTTTTTTGATCCCAATTTGACAACAAATAAGACCAAGGTAAGGCGGAACGGGTGTTGAGATGGGTCGTATGAATGCCTTTAGAAGAAATCACAATTTTAAAAATAAATTAATCATTTACTCACAACATAAGCTTGCTTCTTGTTTCTCTGTTTCTTTTGCCCCAGCTCCTTCCTGACCCCAACTTGGCAATAAGTAAGACCAAGGTAAGGCGGATCGAGCGTTCGGGTGGATCACGAAGATACCTTTAATAGAAATTACAATTTTAAAAATAAATTAATCAATTACTCACAACATAAGTTTTCTTTGTGTTCGTCTGTTTCATTTGCCTTAGCTCCTTCTTGACCCCAACTTGGCAATAAGTAAGACCAAGGTAAGGCAGATTGAGTGTTGTGGTGGATCGTGAAAATACCTCTAGAAAAAATCACAATTTTAAAAATAAATTAATCATTTACTCACAACATAAGCTTGCTTCTTGTTCATCTGCTTTCTTTGCTTAGACCAAGGTAAGGCAGATTGAGAGTTGTGGTGGATCGCGAAAATACCTCTAGAAAAAATCACAATTTTAAAAATAAATTAATCATTTACTCACAACATAAGCCTGCTTCTTGTTCATCTGCTTTCTTTGCCTCAACTTCTTGACCCCAACTTGATAATAAGTTAGACCAAGGTAAGGCAGATCGGGCATTGAGATGGGTCATAGGGATGCCTCTTCAATAAATCACAATTTTAAAAATAAATTAATCATTTACTCACAACATAAGCTTGCTTCTTGTTCATCTGCTTTCTTTGCCTCAACTCTTTCTTGTCCCCAACTTGACAATAAGTTAGACCAAAGTAAGATAGATCAGGCATTGAGATGGGTCGTAGGGATGCTTTTACAATAAATCACAATTTTAAAAATAAATTAATCATTACTTACAACATAAGATTGTTTTTTGTTTCCCTGCTTCCTTTGTTGCAACACCTTTTTGCTCCCAACTAGGCAATAAATAAGACCAAGGTAAGATAGATTGGGTGTTAGGGTGGGTCGTGGGGATACCTCTACAAGAAATCACAATTTTAAAAATAAATTAATCAATTACTCACAACATAACCTTGTTTCTTGTTTCACTTTTTTTTTTGCCTCAGCTCTTTCTTGACCGCAATTTAGCAATAAGTAAGACTAAGGTAAGATGGATCAGACGTTGAGGTGGGTCGCGGGGATACCTTTAGAAGAAATCGCAATTTTAAAAATAAATTAATCATTTACTCACAACATAAACTTGTTTCTTGTTCCTTCTGCTTCCTTTGCCTCAACTCCTTCCTGACCTCAACTTGGCAATAAGTAAGACCAAGGTAAGACGGATCAAGCATTGAGATCGTGAAAATACCTCAAGAAGAAATCACAATTTTAAAAATAAATTAATCAATTACTCACAACATAAGATTGATTTTGTTCTTCTGTTTTTTTTTTTGCCTCAACTCCTTCTTGACCCAAACTTGACAATAAGTAAGACCAAGGTAAGGCGGCTTAGGCATTGGGGTGGGTCTGTTAGTTTATTGTAACTTAGTGACGAAAATAAATAAGGATTAGAATCCTTATAGGGCTGGGCCCTTCTTCTTGATGTAACGTGGAGACTCAATTGGGTCCTATTCCCTTGTAGTGTGTGACCCTTAAATAGGGAAGATCAATTAAGGTAACGTGTGAAGGTTAAATATTAAATATGGGCGCCAAAATATGCGGTCGACCCCAAAGGAAAACTTGCACGTTAGAAATCATATATAACAAAGTCATTTGCCATTCAATACACACACAAAACAACGAAAAATGATATCTGCTTTAAAATGCGAAAGTTGTTACTGAACTTGGCGAATCTGTTCAAGGAGATTATAGTGAATATTGTTGTTGTTGATAGCAAGTCCTTCAAGGTGCAGATCTGATACTTTGTTGCTGTTGATAGCAAGTTCTTCAAGGTGCAGATTTGATATAGACCCGAAACAAATATATTCACTTGAAAGGGAAAACTTATTCCCTGTAGAAGTGAGAACCTAGTGCAAACCTGTTCATGATAAAGAAGCATATTAGATTTATGCAAGTGTGCAGAATACAGATCTCAAATCTGAGTTGTAGCTAAGTACCCGTTGTTACTTTTTGGAATTGAATGCGTAATCAGACCTGTGGGTCTTTATTGCTGGGTTTTTCCTCTTAGGAGGTTTTCCCATGGTATTTGCATGTCATGTTTCATTATTGTTCATCTTTATGTTTATGCCTAATTCTGAAAGTCACTAAACTAAACAACAAATCAATTAAGATTCAGTTTCTGAGTTTTTCATTAAATCTGAAAGTCTAATTTCAATAGGGTTACGAGGGATACCTATAGAAGAAATCACAATTTTAAAAATAAATTAATCATTTATTCACAACATAAGTTTGTTTTTTGTTCCTTTGCTTTCTTTTCCTCAACTCCTTGCTGATCCCAATTTGATAATAAATAAGACCAAAGTAAATCAGATTAGGCGTTGGGGTGGGTCGTGGGGATACCTCTACAAGAAATCACAATTTTAAAAATAAATTAATCATTTACTCACAACATAATCCCGCTTCTTGTTTCTCTGCTTCTTTTGCCTCAGCTCCTTGCTGACCCCAACTTGGTAATAAGTAAGACCAAGGTAAGGCGGATCAGGCGTTGGGGTGGGTCGCGGGGATACCTATAGAAGAAATCACAATTTTAAAAATAAATTAATCATCACTCACAACGTAAGTTTATTTCTTGTGCCTCCCAATGAGACAGAATGTCGAGAGCCATACTCTATCAACGCGATCTCTAAAGTTCCATAAGTCCAAAAAATTGTCAAACTTTGACAGAATGTTTCTCACAATCTAGGTCATGTGAGGCTCAGCTACAATTTTCTATCTCGATTTTTGACGACTTAGAGCCATTTTCAAATGGTAGCGTTTATTTATTTGGTGCAAAAACTGTCAGTTACATGCAATGCAAAGTTACAAGATAGGCTAGATTTGATTCTGTTGATCGTGGAAATAAAACATTATCACGAGCACATCTAGGTAGGAAGGTTTACGTTAAGCATGTTCATGTTGTGCCTCCCAACGAGCTGAAACATCGAGAGCCATACCCTACCGGTGGGATCTCTCAACTGCCCTGAGTCCAAAAAATTTTCAAACTTTGACAGATCGTTTCTCACAATCCAGGATGCATATGATTTATTTGTTTGAACCTATAAGGTCAAGTGAAGCTCATCTACAATTAGCTATCTCATTTTTTGACAACTCGGAGCCATTTTCAAATGGTAGCATTTTTTTGGTTGATGTAAAAACTGTCAGTTGCATGCAATGCAAAGTTGCAAGATGGGCTAGATTTGATTTCATTCATCATGGGCACAAACTAGCATCACGAGTGCATCTAAGTGGGTAGGTTTATGCTAGGAATTCTCCTATTGAGCCTCCCAATGAGCTGGAACATCGAGAGATATACCCTACCGGTGTGATCACTCAAGTGCCCTGAGTCCAAAAAAATGTCAAACTTTGACGAACTGTTTCTCCAGAATCCAGGATGCATATGATTTATCTGTTTGAACCTATAGGGTCACGTGAGGCTTATCTACAATGACCTATTTCGGTTTTTGACAACTTGGAGCCATTTTCAAATGGTAGAATTTTTTCACCTAGTGCAAAAATCGTCAGTTGCATGCAATGCAAAGTTGTAAGATAAGTTAGATTTGATTCTATTGATTTTGGACACAAACTAGCATCATGAGCGCATCTGAGTAGATAGGTTTATGCTAAGCATTCTCCTGTTGTGCCTCCCAACGAGCTGGAACATCGAGAGCCATACCCTATCAATGCGATCTCTCAAGTGCTTCGAGTCCAAAAAAATGTCAAACTTTGATAGACTGTGTAGTCACATAAATCTGTCCATTTTAATTAAATGAATATTTCGTATTTATTTGATTAAAAATCCACTAGCCATCAGTTAATTAAATTAATATTTAATTAATTCATCTCCAAACATTCTTCTATTAATTAAATAAATTATTCAATTTATTTTAATTAATTCATTAAATCCAATTCGAATCAATTAAATAAATAAAATCAATTTATTTAATTAATTCCCCTTTTCCTCTTTTAAATAAATTAAATAAAACATTTATTTAAATCATTATCCCCACCCCACTTGCATTTTCCTACAAATGCAACTTGCACATATTTATTGAAATAAATGAATTTTTATTTTAAATAAAATCCTATTTTCCCTCACCCACCAAATCCACTTGCAAAATCTAATCCCCTTCTAGATTCTTCTAACCCCTTCCTAATTAGCCTAATCCATCCCCTAAATATTGTCACATTCCTAAGCAAAATGGAGTCACTTCTCAAAGTCTAAAAGTCTTTGATAACCATTAAAGGCTTTCAACCTTCAACCACCAAAATCCTTAAAGTATTTGAAAACCATTGAAGGCTTCCAACTTTCAACCACTTAATCCCCAAAGTCTCCAATAACCATTAATGGTTAACTCAACCCTCCCACATGGTTAAAACATTTGTTTTGACTCAACCTCTACCCAACCCAAGGGTCTCATCAAGCCTTCAATGCTTTGACCATGATTATCTCTTAATCATTTGCACAAAGGTTTATCCTTGGATTAATTCCTAATTCAGTGGGTAATCCTAATTTAGGCTTGACCCTTAGCCTTTAGATAACCATGTTAATGCCTCCAACCTCTTCTTTCAACCCAACCTTATGTTGACATTTGTCACCATTTCATTGGTGCCATTTATGCACATGGATCCCCAACTTTCAAGCTAGACCCTTGATTAAACCTTTCAATCCTGGCCATCCATTGCTCCATTTTTCCTATAAATAGAGCCCATTCCTTCATAATCCAGATCCTGAAAACTTGTAAGCATTTAGACTATAGACATTTTAGAGAGCATTTAGCATAGCATAACTAAATCTTGTCTTTTTGGTTAAAATACATCATTCTAGCATAAAAATAGCTTTTCATTTCATATTTGGAGCTATTCTACAAATCTCAATCCTCCATAAGCATCCATAGTGCAAAAAGCTGCTGAGAGCTACACTATTTTGGAACTTGGAGAGGAGAGGAACAAGGGAGAAGAAGCTAAGGCCATGCTAAGAGGCAATTGGAGATGTCTCATGAACTTTGTTTTACTTATTTGATATATTAGCATGTCTCTTTGTGTCTCTTTTGGAATGCCTTCATGTGTTTGGTTTTAGATTGACTAACACTAATGTCTTGTGTGTTTTTGTGTTCTTTGATCTTAAACTAACCTTGTGCCATTTAGGAGGGCATCATTTGGTGAACCCGACGTGAATCGAACACGCAACCTTCTGATTATTTTTTTTGAAAATTAACATTTTGCTTGTTGAAACTGCCACACAGGTCGCGCTTCGGCGCTAATGAACACGTTTTAGCGCTATCGAAACAATTTCTTTTAGCACTATTGACCCTAAGATAGCGCTATCGAAAAGGTTTTAGCGCTATTGACAACATTCCAACGCTTTTGTCACAGTTCTGGCGCTATTGAAACAATTCTGGCGCTTTTGACTTCTCGGGTTTTTCTTTTCTTTCAGCGCTACGGTGCGAATTAGCGCTTCTGCGAGTGCAGACTAGCGCTATTGTATAAATTAGCGCTTCTGTCTAAAAAGCAGAATAGCGCTATTGCGATAGAGCGTTGTCCAAGTCGCTTTGTAACTAAAAAATTGAGTGTTTTAGGCTTGTGGAAGCCTCCCTTGAGCATTAGTTTTTATTAACTTGTTTTTTTCTTTGTGCAGGTTAACAACCCAACAAAAAATCACAAAATTTTCATTTAGTGCTTAAAAAAAACTTAAAAACACAACAATTTTTTTTTTTTTTCATTGCTTTCTAGTTAGGCCTCATTTTCTTTTTGGTACTTAAAATTAACAAATTTGATTTCATTGCATCAATTGGGACCTAAAATTTACAATCCACACTTCAAAAATTTGGTGCAGTAAAAAGAACAATCCACTTGTTTGGATTTTTGGCAAAAACAAATTTTCCTTCAAGCAAAACGTGTTTTTCATTAAGTTGACCAGGATTTCCAAAATCTAGATTACAAAACACATTGCCTTTGAAGTTAAAAAGAACACCATGGCTGTTGGAGCAACATCTCCAAATACTTAGATCACATTGCAATGATGGATTAAAAAGAACAAGTGAATTTGGTGTTTGGCACGCTTGTGCACAAAGGTCAGTCGAGTGGTCCTACCTCTAACACACACTATCCTCTCCCTTGGCTCTCGTGGTCCTAGGTGTAAGAGAAAAGTGTTAGTAACACTCAAAATTTTATTTTTTTAAGAGAGGCCTGCCAAGGGATCGATACTCTTGGGAACGACCTCGAGCGGTAAATCCTTCGAGCCGCTATAGAAATCAGGTGAGAGCGAAAGCTGTAGCCTTGGGTATAGCTGTTCCTACAGTGTAACTGGCCGAAAGGACAAATGGGCCCCACCACCAGTTACAAGGCTCTTAAGTGAGTCACTGCAGAATGAACTTATGTCCAAAGCCATCGAACATGACTAAACACCTTTAAGTAGTAGCCCACCCGTTCTATTGATTGAGGATATTTGAGATATAATTTAGTGCAAGAGCATAGAAGGTTTTGCTCCCAAGATACTCACCATACATATTTCCTTGAGTAGAAACATAGCTTTTTGAAAAGTCACTTGTGGCTTGATAAAAGTGGTAACTCCCCCATCATAGGGATCATCTATTTGTTATGCTCGTGCAAGACTTAGTATATCACATCCTTACCTGCCACGATGGGATTCATAAGGTATGTAGTACCAAAGTCGAAGAAATATCAAGATGTGGGCTAAATTTATCACAACTGGCCATTTGACCATAGGGATAAAAAGTGTTTGAAGTGTGTTCGTTTTACAGACCTAGTGCA
Source organism: Cryptomeria japonica (assembly GCF_030272615.1). NCBI lineage: Eukaryota > Viridiplantae > Streptophyta > Pinopsida > Cupressales > Cupressaceae > Cryptomeria > Cryptomeria japonica. The sequence goes on from NC_081408.1 coordinate 129,487,186, forward strand.
AATTGAGCCGACTTCAGGCTTTGGAACTACACCTTAAAATAAATCTAAAGGAAGGGTCAAAAACAAGTCCAAGAATTGGGTTGATCTAGACCCATACTCATTTGTGCCTCAAAGGCAACATTCTTGTGTTTGTGTGCTTGCTTTGTTTTCTTGTCAAAGAAAAATCAGAAAATCAATCCCAAAAACAAAGTATTCATCCAACATTTCTCAAAAACAAACAAAAATACCAAAAACAAAAGTGCAAACAACAAAGAGACAAATTTTATGACCATTCTTCACATCTTGCGAAAGAAGAAGTGTCATTAGAATATCACCTTGAAAAGGAGACCACTAAGCTCAAAGGCTTTAATCAAAAGAAGGAAATTCTTCTATCTCAATAGACAAATCTTTGTCTCACATAGAGTCTTTCTACATCACATGCGTCTATACCTTCAAGGTAAAACAAACGAGTTTGATTCAGAATCATTGAACCGCAGAGCTTTTATGCAATATAGAGCTCTGAGTTATCACAAAAATCAAGGAGGAAAGATTAATCCCAATTTCTTCCCAAACATCTGTATCACCTACAACACAGCTCGAGAAGTGCCACCAACGCCTGAAAGGGAAGAGGTAGAGTTTGTTCCATTTGTAACACAAAGTTTTTATTGAAGTTGAAAACAAAGCATCCATCATCTCATTCATACATCATTACTCCATCATCAATCCGTCCCAACTCTCAAAAACATTAAGAAGTTCTTGTCCCAAGATTCCTTTTTTAGATATTACTTGAAATCAAAAACACATCACATCACTTTTTTAGATTGTTTCTACATCTAGGATAAGCTCATCCTAAGAGACACATCTACGCAGGTTAAAACTAGTTCATGAGTGAATCTTCTCATTACTAGGTAGTCAAAATCTGTAACACATCTCAGATTTCTCTACACCTTATCACATCCAAAAATCATCAAAACAAACAAGCAATTCAAAAAAGGAATTCTGGTTACATCTACCTTAAAAGTGCTAGAGATCCCCATACAACACAATCCACTAATCATCAATCTTTCATCAACAACTCATCATCATCTTCAATCAACTTCAATACAAACTTACAAACAAAATGGCTCAAACCCGATCGCGATCAAGGCAACGAGAAATAGAAATTGAGGAAGAAGAGGACAACCTCAATGAATTTCAAGAAGCACTTGGAGGAACTGTAACTGATGAAAACCCAAGTACTCCCACTCCTTCAACAATCGAAAGGGCTCAGCATAACCCTCACTTCAACAGATTATTTGATGAAATACTAAGGAGCAATGCGGATGCTCACTTCTTAAAACTCGCTCAAGAAGGAGCCAAACTCCCCTCGGACTTTGATCTTGCCCAATTAAGACAAGCATCAGAAAGACAAAGTCGCCATGAGGAGGAAAGAGGTAGAAATCACATCAGATATAATATTCCTCGAGGTAACCCACCACCTCCCCCTCCAAATGAAATGGAGATGTTGCGGCAACAAGTCGAGAATCTCGCCCAACAACTTCATAGTGGTGTTAAGACCAATCAATTCTCACTTAATTACATCTGTCCCTATCCTTTTGATAGGAATCTTTGTATGCCACCCTTTCCACGTGGGTTCGAAACACCCAAATTTGAAAAATATAGAGGAAAGGGGGATCCCCATGATCATGTCCGAGAATTTCATTCTGCTTGTCTTGAGGTGGCATATGAAGACACATACCTAATGCGCCTTTTTCCCCAAAGCTTGGGAGGAACAACTACATCATGGTTTTCCCGACTACCAGGTGGCATTAGAACATTTGAGGAACTCATCCAGAAGTTCCTATCTCATTACTCTTATAATATTGAACGCGACATCACCATGGCTGATCTGTGCAATACCAAACAAAAACCAGGTGAATTATTCTTAGTATTCCTGCAACGATGGCGCCAAATGTCTAGCAGACATTCTCTTCAGTTACCTGAACGAGAACTAGTGGAAATTTTCATTTCCAACTTAAACGAAGAAATGGAATTTCACTTGGATGTCAAAGACACAGACTCTTTTAACGATATGATCACCAAGGGTATAAAATGTGAAAGGGCACTCATCAAGAAAGGACTCATCAAAATCTTTAATGAACCAAAAGATGCTCCTCGCCCGCGCTTCAATAGTGATAAACCAAACTTCTGGAACAAGAATAAGAATATCGTCAATGATGGGGTTGTGGATGCTCGAACAATCCAAAATGCACAACCTGTGGTGCGATTTGCAGGACAAAATCCTCCACCTCAAAATAACACAAATATTCCTTCCAATCAAGGTCGCATCACATCTCATGATGAACCAAGGCCTCGTCCACAAAAACAAAAATGCACATACACTCCCTTAGGGGAACCCATTGAAACAGTGATGCGACAACTCATTTCTCAGAATTTGATCACTCTACCTAAGTTATCCAACTATGAGCCTCAAGTCAAACCAGCATGGTGGAGAGATATTGAACACTGTGAGTTCCATCAAGGAAGAGGACACAAGACAAGTAATTGTCACCGATTGAAAGATCTCATTCAAGATCTTATTGATCGAGGAGAAATTGAGATTGAAGGACATGACCCAAAAACAACAAATAATGATCATCTGATGTTCAAAAATCCACTTCCATCACAAGATTAAAGGGGTCCTTCCACTTCCAGGCGAGGCACCGATTCCACTGACTATATGCAGGCTGCGTATAACTACACTGTAAATCACCTATATGATGCCAGTGAACAAATTGCAACTATAACCTTCAAAAATCCCACCTCAAATTGCAATGTTGTTACGCGTCGCGGCAAAGTCACCATCAAGGCAGCTCCATAGGGCACCACCTTTATCCCAAAGCAATACAATCTTGTGGAACAATTAGATAAAATGCCTGCACTCATATCCATTTTAGAGCTATTACGCCTATCGCCATCTCATAAAACAATCTTGGATCAAGCACTCCAAGAGGCGTCAGTCCCTGCAAACCTTAATACGGACCAGTTTCAAGCCATGGTTGGAAATTTAAAGTCATCACCTTGTCTCACTTTTTCTGAAAGTGACAACTCTTCCTTCCAACAACCTCATAACGCTTCGCTACACATTGAAGGCTTTATTAACCAACACAAGATCAAGCGAGTCTTGATAGATAATGGAGCAGGCCTAAACATTTGCACACTAAAATTGGTCACAGCATTGGGATATGCAATAGAATCAGTGGATCCTCACAAGAAGATCACCATCAAGGCCTATGATGATGCAGAGCGTTCATCCAAAGGAGCTGTGGTACTACCAATCCGGGTTGGCCCTGTGGTAAAGCACATAATTTGTCAGGTTCTGGACTTTCCTCTGCCATATAATCTATTATTAGGGAGACCTTGGATACATGCCATGCAAGCTATTCCATCTACCTACCATCAATGTATCAAGTTCCCACATAATGGTGCAGAGATCACAATCCTGGGCGATGCAAATCCCTTTGCTTTTTGCCATAATATCAGCCATCAACCAGAGATTACGGTTCCTAATAATAGGAAAGCCATTTCCTCCACATCATATGTAAATCCCGCCTCTCTTGCCAGTTCGAACACCCCTATACCCAAGCAAGAAAATCTTAAGATGAAAGTCGCAGAGGAAGGTCCCGGGGAATATAACTTGAGTCAGCTCTTTTGTGTGGGACAAATGCCCACTTCTCCTAGAACACATGGTAAACCACAATAGTTACTCCAGCAACCACTAATCACGCCTGCATGTGCCTTGACGCCTTTCATCCTTGGAAAGAGTCAAGAGGAAGAGACACAAGACGAGGACCTAGCGGAATGGATCTATAAAGATCCCATCACCACTGACAAACCGCAAGTTACACTTCCTACGGAACAATATGGTAAAGGCCTCCTCATTATGCAAAGAATGGGGTATGATGGTCAGAGTGCTTTGGGATCCTGCCAACAAGGACGACATGAACCTCTATTACCAGAGTTCAAACCCAAAGGTAATACAGGCCTAGGCTTTGAAAAAGAAGTCCTTCCTAAACTCAGATTCAAAGGAAAACCCAGCAAACCATTTTTCCCACCTACTGCAAAGAGGACACCTTTTATAATCAAAGCACCATCAAGCACTAGCCCCACCGCCCCATCAAGGCTCACGACTCCGCCGCAACCCTCACCAGTGCCAAACATCCCACCAATCGAACCAGTAATCCCATCAGCAAAACCATTTGTAGCAGCAACTATATTGGAACCCGCAGCAGCATCTATGGCACCAGCCGTTCCAACAGAAGCCACTAAATCAACACTGCTGATACTTCCAGTAACCAAACCTTTAAATCCCATCACGGTTCCTGCAGCACCAATCACCTCAAAGGTACATAAACCAATCACACCTGCAGTATTCAACTCCAGCGACATCCCAGTATGGTATAGCAATCGGATGTTGGAAAGTGATTCAGAGACCGACTCACATGAGTGGGAATTTGATTCTGTACAGCTTAACACTTCAGATGAGGAAGACACATCACCACCTCCACCACGCAAAGACATCCTTATTTATGGAGAAGCATAGATAAAGACCACTTGGGTACCTGAGCTGGAAACATCTTCCATAGACCCTACGTCTCATCCTACGCCTGATTTTGACAGGGAGAGTACCATCAATGACCTTCACCACACTGTCTTAACCCTCACTGATACATCTCCCGCACTTAACTTAATCGATGAAGTAATGCCCATTATCCACCCTGAACTTATCGAATGGAACCAACCAAATCCCCCATGTCTTGACCTCTTCCAAAACGATGAGGCTATCATTGACTTTTTGGAATTAAGGGATAATCTACCAAGCGGGGATCACAAAGCTGGATTCGCCATTGAACTTAATAGCGCAGCATACTTCGGGGCGGATGCCAAACCCTTCAGCTACAAAAATATAACAATAAAACATGGATCTTCCAGTGAAAACCACACTGTGGCGCTGTTTGATCCGACAAAAGTAAAAAGAAAGAGCGTATCCAACGGTGAAAACCTCTCTGAGGCCCTTGAGGATGAAGGGTTTGACATTCTCCCTGCTAGTACACAACATGAACGATCAACAATTCTTATTGAGGAGACCAAAGAATACAATGTGGGGACTCCTAAAAATCCTCATATTATACATCTGGCATCTCTTCTCACTCTAGAGGAATAGCTTCAATTCATAGAGTTCTTCCAGCAACGTCAGATCAACTTTGCATGGTCATATGCAGACATGCCTGGGCTGGATCCTGATTTAGTCATGCATCATCTCACAGTAGCAAAAGGAGCCAAACCTGTCAAGCAGAAGCTTCGTAAGATGCATCCTCAGATTGCCGTGCTAGTCAAAATAGAACTCAAGAAACTCCTGGATGTTGGTTTCATTAGACCAATTGATTATGCAGAATGGATCTCCAACATTGTGCCAGTTGGAAAACCAAAAGGGGGCATCCACATTTGTACAGACTTTAGAGATCTGAATAAGGCATGTCCTAAGGATGACTTCCCCCTACCAAATATCGACATCATAGTGGATTTGACAGCAGGACATGCCATGCTTTCAGTCATGGATGGCTTTTCAGGATACAATCAAATACAGATCGCACCAGAGGACCAACATAAGACAGCCTTCACATGTCCATGGGGCACCTACTGCTGGAATGTAATGCCTTTTGGTCTAAAGAATGCAGGAGCGACCTATCAAAGAGCAATGACCACCATCTTCCATGACATGATGCATACTATGATGGAAAATTATGTGGATGATTTACTAGCAAAATCACTTACTAGAGAAGGACATCTTCACATCTTAGATAAAATCTTTGATAGACTGGAACAATACCATGTTCAACTCAACCCAAAGAAATGTGTCTTCGGAGTGACCTTCGGGAAGCTTCTAGGATACATTGTCTCAAGCAAAGGCATTGAGGTCGATCCAGCAAAGGTTAAGGCAATAATGGACATGCCACCACCAAAGAATATCAGTCAGCTAAGGACACTACAAGGGCGGCTTCAATCCATCCGCAGATTCATTGCACAATTGGCTGATAAGTGTCACCCATTCACACACCTGCTACACAAAAACATCCGCTTTCAGTGGGATGACAAATGCCAACAAGCATTTCAGGCACTCAAAGACTATCTCATGAATCCACCATTGCTGATGCCACCAAATTCCAGTAGACCGTTGTTACTTTATATCTCAGCAACAAGTACAGCACTGGGTGTACTACTGGCACAACATAATGCAGAAGGCAAAGAGTGTGCTGTATACTACATCTCTCGCACACTGGTTGGCTATGAACTCAATTACACACCTATTGAGCGAGCTTGCCTAGCAGTAAGCCTAGCAGCCACTAAATTGCGGCACTATCTGTTGACACACAAGGTACAACTCATCGCAAAGATTGATCCACTCAAATACTTACTTAGCAAAGCAGCATTGACAGGTCGCTTGGCCAAATGGGTGATGATTCTAAGTAAATTTGACATTGAGTATGTGGACCGTAAGGCTATGAAAGGTCAAGTTATTGCAGATCAGTTGGCCGATGCACCACTCATAGGCGATCATCCTCAAGAGATATTCATGATCACAGAAGCACAGCCATGGAAACTATATTTTGATGGTTCATACACTAGGCACGGCTCGGGGGCAGGCATTCTGTTTATCACACCTCAAGGTGATAGCATCCTGAAGTCTTACAGACTCACATTTCCCTGCACAAACAACATAGCAAAATATGAGGCTTTGATCACGGGACTCAGATTAGCCATACAATGGAAATTACAAGAACTAAAAGTATATGGCGACTCGCAACTAGTCATTTGACAAGCAACTGATGAGTATCAGACCAAAGATGATAAACTCATGCCATACAAGAAAATGGTGGACAAGCTAAAGACATCATTCACTACTATCACTTTTGAGCAGATCCCAAGAGATCAGAATCGAGCTGCTGACGCTATGGCTACCATCGCATCTCTCCTAGATCTTCCGCAGAATTCAACATGCTACAAGTTCTTGGTAGAACAGCTTTGGATCCCCGCTTATGATATCCCCGAATCTAAAATGATAGGTCGCCTTGTTGGTTCTGAATCCCCATGGTATGGTGAATTCTACACCTATCTCCATGATCACACCCTTCCTCCTAACCAATCAAATAACCAATGTAAAACCTTCATTCGCCAAACTGCTCGATATACCATTATTGCCGAAACCCTATACCGACGTAGTCTTGATGGTACTCTCCTTCGATGTCTGGAACAAGATGAGATAACAAAGGCTTTGGAAGCGGTACATGAAGGAATTTGCGGGACTCACTCAAGTGGTCCATCAATAGCCAAGAAACTCATGCGAGCTGGATACTATTGGCCATCTATGGAAAAGGATTCCTACTACTTTGTCAGGAAATGCAAGAAATGTCAAGTTCATGGTGACTTGATACATGCACCAGCACAAGAACTGCAACCAATCACAACACCATGGCCTTTTTGTCAATGGGGCCTTGACCTTGTGGGTAAGATTCACCCATCTTCATCCAATGGCCATAAATTTATCATTACCGCCATTGAATATTTCACCAAGTGGATCGAAGCTGTTCCACTTACCCAAGTCACCGGCAAGCAGATCGCCTCATTCATCCTCAACTACATCATCTGCCGGTATGGTGTGCCCATGTCCATTGTCACAGATAACGGTCTTCCTTTCAAAAATCAGGATGTCCGTGAGCTTTGTGAGAAATTTCATATCCAACATCGCTTTTCCACCCCCTATTACCCACAAGGCAATGGTCAGGCTGAAGCATCCAATAAAAACATATTGAGAATACTAAAGAGGACAGTCAATGATGTCGGTCGTGATTGGCATGTTCAATTGAATCCAGCATTATGGGCATATCGAACTAGCATTCGAACCCCTACAGGTGCAACTCCTTATTCATTGGTCTATGGTGCAGAAGCTATCTTACCTATTGAGGTCAAGATACCATCCTTACGGGTTTCATTGCACAATCTCATCGATGATGAAGCATACAGAGTATCCCGTCTTCAGGACTTGGAGTTACTTGATGAAAAGTGACAAGCTGCATACAACCATCTCAAAGCCTATCAGCAGCGCATGAGCAGAAGCTACAATCACCGAGTTAGATCTCGTACATTTGAGGTAGGTGATCTTGTTCTTCGAGAGAATCCTCGCAACCAACCAAACAAAGAACATCAAGGCAAGTTTGAATCAAACTGGCTAGGCCCATATGTTGTCACTGCTGTATTCGGGTCCGAGGCATATCAGTTGGCTACTTCAGAAGGAGAACCGCTTGCAGATCCAATCAATAGCATGCACCTCAAAAGGTTTTATACCTAAGGTATACAGAGCATCAGGCTCCCCTACATATCAGAAAATATCAAAAACATTCAGAAAATGTCCTAAAGAAAATACAAGAACATTCAAAAAAAGTAAAGAAAAATCATGCATCCAAACAGTGAACAACCACTCCGGTGGCACCTTGGGTAAGTGCGATGGTGAAAACCTGGTAAACAGGCGCCACTCGTAAAGGCAATGGCTCCAGTATCTTTCAGACTCGTTGCGATCACATTCATGCACACACACATCCATCCAAAGTCATGGCTTATTATTTGATCTGCAATTAAGAAAGTACTCCATGCGTTTAGTATCCCACCTTTTCATAGTCAGGTCTACAAACTGGGGGCAATACCCTTACCCTAGTGATGGAAGTGGATTCTACATTGTCTTATGTGTCATTACGCTCTTCATTCAGGCAATCATCAGAAAATATCAAAAACATTCAAAAATGTCTCGCAAAATCCAAAAACATTCAAAAATGACTCTCAAACTACCAAAAACATCCAAAAATGTTTCACAAAATCCAAAAAACATCGGAAAACCCATCAAAAATCACACAAAAACATGGCAACACCTTGTACATAGTCATCCGATCAGATACCAAATAAACATTAACAACACTACTCACACACTGACCATTTACCAATCAAACCAAACAACATCAACACTCAAAACTGTCTTTAAAACAAGGATGCATCCTTCCTTACCAAAACAAAGACAAGATGACATTTTCTTTGACAAGAAAATTCTGTTAGGCTATCAAATACTTGGTTGATTTGTGAGTACAATCGTTTGTTTATCTGTATCAGCATCTTTTAGCATTGTTTTGTATCGTTTGTGCATTATTTCCGATGAAGTTCTGGGGCATGTACTAATGGTGTCTACGTGGGAAGTTCACTAAGCTATGTGATCATAGACAAAAATGTAGTCATAGATCACTACGGCTTGCTGACTACAGCGTATACCTCGACCATATGGACATAAACCATTACCAAGGATCCTTATTCTTTATTCTTTATGTATATATACTGTTTGGTTGCAGGTACAAAGCTCATTCTTTGATTCCTCTTCCTCCAAATTGGATAAAGGTTTTTATTTCTTAGTATGGTATGCACTTGTCTCAGGATCTGATCAGCCTAAGATCAAGGAGGACGATCCAAGTCATGCACGAAAGGAGATAATCCTTGTCTGTTCCACAAACAATACTCTGGTCGACTTGACCCTTATATCAAGTCGTTTGTATTAACTTGCTATATTAAAATCCATGAAAGAAATACTCAGGTCATCTTGAATCATTGTGTCAAGATGCTTGTATTCTCTTCCAACATTTTAAAGCTCAATGATGAAAATAGAGCACTATGGATCGTCATTTCACCTCATCTGTTTATATCTTGCATTCCGTTGCATATCACCCATCCATTCATTCATATGTAGGATTTACATGCAAAAATGACTAATAAAAGCTGGTCTTGGATACAAATCACGACCGAGTACTTTGATACGTCATCAATGCATCACGCAAAGTCTTACAAAACCTTGCATTCCTCATGGTCATATCATCATTACATTTAGGTGCATCTTGCATTACGTCCATTCATGTCATTTTTAACTTAAACATTGCATATAGTTCATTGTTGACATTAGTTTTCATTAAAATCATTTGCATCATTGCATCAATCATAAATAATTAGATTCATTCGTGGGATTAACTTGTCTTTGTTTGTTTTAAAATCATTTACTAAGCATTTCATCCAGTATAAATTATCCATTATCATTTTATTAAACTTTTCATCATTTATCATTTGCATTCATTTCTTTATCGTTAAAAGATGCATACATTCATAAATTAAAACATTGCATTCATTCATCCAGTTATTCAAGTATTTTCTTATGCTCATTGTAAGATTCATTCACATTGCATTCATTATCATTACATAAAGGTGCAGTTATTATACCCATAAGCTATCGTATCATCCCATTATCATTTGTACTTACAAACATATTTAAAAGCATTTAGATTCATAAGTCCATTTGTTCACAACATTGGTTCACACCATCTCATATATCCATTTTACATATGCATTCATTTAAAACACATTATCATATAAACACTTGTACTTTACATTTGTTTATCCGTATGCATTCATTCTACACATTATCAAATAAACATTTGTACTTTACATTTTGTTTATCCATATTACATTCATTTACCACATTATCAAATAAACATTTGTACTTTACATTTTGTTTCTCCATATTACATTCATCTAAAAACACATCTAGATGCATATCCATACATAAAATCATTCATCTAACCATTGCATTAACATCGTCACATAAATCATCTTATCATTGCATTGCAATAGGAAACATCAAAAAATCTTGTTCATGCATCAAGCATAAGCATATATCCTCATCATGGCATTCCATACATAAAGCATTACATCAAAAATCAAAAACAAATCATACACATCTACACCTGCATTCATATGTCAGTATCCAACATCATAAAAACATGCATAAAAGAAACATCTCATCAAATGCATCCATGTACACATATCCATCTAAAGCAATAACTCATAATCATGCATAAACATCCATACATCATCACATGCATATCATCACAATATCGGATCCCCTCATATATATCATCTCATATATTAGAGTACAATGAAGTCTACAAAAATCGGCTACCAAGAGCCATCCAAGATACAGTCCAAAAATAGACAAAGATACAATACATATATGCAAAAATGCTCTCTCAAATGCCGCTCTGGCCAGATGCTGTACCACCACCACCTCTACCTACTCCACCACTGGTACCGGCCCCACCTGATCCATCTCTCCGTGGAGGCCTCATCGAACCCCCACTCCCTCCTGCATCCCCTGATCTCTCCTGCCGTAGAGGACCCATCACACCCCCACTGCTCTGCATCCTCTGTGATCGCTCGGATCTGGCCTGCCGCATCTGTGAGTAGCTGAGAGCTCGCTGGCTAATCAGCACCACCTGCTCATATAACCCCCGCCAGTACTCTATCTCCGCCTGAGCTCGTCGCATCTCCCTCATAATCTCCCCTGAAGGCCCCTGTGCACCAGTCCGCACTCTCTCCTGCAGCTCCGCCAATCTCTCCACCGTAGTATCTCTCTCCCGCAGCACTACTGTTAGCTCTGACTCACGTGCAAATAGCTGCACATCCCTAACTGCTACCTCCTCCTCTAATCTCTCTACCCGGGTCTGCAAATAACCAATCATATGATCCCGCAGATCCCCAGTAGCTCCCTCCCCCATGTCCATGGCTGCCGCACCTGTATCACCCCCTCCAATAGGTCCCTCCCCTGCACCACCCTCTCCTGCACCTGTATCCATCGGGATCTCTCTCTCCATCCCCCTCCCACTCAGCTGCACTCCTCCCTGCATCAAAGGTCCCTGTGATATCTGAAGAGGTAGTCCACCTCTCCCTCTCCGCTGCCTCGGCATCCCCAAACCTCCTCCACCTCCTCCACCACCTCCTCCTCCTCCTCCTCCACCTCCACCTCCTCATCCATCTCCTCCTCCTCCTCCTCCTCCTCCTCCTCCTCCTCCTCCTCCTCCTCCTCGGCCTCTTGCTCTCCATCCTCGTCCCCTCTCATCCTCAAAAGATGGGATCGGCTCAGCTGGGTCTGATATCCGTAGGATCGGGTGCGCCGCCCAATACTGTGTATACTCTGCTGTCACACCTGCATCAACGACCCTCGATTGTAAGTCCCATGGCCTCGCCTGCAGTGTCCGAAACTCTGCTAGTGCCTGATCATACGGTAGCACTGGGCCCCATGCATACCGCTCTCGGATCACTCATGCATACTCCCCTGATCCGCTCGGCAGTCCCTGCTGCCGTCTAAACTGCCTCATCACCCGTCTCGGCACCTGTCTCTCTACATGATAAGAGGTCCTCCCAATGAGGAATCGGGTCATGAAGCAATAAGGTAGTGCCTCCGCATCATCCTCCCATGGCTCACACTCCAAGTATGGCCGCCAGATCACTGCATCCAGGTCATCCAATGCCCGCCGCCACCACTCTAACTTTCCCAAGTGGGCTGACTCATCACGCCACTATACATAAACATATATGGCTGGTCCACGGCTCGGAATCTGAGACTCACTGGTCGAGTCACTAGTAAGTGCTCCCATGCCCATACATGCAGTAGCGTCATGCCCACTGCAAGAGAACCTCTCCCCCGGTACACTACCTCGTGTAGCTCCTGATACATGTGCGCTAACACGCACGACCCCCAGGCAAATCGGGTCCCCTCCGTTATCATCATCTCTATAACCTGTCCCCATCCCACTGCCAATCCATGTGACAGCCTGTCTGGACACAAAAGTCCTCCCATGATCCCTGACAACACTGCTGGAAGGGGCTCATATAGTGCTGCTATATCCTCCCATGCGATCGAGCCATCATCAATGTATACATCCTCCTCAAAAATCCTCTGACAAGACATCATCCCCCAGGATCTATCATATGTCACCAGCTCCCCCCGAATCAGAATCCGAAGGATACGCCACACGTCCTCCAAAGTCACCATCATCTCTCCCTGGGCTAGATGAAATGTGCACGTCTCACTAATGCATCGCTCTGCCAAGGCTGTAATCAGGCCGTGATTCATCCAAATCATGGGCATGTGCATCACCTCGTACAACCCAATCGCTGCTATACAATCAATCTCTATCTGCGTCAACCAGTCCCGCAACCCCTGTGTCGCAGGGTGGCGCTCGCGTAACTGCAACACGCACAGATCCTCCTGCACATTGACATTCATCAAATCACCATCAGTTGTTTTGTTATCAAACTTTTTTAAGTTTAAACCTAGACTATCATCAGATACTTTGATCAAGTATCTTTGGGTCTCAACAGGTAAGCAATCATGGCCGCCTAGACTTCAACAGGCATTTATCCTAACAAATGACCTAAGTTTCATCGGGCTGCTATGGTTCAAAACAACTCCCACTTCACCTCGCCATCCATCAATCATTACGCATCAGGAGATTTATTTTGTCCGAAACTGGGGCATCTTGTTATCTTAAGGCAAAAGCGCTATTTTATCTTCAATTGCGCTAAATATACACAATAGCGCTACAACCACAGCAAAAGCGCTCAAAAAGCTCTACAATAGCACTACAAAAACAAAAGCGCTACACCCGCTATACAATAGTGCTGTTACACATCAATAGCGCTCAATTAACCCTACCATAGCGCTACTTAATCTATAGCGCTAAAACTTGCATACACTAGTGCTAATAAATGCAAAAGCGCTCAAACCAGACCACAATAGTGCTATTGCGGCACAATAGCACTAATTCATGGAGCAAAAGCGCTAAAACCATAGTTCCAGCACTCTTGCTCCGACTTAACTTTGACTCAGCTAAAAACCTATCAAAACTGCATAAAAAGTCAGTTTTTGAATTTACGTACCGCTGGTCCGTAGTCGGCTGGGCGCTGGAACCGGCGGACTCGCTCAAATCTATGCTCGGTGATCAGAATCAGCATCTTCACTCCTCCTTGCTCCTCCAAATGTCACTGTCAGAGCTCTCATTTTCAACTGGTCGCGGTCACAAATAATTCTATTTTCACCCCTTTCACCCCATTTATACCCCTCGCCGTCACCGTAACTTCGCCCCGCTCATCGCCGTGGTCCCTGTGAACTTCCCGAGCCCCCCATTTCTCCATATTTCCCCCGATTTCTTCTATTTTTCCCTAGTATCCCTACCTTCTTCTCTTCTATCACCCTGTCACTTTTCATTTTTTTTCGAGAGATCGCCTGATTTTTTGAAATTTTTTGGCCCATCTCTCGAGGGGGCATACCACCCATTAAATTTACATTTTATGGGGCATTTCTTCACACTAGTTTTTCTTTCTTTGAAACGATGCAATAAACTGCACCGTCTCAAAGAGGGGCAAATGTAGTCACATAAATCTGTCCATTTTAATTAAATGAATATTTCGTATTTATTTGATTAAAAATCCACTAGCCATCAGTTAATTAAATTAATATTTAATTAATTCATCTCCAAACATTCTTCTATTAATTAAATAAATTATTCAATTTATTTTAATTAATTCATTAAATCCAATTCGAATCAATTAAATAAATAAAATCAATTTATTTAATTAAATCCCCTTTTCCTCTTTTAAATAAATTAAATAAAACATTTATTTAAATCATTATCCCCACCCCACTTGCATTTTCCTACAAATGCAACTTGCACATATTTATTGAAATAAATGAATTTTTATTTTAAATAAAATCCTATTTTCCCTCACCCACCAAATCCACTTGCAAAATCTAATCCCCTTTTAGATTCTTCTAACCCCTTCCTAATTAGCCTAATCCATCCCCTAAATATTGTCACATTCCTAAGCAAAATGGAGTCACTTCTCAAAGTCTAAAAGTCTTTGATAACCATGAAAGGCTTTCAACCTTCAACCACCAAAATCCTTAAAGTCTTTGAAAACCATTGAAGGCTTCCAACTTTCAACCACTTAATCCCCAAAGTCTCCAATAACCATTAATGGTTAATTCAACCCTCCCACATGGTTAAAACATTTGTTTTGACTCAACCTCTACCCAACCCAAGGGTCTCATCAAGCCTTCAATGCTTTGACCATGATTATCTCTTAATCATTTGCACAAAGGTTTATCCTTGGATTAATTCCTAATTCAGTGGGTAATCCTAATTTAGGCTTGACCCTTAGCCTTTAGATAACCATGAGGTCTTCTCAGGCCTTTAATGCCTCCAACCTCTTCTTTCAACCCAACCTTATGTTGACATTTGTCACCATTTCATTGGTGCCATTTATGCACATGGATCCCCAACTTTCAAGCTAGACCCTTGATTAAACCTTTCAATCCTGGCCATCCATTGCTCCATTTTTCCTATAAATAGAGCCCATTCCTTCATAATCCAGATCCTGAAAACTTGTAAGCATTTAGACTATAGACATTTTAGAGAGCATTTAGCATAACATAACTAAATCTTGTCTTTTTGGTTAAAATACATCATTCTAGCATAAAAATAGCTTTTCATTTCATATTTGGAGCTATACTACAAATCTCAATCCTCCATAAGCATCCATAGTGCAAAAAGCTGCTAAGAGCTACACTATTTTGGAACTTGGAGAGGAGAGGAACAAGGGAGAAGAAGCTAAGGCCATGCTAAGAGGCAGTTGGAGATGTCTCATGATCTTTGTTTTACTTATTTGATATATTAGCATGTCTCTTTGTGTCTCTTTTGGAATGCCTTCATGTGTTTGGTTTTAGATTGACTAACACTAATGTCTTGTGTGTTTTTGTGTTCTTTGATCTTAAACTAACCTTGTGCCATTTAGGAGGGCATCAGACTGTTTCTCGCAATCCAAGATGCATATGATTTATCTGCTTGAACCTATAGGGTCATGTGAGGCTCATCTAAAATGACCTATCTTGGTTTTTGACAACTCGGAGCCAATTTCAAATGGTAGCATTTTTTCACTTGGTGCAAAAACTGTCATTTGCATGCAATGCAAAGTTGCAAGATAGGCTAGAGACAATTCCATTCGACTTGGGAACAAACTAGCATCACAAGCACGTTTGTGTGGAAAATTTTGCACTAGGCATGTTCCTATTGCGCCTCTCAATGAGCTGGAATGTTGAGAGCCATACTCTACTGACACAATCTCTCAAGTGCCCTGAGCCCAATAAATTGTCAAACTTTGACAAAGTATTTTTCACAATCCAGGATGCATATGATTGATCTGTTTGAATCTATAGGGTCATGTGATGGTTGTCTACATTGACCTATCTCAGTTTTTGAGACTCAAAGCCATTTTCAAATGGTAGCATTTTTTCACTTGATGCAAAAATCGTCAGTTACATGCAATGCAAAGTTGCAAGATAGGTTAGATTTGATTTCATTCGTCATGGGCACAAACCAACATAACGAGCACGTTTAGGTGGACATGTTTACACTAGGCATGCTCTTGGTGTGCCTCCCAACGAGCTGAAACGTCAAGATCCATACCCTACCGGTGTGATTTGGAAGTTGCACTTAATAAAATGGTCATAACTTGGAAAGTACAACATGGAAATGCACAAATGAGTTGTTTTGACATCTATGGACTTTATGTCCTTATAAATCATAAAAAGAATATTACAAATAGTTACAAATGCAATATGGCCTTATAGGTCATCTCAATGGCTAGGTGTAATAAAAATTTGAAGTATAATAAAAAAATAAAAAATGCATCACAAAATATAGGTGATGAACTTATAAGGCACTAAGAGGGGGGGGGGGGTGAATCAATGCAAGTAAAAACAATACAAATTTGATTATCAATTTCACCAACTTAAAAATCAACATGCATATAAGAAATAACACCAAGTATACAATCACCACATAACATAAGAGTTTATACATGGAAAACCCAAATGGGAAAAGCCACAGTGGGAATTAGTACCCACAAGATCCACTATCTACAGTATAGAGACTTGATAGAGATTTGATTGGTTAAGGTCTACAATAAAAGGCCCTGTTAGGAGAAGACTTGATTAAGAGTCTCCGGTTAGGGGATTTACCTATTAGCCTTGTGAGGAGCTTAATGACCTGTTAGGATCAACCTTGTGTGAGGATTTATCACCCTTTTTGAGAGTTGCCCTGTTAGGGGACTTAAAGGTTTAAGGCCTGTTAGGACTTACCCAATTAAGAGATTTAACTGTTGTAACTGTTAGGATAACAATAGGTTCAAATGATCTTAGTACAACATCATCAATGTTTGATAAGATCTGTTTCAAAACATTACAACATCACAAATACTTCATCTCAAAACTCCTCTGATCACCACACTATTAGAAACACAAGATTCACTAATGATTTTGCACACATTCAAGCTCATATTGATAACCAATTTCATAACTCATCACACATTTTAAAAACATTATTAGGTCGGCTAGAACCTGTTACAATTTCCTCAGTTCAATGTATCTAGACAATCTTGCAATGTCTGCTTTAGTTATGTTGGCCACCAACATAACAAATCCAATTTTGTGTTGTTTTACTAATCTGAGTGATTTTCATCACTATCGGTTGAGTATCTAACACATCTTCTGTTCTGCCAATCAAATCTCACTCACCTGGTCAAATCTTCATGTGCGGTCACAAAAATATCTTCATCTGATAGTCTTCAATGCTGCTGCAAACTGCATCATCTCATTCTTCATGAATTTCGCTTACTAGTTGTCAGAATAAAACTCTATCAATCTTTTACCAGTTGAAGTCCTAATTGCCGGTTCTAATGTAAACTGTCTATGCTTACCGATTAAGTCTTACCGGTTGAACTGTAGGACTTGGATGACTTAAGAAACATAATTGCCATCAATGACAACATACAACATAGTCATCATACAATCAAACTAATCTCTGTACAAAACAAACAAGTACCAGTTGCATCAAGCAAACAAACATTACCGGTTGATCAAATGCCAACAATAGGCACATATATTGAAAAAATTGCCTCTAAATATGGACAAATCAACTCTTGGCTATTTAAATATACAAAAAAATGTTTTACAAATTAGTTCATGGGCTTTTATACAAAATTTGGCATTTAAATATGTATGAACCAGCTTATGGCCATTTAGATATACAAAATTTGGCATTTAAATATGTGTGAATCAGCTCATGGCCATTTAAATATACAAAATTTTGCCTCTAAATATGTGCAAATCAGCTCAAGGGCATTTATATATATAATAAATGAATATAGAACAATTCACCGATGATATATACAAAATTCTCAAAATCATTCTACCTTGAACCATAGAATCAATCAAGTGAGCCTTCTGGATCGTCTCTAACTCGTATTGTGTCAAGTATTGCCTCGTGGTCAGATTCACGAACTTTCCATAAATTCTTGTTATGAGGTTGTTGTCCTTGATTTCAGCGTTGCTAAAATCATGAGGCAACCCTATGGAACTGGTCCATTTCATACCTCACATCCTTTGAGAAAGGTTGATCGACTTTGTCGGTTAACCTCTTTTTACTTTTCGTCATTTGCTTTTATCATTTTTAAGTTATTTAGATTTTGCAGTTTTTCTTGCAGGTTGGACTTTAAAGTCCGACCTGCAGGGTGCTTGTAGGTTAGAACTGCACATCGATGTGCAGTGTATTGTAAGTTTTTCCTGTAGATCAAAATTTAAAGTTCGACCTGTAGGCAAGTCATACCTACAGATCGGATTTTAAAGACTGACTTGCAGGTAAGTTTTGCATAAAGGGAGACGCATGTCGGACTTTAAAGTCCAACTTGCAAGGAGTCTTTTCCCGCATATCGTACTTTAAATCTGACATGTGTGGTGTGCTTTGCATTAATGCAGTCATTAATTGCTTTTATTAGGGGTTTATTTATTGATTTTTTGGTTTTTAAATCTCATTTTCTTGCTAATCAAGTGCTTCTCGCGTGCTCTTTGGCTCTCCTCCCTCGATTTCGCTCCCATCGTGTTGCTGACTTCTCCTTCCCACTTATCAACCTTGTTGAGGTAGGGTTTATTGTTTTCTCGGGTTTTTCTATTGTTTATGCATGTTCCTTTCCGTTTCAGTTCGTCATTTTTTTTTTCTTCTTCCAGTTTCGTGGTAGAAATTAGGGCAAATCGGATTTTAAAATCCGATGCCCTAATTTCTACCTCACTTCCATTCTACACCTGCATGTTGGTTTTCAAACCCTGACATGCGAGGTGATATTTTTGTTGATTTATCCCCTCTCCTACATATCAGACTTTAAAGTCCGGTATGTAGGAAATGTCCTTCCTTGCTAACAGGTCGGGTTTTAAAGCCCGACGTGTTAGCAGGTGGTTTTGTTTCTTCTACTATCCTAAGTCCGACATGTTGGAAATGTCCTTCCTTGCTAATAGGTTGAGTTTTAAAGCCCGACGACATGTCGGGTTTTAAAACTCGACATGTCGACCATTGCTCTTCCCCCTGCAAAGTCCGATGTGCATATTGTTTCCGTTTTAAAACTCGACATGTCGACCATTGCTCTTCCCCCTGCAAAGTCCGATGTGCATATTGTTTCCGCATACTATCATCGCATATCAGACTTTAAATTCTGATGTGAGAATTTTGATTCTTAATGGGCAGGTCATAATTTTTCTCCAACCTGCCAGTTTTCGACAATATTTCTCCCAAGCTTGTTTTAACTCCAAATTCTTGGTCCAGTTGATAAAATTTGGTTTTCTGATAATGATGATTGTCAAAAAAGATAATCCTTGATGTTGGATCTAGTACTTTGCAAATGTCAAAGCCCTCTCAAGACAAATCAGAGCCTTCCTCAAGTCAATTAGAATCCTCACCAAACAAACCATCGACAAAAAAGATGAAGTACAAGTATGATAAATACTTGAATATGTATCCAGAAAGCTCAGTTGACTCCAATATCAAGGAAATAAAGGATACAAAAATTGGTCATGTCAATATATAAGAGTTCATTGTTCGAGTTGAGAAAGCTCCTTCATGCTTGACAAACTTGATCAAATCAGAGTTGCACAAATATGCTTCCTTTCCAGTCGCAACTCATGATCCATACTTTGTACTTGCAGTGGCAGATCATTTTGATCCAAATACAAGACAAGTAAAAGATGCCGATCAGAATGTGGTTATGATATTAGACAATGTTTTTTTTAATAGTGTATTCAAGGGCTCTCCAGTTGAGGAAGTAGATGACATTACTCAGGAAAGCGCTCAAGAATATTTTGAGAAAAATGAGGCAAAGTGTAAGAAAATGATTAATACAAATTTTCTCTCTACTGCTAGAAATTCCACCACTTCAAGATGGCCAAAGTATTTCCATAGAAGTGACTTCAATGAGGAATACAATGCTATGGTTACCATGTTGGCACAGGTAAAAGGCCTGAAAGATTCTCACTATTTTCAAAGCTGGATGTGTTACTATATGAATATTTTCAAGAAAGGAGCTGCCAAGATAGATTGGGGTGAGCAGATTAGTGATGCACTTTGTGCACAATTGAAAGAGGTAAAAATAACACTGCAATTCTACATGACCTCATACCTTGTATATGCAGCCGCCTCTATGGGGCAATATCCAGGTTTGTCTACAAAGGGTGACAGGAGCTTAGTGCCTGTTTGGAATTATTATGATCAACTGATAATCAATAATCAAGGAAGTCATTTCAGAAGTGTCAATGATGCATTCTTTGTTGTATGGAAATGTATGTTTGATAAAGACTTACAAAAGAAGAAACTTTCAGAGGCAACATACAATAAGGTTTCTCATTTTGGATGTGTCTTTCTCCAGTTCCCCACATTCACTTACATCCGCAAAGGATGTTTCATAGGAGAACCCTTTATTTTACCTAGATATCCATCTGATAAATTATACTCATGGAGTTATGTCAGAAATTGATTTATGTACATGAAAAGCAGTCACAGGCTCATAAGACTGGCTTAAAGTTTCCAGAATCTATTGGTCGATATTCAGTTATGACTAATCCCAAGGCCAAGAGCATGGAAGAAGAAATGCAATGGAATACTATGAGGAGATTCAAAGCCCGAAATAATTTTAATTTTTGCAGAATGAAGAATAAACTCAAAAGAAATTACACTCAAGTATTCAGGTTTGAAGATGTATGGGTTGATTGTCAGGATGAAGAGGATGTAAGAAAAATGGATTTTAGTCGCCTTACATTGGAGCAAATTGAAAATCTTGATTTGGCCAAAATCTCGATGACCATGGAGAATATTTATGACATAATAGACCCAACCTATTTTGAAAGAAAGATTGTTGATTCCTCACTACCACTTGTTCAATGGTCGAAAAAGGAGAGTAACTCAATTACTCAAAGAATTGCTCCTATTTTGGCAAATACTAATGTGTGGTTGTTAAACAAGAAGATCGGAATGAAACAATTTCCTGCCAGTTTCTAGTGATGATGACAATAGTGATGGTCCAGTTGGTAAAACAGATATAGATGAAACAAGAACCAAAAGCAAAGCAGATCTGCAAGCACCACCCTCAGTCCCTTTGACACAATCTAAAAGAAAAGCACCTAAAATCAAATTTACAATCAAAGGGTCGAAGAAAGGTGAATCTTCTTCGGCAGTACAAGAGACACCAACAAAGGAGCTAGAGCAGCAATCTATCGAAGAAAATTAGAAAGAAAAAGAACCAAAAGAAGGGGACATTCCTCGTCAAGAGGAAATACAGGCTGAAGAACTAGCTCATCAAGGAAAGAGCAAGACTCCCACCACTTCATAGGTATCAACTCATACAGAGGTTATTATTCATTCTATTGAATTTGACTCAGATCAAGAAGATGAGTATAATGCTGAAGAGTTGAATATGGAAAGACCACAATTGGAGGGTGCTCAACAGTATTTTACATTGTCTAATTTCTCCAGTTTGGATGATATTCCTTCATCCACTATTGAATCCTCAATTTTGGATTTTACTGAAACTATGGAGCAAGCATTTGTAGAACAACAGATGGTGCCTTTACCTTCCACGACAATCATATCTAAAGTTCTTCTCCATGTGAGTACTGTTATTACCACTAGTGTACCATCCATTCTTCCATCCATAGTTGCAACAAAGGAGGCATCAATAGCAACTACCATTGCTACATCAACTGGCATATCACTAGACGTCGCAACCTTGGTACCAATGATTACATCTACAACTGCTGCAACTTCAAGTCAGAATGCTCCTCAAATACCAGTTGATACTTAGCAGGAGGCCATAACTCCATTCACTAACACAAAATTACCACCATGGATGGATGTAGTAGCACCCAAAAGAAAGAAATAGGTAATTTCACCGGATGAATTTGATTTTGAACAATTGGCTCCCCCCAAATCCAAAGGTACTAAAAAGCCAAAGACTGTTTCTCGGGTACTGGTGGATCCAACTACCAAAAGGAAATATGCTGAGGTTATGGTGTCATCTTCAAACAAGAGTAAGGATAATATACAACTTGGGGATTATACTATGTAGACTGTAGAGCTTGGAGTGGAGACACATGAAAGTGTCAAGTTAGATTCCCAAACTGCTTTTAATTCTTTGATGCAAAGATTTAATCAAGAAAGAGATGAAAATAATGAATGAAAGCATAAATGTGAGCAATTAACCAGTGTGCTTCTCAAAGTCACACAATCTTCCCAAGAAATTGAGCCAATTGTTTCCTCAATGGATAATGAGGCTCTCAAGAAGGTGTAATAGGTGGGCATCAAAGGTCGAGTAGTGGATGAATGGATTGCTCGATTGAAATCAAAAGGTTCTCATCTTCTAGATTCAATTATTAATTTGTTGGCTGACTTTGAAGTTATCCAAAGTAAAATGCAAGGTGTTAAAACTTCTTTATCTCAAGAAATAGAAGATATTGAAAGAAGTGCAAGGTGTTAAAACTTCTTTGGAATAAAATGGAGGATTTCAGAATTGACGTCCTCGTGGAGAATAAGGTAATTCCAACCAGAGAGAAATATATCCAAATTCTGTCATTATTGTCTCACAAGAAAGAAACAACAAGGTCAATGATTATGGAGCTGGATCGAGAAAAGAAGGAAGGTGATGATGAAATTGATTTTATTTCAGCCAGAATAGCTGATATTCTTTGTTACTTGTATGATGATAATCAAAACCTTGTGACCAATGACGCCATCATACAAGAATTCCTTTCCTTAATGGATCACTGTACATAACATGATTTCTCATTGAATGCATTTGATAAATTCCTAGAAATACAAGTCAGTTTTGAAGTCCTTGCATCAATGTTGAAAGACGGGAAAAAGAAATACATAAAGGCTGAAGATGCAGTTTCCCGTGTTCGCATTATCACCGACTCTACCCCAATGATGGACAAAGCCGAGATTAAGCTATTCTAGTCAAGTTCGAGGAATTTTAGAAATCTAATGAGTAGAAAGATGAATAAAGTGTCCCCTTTTTGACACTTTCTTTTCATGTAGTTGCATTGTTAGATGTTGCAAGTTTTCTCGCAGCTGCATATTTTCTTTCTGTTGTAGTTATAGTCAAGTGGGATTGTGTAGTTGAATTAGTCAATTGTGCCCACATTTTTCTCCACTCTTTTCCTATATAAGGAGGACCCTCATTTGTACATATTTATCTTTAATATGCTTAGCAAAACTCTACCAAATTTTTATCTCAATTAAGACTTTGTGCTTTTGATGTAAAAACATAGATTCAAGGAAATAAAGATAGCAATCTGCTAGTTTCCAAACTTTGTGTTGGACTAAAGATTGTGATTGTGATTAGAATCATTCTTTGTGATCTTGAATCTTTTGGTGAAATTGTTAAATTTTATGAAAGATCTTTCCAATTGTGCAAATAGACTTTGTGCTGTTTACATATTTCAAAATTTTTTTGATGTTAAGTGATTAGTAGTAGGCTTTGTATTGCTATTGTTACTTGTAGTTTAAGGAATTGAGAATTTATACTGGAAGACTTTGGGCTGCAAGTTAAATTTCTTATCGTTTGTAATCTTTAGCTTAGTTAAATTTACATTCAAGAAAGACTTTGTGCTTTTCGATTGTAAGATTTTGGTGTAATTTGTTGGAGTGATTTGTTCATTTCTTTAAGTATCATAAGTGATAGAGAATTGTAACAGGTGGAGGGAAAATACATAAACTCTGAAAAAAAAGAGTTATATGCCCGAAATTTACCCACATATTTTAGTTTCTTGTTATTTAGAGAAGAATTTTCAAAGGGAACCTCCCCTTGATGAGAGGGGAGATTAATTTCTCGACATAGTTATGTGTGAATTATATATTTTTTCATTGGTACGCTAGTGACAAAATATTCACCCAACTATTTTTTGGCGACTCTGCTGGGGAGCGATGTGCAACTAGTATTTCCTTTTTTGGGTTGCAATGCACTTTTCATTTTAATATCCATATTGATGATTTTCTCAAAGTTCTAATCTGGCTGTTGCAAGTTATACTCATGGACAACGAGCGACATGAATTGTTGATCCGACTTTTGAGTTTTTGTAGCAACATAATTTTCCCTTTGTGACATCTCCACGGGCATGTACTCTTTTGCAACGAATAGAAAAATTTTCTCCTACTGTACAACTGTCTCCCGTACCAAGTGAGGCGTCAAGTTTGCAAGTTTCAGTTGTTCCACTTGCAAATCATTTTGTAATACCACCATATAATCCTTTAAGGATGGCTGTGGCAGGTCCTTGGGGCACTGCTTTTGGTCCTTTGAGCCTAACGACACCTCTACATGAACTTCCAAAAGGCACAAGGAAAAATTTGCCTAAATTTTTGGGAGATGGTGCTCAACACCTTGATGAGCACATCGCTACTTTTTACATTGCATGTGGTGTTCTTGATGTTGAACATGAAGACATTTCTGTAAGATTGTTCATCAAAACTTTGCAAGGCGCAGCTGCTGATTGGTTCTATCATCTTCTGAATAATTGTATTACAAATTGGGCAAGCCTTATAACACTGTTTGAGGCAAGGTTTAGTCTGTTGAAGACGATCATGAGCTTTTAGTGCAACTGACTCAAATGAAAAAAGAATCACAAGAGGTCGTGCGAGAATTTGTGGCAAATTTCAATAAACTACACAATCGCATTCTAGCTGCTTCACAACCCATTGTTGGAAATTTGAAATGCTTCTTTATTAATGCTCAATTGCTAGAAGTGAGTTTTCTTTTGCGTAGGGATAATCCTGCAGATTTGGTTGCTGCACAACAAATGGCCATATCAGTTGAAGATGATCTTATCCTTGCTAGTAAGATAAGACAGGATCCTAACAAGGTTAGGAATAATCAAATTTTTGATTTATCATTTCCTTCGACAAATTCTGTGTACCCATGATTCAAAAGCTAGCAAATGAGTTGTTAGCGCTTAAGAAGCAAATTTCCTCACAAGGAAAAAATTCTTATCGTGATTTTCAAAGGACTTATCTAAATAATGCTTCCAATTATGCTGCGTGTAATCAAAATAAGTTACCTTCTGCTCCAGAGAGACTTGTGTTGGAAGCACCACCTCAAAGTTCAGTCACAGGTTATCATGAAGCCAAACAAAATGATCTTCCTCCATTTGGTGATGAAGATGCCAATTTTCTTCAAGGAGATGATGCAGAATTGGCTGACGACTCTAATATCAGGTATATGCAGTACAAAGAAGATGATTTGCTAGATGCACAGGATGGAGATGTCTTTGCAGTATTCACCCGTTCACAAGCATAAGCAGCACAACCACCTGTCAATGCGAAAAGTGATGATCCTACACAAGTCAAGGATTCTCAACGCTTGCCAGTCACTATTGCTAAGCGTGGAACTCCTTTACCAAATCCTCAGAAAGACAATGCGAAAGATAAAAATGTAAGTGCTCCTTCGACCACTGGAAATTTTTCTGCACCTGTGTATTCTTTTGCACCTACATCAAAGATCAGTGCACCTAATGTTTTAAGTTCTCAAAATGAGAACCCAAATCAATCTTTGATGAATTTTTATCAGTCATTTGATATTTTAGATCATGCTAGGAAGACTAAAGTACAAATGTCTGAGGTAGAATATTTGAGATCCAACTCGGATCAATTTGATCATCTGGTCAAATTTGTGAAAGAAAAAGATATTTCCTCAAGTGATCTTCCTAAGTCTAATACATCCCAAAATAACCTAGTGAGTTCTCCTTCTCCTGTAGAAAAAATAGAATCATTTTATATCTCCTTGTTGATTAATGGTCACAAGTTAAGTAATTGTGTAATTGATTCTGGAGCATCTGACAATATTATGCCAACAAAAGTTGCCAATGCTCTTGGTTTAACTTTGACTAAGACGTTTGGTAGATGTTTTTCCATGGATAATAAACAAGTCCCCTTAATAGGTCAGATTAAGGATGCACAATTTGCTTTTGCCGCATTTCCTTATAAGAAGATCAAGATGACGATATTGGTAGCTGATGTGCCAGCTTCCTATGGTATACTATTGGGAAGAAATTTGTGTAGAGATGTGGGAGGAGAGTTAAACATTGATATGACTGAAGCTTGTATTCCTGTCAAGGGAGTTATCCAAAAGTTACTTCTAGAAAAAGAATCAAAATACACCGTTGTGAAATCTGATGATCAGCGGGCTCAAATTATTTTTGAGTCATTTGGTATGGGTAATTATTTCTTGTATGGTGATGATGAGTTTGAAGTTGTTCCTGAAAATGGGGACATCATTTCACTTAATGAAGATTTCAGTGATTGTGAAAACATTGTTGCTGAATCTGTGGGATCCTCAACTTTACAAGAACAAACCCTCAGTTTTGATACTGTCAGTATTGGTGGCCCAAATGAGGTTTGGACATTAGAGTTTGATGGTAGTTGTTCTTCCACTGGATTAGGGGCTGGTATTGTATTGGTATCTCTTGATGGTAAAATTTTTCCATTTTCCTTCAACTTACAATTTGCCAACACTAACAATACTACTGAGTATGAATCTCTTCTTTTGGGGATGAATGTGGCTCAAAAGAAAGGGATTGAGAATTTGCATGCTTAGGGTGATGCTGAATTGATTGTTTGCCAGGTCAGAAATATCTATTAAACAAAAAGCGATAAGCTAAGGCATTATCGTAATCTTGTGTGGAATTAAATTAAGGCATTTGATGCCTTTGATTTGTCTGTTGTTTCATGAGAATTTAATGATAGAGAAGATTCTTTAGCAGTGTCTGCAACTTCTTTGGTTCCACATAAGGATTTTCTAGGATCAACGTATATTATTGAAATGATTTTTCGACCAGGTCTTCCTGACAATTCCTGACAATTGGCAAGTGTTCAATGATGATCATCATGTAATCAATTTCTTGCAGATTGCTGGCAACTTTGATGACTTGTTTTTTGATGGTAGTTAATATCCTTTGAAGGATGCCATTGAAAGTGTTGATGAAAAAGCTGGCAAAAAATTTCTACAATTGAAAGGCAATAAGATCCCTAAGGGTCTTGTTTCACTTGAAAAGTTGTTTGATAAGCATGACCACTATGTTAAAAAGCAACAGAAATCAATTGCCAACTCAATGGAATATGAACAAGTGAATATTGGGACCGAAATCAATCCGAAGATGATCAACATTGGAAACAGTTGTTCACATGAAGAAAGACATAAATTTATTGCACTATTGCAACAATATATTGATGTCTTAGCCTACTCATATGATGACTTGAAGTCTTTCCGTTTTAAAGAGCTTCATCATGACATTCCATTGAAGACAAGTGTAGCTTCTTTTTGTCAAAAGCAAAGGCTATATAACCCGAAGAATCTTGACACCATCTTTGGTGAAATTTAGAAGATGTTAAAAGCAAAGATAATCTTCCCTATTCATCACTCCACTTGGATAGCAAATATTGTGCCCGTGCGCAAGAAGAATGGTGAGATCCGGATATGTGTTGACTTCCAAAATATGAATCAGGCATCCTTAAAAGATAACTACCCTTTATCTGTCATGGATCACGTTTTACAAGCTATTACTGGATCAGAGATGATTTCCATGTTGGACGAATTTTTCGGGTTACAATCAGGTGGAGGTTCTTGAACAAGATCAACACAATGTTAGACACAATGCACCACTGAGAGGGGGAGGGGGTAAATAATTGGTTCTTAATCCTTTTTCCTTTAGCTATCCTATGTGAGAATACCGGTTATTAGATCTAACTATGAACAGACTTACCAGTTAGTGAGGAGACTAACTCAAATGCAAATACTCACAAGGGGACATCACAGAATAACAACATATACGAGGAAAACCCAAGATGGGAAAAACCTCGGTGAACAATGTTGCTAGAGTCTACTGCTCCAATCTAGCCTCACAATGAAAACATTGTTATAAAGTTCAAGGCACCAACCCAAGGAGCACCAACCCTTGACTTTATGGGCTACAACCCAAAGGAGCTACAACCCTTGACTTTAGGGCACCTACCCAAGGAGCACCAACCTGTGACTTTATGGGCTACAACCCAAAGGAGCTACAAACCTTGTACTGAGATAAAACTCAGTGTTCTTAAAGTAAACTTCAATTACAATAGTAGCTATCTTGTTACAAGTGAATCTTGCAACCATTTCATATACCTTACTCTGTCGGTGAGATACCTTCTCTGCTACACCGACTCACTCTGCTGCTGCTCTTATCTGCTGCTTACCTGCTAGTAAACTCTACTGGTACACATCATCTCTTCTTCTTCTCTACTGGATCTCCTCCTCACTACTCTGCACTTTACCAGTGTTGAATTCTACCGGTTCTGTTTCTGCCTTCTCTGCAACTTCCTTTTCTTTTGCTCTACCGGTATGAACACTACCAGTTCTTCTCTCCTACTTGTTGAACGCTTCAACCAAGTTCTCTCTCATTCTCACTCACTTCTCAGATGCACGTTGATCACTTGGCTGATTTGCTCTCAGATGCAGAAGTAATACACTTTGCAACAACACAATATATTTCTTTTATTCAACAACACCTCACTATCTCTTAGGCTTGCATATTTATAACCTAGACTTCCCACCAAAAACCAATTCAAACTTGGTGCCTTAGGATTTTCTCCATTGATCACGAGGCACATCGAATCCAATCAGATCTGATCGGATCACAACTCTGAGATGACTGCCTACACATTTCTACCAATATCGTGTCTTCCAAAACATGCCTTCCTTCTTTAGCAACCTGCAACAAATCTATCATCTTTTCTCAGTCAATCACCATAAATGGCCCAGCTGTCTCCTTCACCTACTTCAATCCACACAATCAATCTGTCCTAGATCTCGAGCCGCACAACTCTGCAACTCTACCTCGAGCTTTGCAGTCACAATTAATGTCGGACCAATCGCAACTACCTCACTGACCTTACTTCACTGACTTGTGCATGTTTCAACCGCCACTTCATGCAAGTTTTCCATTTCATCTTCACGTGGCATCACTGTCAGTTTCCACATCATCATATTGTTCTGTTGGTTCATGCCTAGTCACCGAACACACAAATAACCAGTTTCATCTACTGATAAACAAAACCTATCGGCATATAACACCTTGCCAGTAAACCTTCATGCCTACACCAGTTTAATCTTGCTGGTGTAGTACATCAACCGGGCAACAACCATGTCGATCCACAACAACTATCAGTAGTAACACGTTATGTGTAACTCCATCAGATGAAGGTCTTCCACTCTTTCACATTCTACTCACTCAACTGCACTCCTCTTTATCAGGTGAGAACCTTATCTTCCTTGTTTCTTCTCTGATGATTCACTAGTTGATATAACATGTCAACTAACATCAATACAAATTCTGGTAGATGTGTTTGCCAATGGACAACATATTTTCCTTCTTGCTGGAGAGACACATTGATGACACCAAGTTATCACACTCCAACTGTTCTGCATCAACCTTCCTTCAGTATCCCGGTATCCCATGTCTATTCCTGTAGACTCACTAGCATCCTTCTTCATCAAACCAGCTCTATTCTCATCTGGTTTATCAAGATGACAAACACACCATCTCAATACCTCATTCTTCCTTCACTGGTATAACCGGTCTCTACATTTAATCACTTGTCTATCTCAGGGAATCATTCTGCTGGTCCAAGTGAGACTTTGCCGGGGGGAGGATACATCAACCTCATGACATATGTCATCCTGCAAATAGAGGGAACATACTCTGTCAGCCTATCACCAAGTCTTTGATAGCTTCTTCATCCAGTGGGAGTCCTGCTAGTTATCCTTACACTAGCAATCTGTTGGCCGACTCTTCCTTCTACTTCTCCTTCAATGTTGATGTGAACCAAACAATATTCTCTTCATCCCGATTGTATGTAACACCATATCAACAACCTTTTTTTAGAGTGGTCACATTTTTGCACATCAAACATACCGGTACATGTCGGTTCTTCCTTCTACATGAAGATGGTCACTTAGATGGTCACCTGGTTATCACCAGTGACAACATATCAACTCTTCTCCTATACCGATCCATCTTCTATTCCGGTTGTCATCAAACTCTAATGACAACAACCCCTTGTTCACTAGTTGACATCAATGTCAGTGATACCGATAGCATCCTATGTCGGTTGACATCAATGACAACACAATGCCAACACACAAGACCACATTTACCACACCTTGGGGTACTTTTGCGTATCACATAATGCCTTTTTGGTTGATAAATGCAGGAGCGACATTCCAATGTGCAATGAACTTGGCCTTCCGAAGTTTCCTTGGTAAGTTCATTGTAGTCTATTTGGATGATTTGACTGTTTATTTTAAGAAGCGTCAAGATCATTTCTATCATTTACAACAAGTGTTGGGGAAGTGTCGTCAACATGGAATTTCCCTTAATCCCAAGAAAATCTATTTTTGGGGTAACTGAAGGTAAGTTACTTGGGCATATTATTTCAAAAGAAGGTATCCAAATTGATGCTAAAAAGGTAAAGGCCATTCGTAATCTTTCTTTGCTAACTAGTAAAAGTGTTGTGCATTCTTTTGTTGGTAAACTAAACTTTTTGTGAAGGTTTATTCCAGACTTTGCTGAACAGACTCGTCACATAGTTGACATGATGAAAGGTAATTCTCTTTTCAAGTGGACTCATGAAGGAAAGAAAGCTTTCCATGAAATTAAGGAGGCTATGGCAAACGCCCCAGTTTTGGTATGCCTTGATTATACCAAAGAGTTTATCATGTATAGTTACACATCAGATCATACCTATTCAGCTATACTGATGTAGAAAAATAAGGAGGGTGTGGAATCACCCATTGCATTCATGAGTTACCCTTTAAAGACTCATGAATTGAAATACTCAGAATGGAGAAGCATGCCTTTGCTGTGGTAAAAGCGGTAAAACATTTTAGATTTTATATTCTAAATTCACATGTCATTGCACTTGTTCCTGATGCCATTATCAAGACAATTCTCATGCAACAAGAGTTTGGAACTAAAAGGGGCAACTGAGTTTCTAAGATTAAGGAATATGACATGGAAATTAAGCCTACTAAGTTGGTTCATGGAAAAGGTTTGTGCCAGTTGATAGTTGATAGAAAATCAATTGATGAAGTGGTGCTAGAAAATGAAGGCATGAATCAAGATCTTCCCAAGGTTCTATTTGTCAGCACCACTGATGAGTGGTATTCTAACTTGGCATATCTCTTAAAATATGGAGAATGTCCTACACACTTGTCACGCAATGAAAGGTGAACCCTGAAGTTGAAAGTGGTGAATTTTGTCTTATGGGACAATGGCTTGTATAAGAAGGGTTTAGATGGAAATTTCATGCGTTGCGTTGACAAGCAACAACAAGTAAGGTTACTTCAAGCTTTTCATGATCTTGCTTGTGGTAGACATTTTTGTACCCTTATCATGGCACAAAAGATTTTGTGTGCTAGATACTATTGACCAACATTGTTTAAGGACACATATAATTGGGTTTACAAATGTGAGCAATGTCAATAGTTTGTGGGTAAGCCTAAGCTAGCTACACTTCCTCTTAAACTAGTTGTAATTGAAGAGCCTTTCCAACAGTGGGGATTGGATTTTATTGGACCTGTCAATCCAACATCTAGTGTAGGTGACATGCACATTCTCACAACAACAAATTACTTCACTAAGTGGGTGGAGGCAATTCCAACTAAGCAAGCTACTTCAATAGTGGTTTGTCATTTTTGAAGGAGAACATCATTTCAAGGTTTGGTGTTCCTGATAAGGTAGTAACTAATAATGCTTCATGTTTTTCATCTTATGAGATCATTGACTTTTGCTTCGATTATGGTATTACCCTTTCACACTGATCTGACTATTATCCACAAGGAAATGGTCAAGCTGAGTCAAACAATAAGAACCTTGTTACAATTATCAGAAAGCTTATTGATCAGAGACAACAAATTTGTCACAAAGCTCTCTATGATGCGCTATGGGTGGATTGTATAACTCCCAAGAGAGCAATTGGCATGTCACCTTTCCAACTTTTATATGTATTGAATGCTGAGATCCCTATCACTTTGGAATTCCCAGCATTAAAGCTTGTCGAGCTCGTTGAAGATGAAACTTACCAAGGTTCACTTTATAAGTGAATTATGTTTCTTTCTCAAATGGAGGAAAAAAGAGCAGAGGTGGTGAATAGAATTGCTGCACACCAAAGCCAAGTGAAGGTGTTATTTGACAAGAAGATGACTACTTGTGAGTTCACAATTGGTGATCAAGTCTTGTTATGGGACAAAAGGAGGGAACCAAAGGGTTTACACGGGAAATTTGATTCCCTATGGAGAGGCCCCTTTACTATTCATGAAATTTGTGATGAGCATAGTTATTTGCTCGCATATGCAGATGGCACCCCGTTCTCACTACCTCATAGTTGAGAACATTTGAAGCTCTTTACTCAATGAGGAGCAACGTAAAAGGGAAGTTGTACTTTTTGTAAAAATTTATATAGTATTTTCTTTTTGAGTCTTTTTGTCGCTTGGCTCTATAGCCCAATGGATACAAGCACTCAGGGTTCTAGATTCTACAAGCTTCAAGTGGTGTAGCTTGTTCCCCAGTCAGAGCCAACTATTATCCTCAATTTCAGTGTGGCTAAAATCGTGAGGCAACCCTATGAAAATGGTCCGTTTCGTACCTCACGTCCTTTGGGAAAGGTTGATCGACTTCGTCAGTTAGCCTCTTTTTACTTTTCATCATTTGCTTTTATTGTTTTTAAATTATTTAGATTTTGCCATATTTCCTGCAATGTGCTTATAGGTTAGAACTGCACATTGGACTTTAAAGTTTGATGTGCAGTATATTGTAATTGTTTTCTACAGATCGGACTTTAAATTCCAACCCGCAGGCAAGTCATACCTGCAAATCAGACTTTAAAGTCTGACCTGCAGGGAAGTTCCCCCTGCACATCAGACTTTAAAGTTCGATGTGCAGTTTTGCATAAAGGGAGACACATGTCAGACTTTAAAGTCTGACTTGCAAGGAGTCTTTTCCTGCATGTTGGACTTTAAAATCTGACATGCGTGGCGCGCTTTGCATTAATGTAGTCATTAATTGCTTTGATTAGGGGTTTATTTATTGATTTTTTGGTTTTTAAATCTCATTTTCTTGCTTATCAAGTGCTTCTCGTGTGCTCTTTGGCTCTCCTCCCCTGATTTTGCTCTCGATTGTGTCGTCGACTTCTCCTTCCCACTGATCGACCTTGTTGAGGTAGGGTTTATTGTTTTCTTGGGTTTTTCTATTGTTTATGCACATTCCTTTCTGTTTCAATTCGCCGTTTTTGTTTTCCTTCTTCCAGTTTTGTGGTAGAAATTAGGGCACATCGAATTTTAAAATCCGATGCCCTAATTTCTACCTCACTTCCATTCTACACCTGCATGTCAGGTTTCAAACCCCGACATGCGAGGTGATGTTTTTGTCAATTTATCCCCTCTCTTAGGAAATGTCCTTCCTTGCTAACAGGTTAGGTTTTAAAGCCCGATGTGTTAGCAGGTGGTTTTGTTCCTTCTACATATCGGACTTTAAAGTCCGATATGTAGTTTGGTTTTATCCTATCGACATTTCGGGTTTTAAAACCCGACATGTCGACAATTTCTCTTCCCCCCGCACATTATACTATTTCCGCATACTATCACTGCATATCGGACTTTAAATTTCGATGTGAAATGAAGACGTTTTACCCCTGCACATCAGACTTTAAAGTCCGATGTGCAAATTTTGATTCCTAATGGGCAGGTCAGACTTTTTTTCTCACCTGCCAGTTTTCGACAATATTACTCCCAAGCCCATTTTAACTTCGAATTCTTGGTCCAGTGGATAAAATTTGGTTTTCTAATGATGATTGTTGTCAAAAAAGCTAATCCTCGGTGTTGGATGTAGTACTTTTCAAATGTCAAAGCCCTCTCAAGACAAATCAGAGCCTTCCTCAAGTCAATTAGAATCCTCACCAAACAAACCATCGGCAAAAAAGATGAAGTACAAGTATGATAAATACTTGAATATGTATCCAAAAAGATCAGTTGACTTTAATATCAAGGAAATAAAGGATATGAAAATTGGTCATGTCAATATGCAGGAGTTCATTGATCGAGTTGAGAAAGCTCCTCCCCGCTTGACAAACTTAAACAAATAAGAGCTACACAAATATGCTTCCTTCCCAGTTGCAGCTCATGATCCAAACTTTGTATTTGCAGTGGCAGATCATTTTGATCCAAATACAAGACAAGTAAAAGATGTCGATCAGAATGTGGTTATGACATTAAACAATATTTTTTTTAACAGTGTATTCAAGGGCTCTCCATTTGAGGAATTAGCTGACATTACTCAAGAAAGCGCTCAAGAATATTTTGAGAAAAATGAGGCAAAGTTTAAGAAGATGATTCTCTACTGCTAGAAATTCCACCACTTCAAGATGGCCAAAGTATTTCTATAGAAGTGACTTCAATGAAGAATACAATGATATGGTTACCATGTTGGCATGGGTAAAAAGCCTAAAACATTCTCACTATTTTCAAAGCTGGATGTATTACTATATGAATATAATCAAGAAAGGAGCTACCAAGATAGATTGGGGTGAGAAGATCAGTGATACACTTTATACACAATTGAAAGAGGTCAAAATAACACTAAAATTCTAGTTTCATAGTTTCTACCCAAGCTGGAGAAAGCTCATCTAGCTGGGAACCTAGGATTTGATACCAATTGTTAGACACAATGCACCATTGAGAGGGGGAGGGGGTGAATCAGTGGTTCTTAATCCTTTTCCCTTTAGCTATCATATGTGAGCATACCGGTTATTAGATCTAACTATGAATAGACTTACCAGTTAGTGAGGAGACTAACTCAAATGCAAACACTCACAAGGGAACATCACATAACACCAACATATATGAGGAAAACCCAAAATGGGAAAAATCTCGATGAGCAATGCTGCTGGAGTCTACTACTCCAATCCAGCCTCACAATGAAAACACTATTACATAGTTTAGGGTACCAACCCAAGGAGCACCAACCCCTAACTTTATGGGCTACAACACGAAGGAGCTACAACCCTTGACTTTAGGGCACCTACCCAAGGAGCACCAACCCATGACTTTATGGGCTACAACCCAAAGGAGCTACAACCCCTACACCGTGCTACAACCCAGTGTTCTTAAAGTAAGCTTCAATTACAATAGTAGTTATCTTGTTACAAGTGAATCTTGCAACCATTTCATATACCTTACTCTGTTGGTGAGATACCTTCTCTGCTACACTAACTCACTCTTCTATTGCTTACCTGTTGGTAAAATCTACCGGTACACCTTATCTCTTCTTCTTCTCTGCTGGATCTCCTCCTCACTGCTCTGCACTTTACCAGTGTTGAACTCTTCCGGTTCTGTTTCTGTCTTCTCTACAACTTCCTTATCTTCTGCTCTGTCGGTATGAACACTACCGGTTCTTCTCTCCTACCGGATGAACGCTTCAACCAGGTTCTCCCTCACTCTCACTCACTTTTGAGATGCAGGATAATTTTCTCTCACATGCAGAAGTAATACACTTCTCAACAACACAATATTTTTCTTCTATTTAGCAGCACCTCACTATCTCTTAGGGTTGCATATTTATAACCCAGACTTCCCGCCAAAAACCAATTCAAACTTGGTGCCTCAGGGTTTTCTCCACTGATCACGAGGCACATCAAATCCAATCAGATCTGATCGGATCACAACTCTGAGATGACTACTTGCACATTTTCGCCAATATCGTGTCTTCCAAAACATGCCTTCCTTCTTCAGCAACCTGCAACCAATCTATCGGCTTTGCTCAGTCAATCGCCATAAATGATCCAGATATCTCCTTCGCCTACTTCGATCTACACAATCAATCTATCTTGGATCTCGAGCCACACAACTCTGCAACTCTACCTTGAGTTTTGTTGTCACCATTAATGTTAGACCAATCACAACTACCTCACTGACCTTACTTCACCGACCTGTGCATGTTTCAACTGCCACTTCATGCAAGTTTGCCTTTTCATCTTTACGTGGCATCATTGTCGGTATCCACCTCATCATATTGTTTTTTCAGTTCATGCCTAGTCACCGAACACACATATATTCGGTTTCATCTACCGATAAACAAACCCTACCAGCATATAACACCTTGCCTTCATGCCTACACCAGTTTAATCTTGCTGGTGTAGTACATCAACCGGGTAACAACCATGCTGGTCCACAACAACTATCATTAGTAACACATTATGTGTAACTCCATCAGATGAAGGTCTTCCACTCTTTCACATTCTGCTCACTCAGCTACACTCCTCTTTATCAGGTGAGAACCTTATCTTCCTTGTTTCTTCTTTGATGATTCACCGGTTGACATAACATGTCAACTAACATCAATACAAATTCTGGTAGATGTGTTTGCCAGTGGACAGCATACATTCCTTCTTGTCGGAGAGACATATTGATGATACCAAGTCATCACACTCCAGCTGTTCTGCATCAACCTTCCTTCAGTATCCCGATATCCCATGTCTATTCCTACAGACTCACAAGCATCGTTCTTCATCAAACCAATTCTATTCTAATCTAGTTTGTCAAGATGACAAACACACCATCTCAACACCTCATTCTTCCTTCACTGGTATAATCGGTCTCTGCATTCAATCACTTGTCTATCTCTGGAAATCATTCTGCTGGTCCAAGTGAGACTTTGTCGGGGGGAGGATACATCAACCTCATGACATATGTCATCCTGCAAACAAAGGGAACATACTCTGTCAGCCTATCACCAAGCCTCTCATAGTTTCAAGCAAACATAGCTTAACATCTCTATTTTTTGTACTTTTTTTTGTAAATTTAGAATGTAGTCTTTAATGATTACCTTGCTCTCAATGTCATAAATAATTAAAATTAATCATATTATTGATATTTTTTTGAATTTAAACTTCTTATGACTAGAAATAGAAGGTGTTAAATTTTATTCAATCTTCTCAACATTTAAATTGTTCAACCCTTATAACTCCATACCTTTTTATGCTTAGGAATTGTGATTCTATCTAAGTACATGAATAGGTGTTACCAAACATAGGTCCCAACATACTTTCATTTGGGTTATTATTGCCACTATATAGTTGTGTCTCTTAGTCAATTACATTACAAAGTTATTGATTTAATATTCAAATGCAACCAAAAATAAATTATTTCAAGTGTCTCATTGAATAACCTAGTTTTTGTTTGTGTTAATTTGTTTTGTATACATAATGAATAGTTAGTTTCACTTCACCTTTATGTATTGTAGGGATCCAAGAACGCTGAGAGGGGTGGGGGTGAATCAATGTTCTACTGGTGAGATTAATTTTAATCTTATTAACAAAACCACTCAGTAACCGGTATGCATAAAACCAAATAACAAGTGATAATAATACAACCACAAAGATAAACATCATAACATACAGATTTATATGTGGAAAACCTTAAAGAGGAAAAACCACAGTGGGATTGATGACCCACAATATCCATCTACTGGCCAAATGAATAAATATTACATGAGAGGCCTGCACATGCAGGAAGACACATTGCTCATCACAAAGGAGCCTCACTAACTACAGATCCAAAATACTGAATTACAAACAAAATTTGAACTCTGTAAGTGCATCTGCTATGCTAGATGAGTTCTAGTTGAATCACAGACTGAACCGGTTAATACTGCTACCTGTCTTTACCAATATTCAAGTTCTCTTACCAATCCATTGAACAAATACTTAAGACCGATTACAAATTATTACATTCGCATAACATCGATCTAGATATCACTCACATAATTGGATATCTCCTATCATATCCAAAATGACCTAATAGACTAACTTATACACCCTTACATACATGAATGCCTTATGTTGGATTACAATCATATATCAAAAGATAAAAGACATGTCGGTCCAAAAAAAATATAAACATAACTATATGGCCGTTGTCGCTTCCATGCTTGCCGGATCAATCTCCTATGTTGGCCTTAGAATACCGGTTCCAAGTTTGTCGATTTACATACCTACTGGTTCCCTAAATGCGGGTGTCGGTCCCGATTTACTTGATTACCGGATCTTCCATGAAGTGTGTTGCCATTAATGACAACAACTAGAGCCTGGATGAGTGTCAATTGCCAACAATCTCCCCCTTTGGCATTGATGGCAACACTCAGTGAAAAATGGATCATTGAATTGCTATTCTGGTTCCTGTCCAAAATCTTCCCATAAGTTGCTCCCCCTGAGCTATACATTACTTCTTATGTCCCTTAACATTTTTCACATCCATCCTCTCCCCCTTTGACAACAATGCCAAAGTCGGGGCAAAGAATAAGAAATGAATGAAATTCTATACAAAAGAATGGAGTCAAAATTATGAATACCAGATCTAGATGTACTTGAAAATATTTGGATAACCACCCTTCAAAAATGCCAAGTAAGTGTCCCAGCCGGTTTTTAAAGTTCCCAAAATTGATACAAACCCATTTAGAATGTAAGCTTGCAATTCTTCTCCTATTAGGGTTGTCGATGTGGGCTTACTCATCTATTCCATACATTCTCTTTTATGAAGCAATAAAGTGTTAAGTCAAGGACTGACCAAACCTCATAATTCTTTGGCCCACCAGATTAATCTATCCTTATCCTTCTCTAGGGCTGAAATTTCTGACTCTAAAAGAAAAATTTGACTATCAAAAGTGCTGGTCAATTACTCAATACCATCAAAACTGACTACAAGTTGTTCTATCTTATCCTTATCCATCTTAATTTTATTGTCCAAGTCTGTTGTTAGTTTTGTTGTGGGGTGAACTCACAATGTTGGTTCCCACTTTTTTGTACATCCTGATTTTTGCCGAAATCATACATTTTTAGAAAATATAATGATTTGAGCTTTAAGAGGTCCTATTTGAAGTAATTAATTGAAGAGAGTTAGATCAAAGACTCTTAGATCAAAATTTCTTGGATAGAACCTCTCTACAAGTCTAAATCATACATGCAACGGAGTCTCCTTTGCATTTATCAAATGCTGATAAAAAACCAATTTTACATTAGCTTTTGGGGGGTCAAATGAATTCATTTAGAAGCTTTGTTTTTTTTAAGTATTTAGCCCTTATTATAATTTTTCCAAATAGTATAATTTTTAATATATTTAAGTTCATTAATATATTTTTATTTTATTTCTTATGAATGTAAGGTTTTCACTGAACATGAACTTTTTTGTTCAATGATTATGGAAAAATAGTAAACGTCACCTAAAAAATTCTAAAAAATATTTACGCACTAGGTATTGAAGTCCTCTTTCCAACAAAAATAAATAAAATTGATTTTAGTTACATATACAACAAGTTATGTAATCTCAAATGGACATATGCCAAAATTATAGTTAACTCGACTTCAATTCTTAAGAAAATATAAACTATTGAAGATAATGTTATAAAACTAATTGCAAACACTACATATGGATGTTAAAAAACCAAATTTGAAATAATCACGTTCATATCTATTATAGAAAAAAAAGTTATGCTATATAGAGTTAGTATCACTCTTTAAAAATGTTTTTGAAAAAAAACTAGTTTTCGAGGGAGATAGAAAAATGGAAGAAAATTGATTCCAAAAATTAAAAAAATAGAATCTACATACAAAATGACACAAATCACTAGTTCACATCATCTACAAATTCCTTATGGTATAGAAGTAACAGGTGTCCGAATCTAAAGTTTTTTCTGAAAATGAATATTGTTGTGTCAAAGTTGGCAAAAAAGTGTAACCCACTATTGTGGGTTCTACACTAATCATTCATCTATTTAATTAAGTAATTCTTTAATTATTTGATTAAATTAACTATTTCTTCTAATCATCGAACTTCAACACTTCTAATTATTCTATTTCTATTCTCAAATCATTTTAATCAATTAACCCTATCTCAATTATTAATTAAATATCAATTATTTAATTAATTGTAACATTTTCCTTAGTTAAATAATCTTTATTATTTAATTAATTTAATTTCTTAAGTTTAAATAATTTCATTTTAAATATTTAAATTAATTAACTTATTCCTCCAATTCCCCAAATTATAATTTCAGTTAATTCCGTCTAATTTCATTTCATATTTCCCCAAATTCGAATTTCACTTCATTTTATCTAATTTTACATTTCCAAATTCACATTTCACCAAATTTGAATTAAGTTAATTTCATGTGCATTTCAACATTCAAATGGCCAAATTCAAATCCAAATTGAAAATGAAAATAAAATCCAATTTCAAATTCCTACTCATCAATCATCCTTTTTAACTCTCAATCACCATTTTTTTTTTTAATTCATCTATTCGGTCTTCTAACCAATCAATTCACTTATCTCTCCAATCAATTGAGTTCACTCTCCAATCAATTGAGTTAACAAATCAATCAATTGAGTTCACTGATCAATCAATTTCAGTTGTCTATGATCAACACTTGAGTTCTATTTCTCACCCCCTTTGTGTTGAAAATCTATAAATTCAACCTCTTTTCATGAATTCAATCTAGCTTTCTAGAATCACAGAATCATAGTCTTCAAAACATTTGTATGCAGGAAATTGGTGCAATACCTAAGAGCCACCAATCACTCAAATTGGAGAAGAACAATGGAAGCCACCAACCACTCAAATTGGAGAAGAACAATGGAAGCAAAGATGTAGATTGATTGAGTCTTTTATTTGAATTCATTCCTTATTTCGTATTGATTTTCATTGATTATGTTTGATGTTTGTCAATTAGTTAAGAATTGGTGATTCGTTCTTATTTGTTAATTAGCTTAATACATTCATGACATTCAGGCATAGAAACAATGGTGAACCCAATGTGAAATCACTCTGACCTTCGTTTTTTATTTTGACACGTTTTTGCAAATCCATACATACACAAAATATTGGATGTCGCAATTGCATACGCAAAAATTCGTATTTTCTTATATCATGTTGCAATTGCCCTGACATCATATTGCAATTGATCAGATAGGATATCACAATTGCTTAAACAACTCGCAATTGCTCTAAAAGAGGGCAAATTAAAAATTTCTTATGTTGTTTTTGCATGATTTTGTCTTGCGCATATAACCCTGAAATTTTATCAAATTCTAGAAAATTTGATTTCTGCATATAAAATGTATCTAATCCAATGACAAGAAAGGTGAGATTTCGAATTTCAAGTACAAGGAAGACAAAGCAGAATAGGAGAGAACAAAAGTCTTATCAGAGACTTCTAAAGACTGAAAGGGAGCTCCGTGAGGTCGAAGAAAGAGAGGAGATCGCTCAGTATCAGAGAAGCATCCATCACTTATTAACCAAATACAAATTCTTTGACGAAATCAATGTGTTGGCTCGCGTAGTGTGGAACAATATCGTTGCAGAATAACTCTTTTATCTTTTGTTTTTCTGTTAAAAGTTCAAAAAATCCCCTAAAAAAAAAACAAAAAAAAACAAAACAGAAGTCACAATTGCTATCACATCATATCGCAATTGATTAGTCATCATGTCGCAATTGCTTACACAGTAATTCACAATTGATGGTTTATCATGTCGCATTTGATATGATATCAATTTGCATTTGATTAGTAGTTTAGTCGCATTTGATAGATTTAGTTTTTCATTCTTTGTTTTATTACAATTTTGGTTTTTACTAGAATACCTCTCTGTTTGTGAAAAGACAGAACTCTGTAACCTAAAAATTAGGCTGGATAGACCACCATGTGTTGACTAACGTTATTCTTTTTCTACAGGGGTAGCTTAGAAACACTTTCTTTTGGTGCTTTAATAAATAACAAAACAACTTTCATCATTGCTATGCTGGTTAAAATGAACACCATGTCTGTGTGGAGCAACATCTCCACTTAGAATAGAAAATCATTGCAATGAAGGGATAAAAAGAACCTTGTCTTTTGTGTCTTCGAAGAGATAGGTATTATGCTCTCCCCTTCAATGGGTGATCATAAAACTAGACTCTCTTCTTTCATGCTTTCCTTTATTTTATGCAATTAAATCATTTAGAAGGCTTGCCTTCCCGAGTTGCCCTTAGGGCACCATTAAGGCCAATGAGAGGGGAACGACCTAAGTGGCCAATGACTAAAGCCAAGTAATCCAAGCCACTATAATCAAATGCGTATGTGATGAAATTCATATGCGACGAGTGTTACATGCTGTCACAATGATGTTATGCCTCCTTTAGTGCCCATACGGTACGTTAAAATCTGTAGAGCGTAACGTTTACAGACTGGGAGACCTTCCTCAACAAAGTGTAAAACGTTGCTGATTGTGACCACTCGAACGAAACCTTGTCTAAACACCATAGAAATTAGAAGCCAAATCGAGTCAATAACTAGACACTTGTTTTATCACAGTGCAAGGGTGGGGAAGAAACCATAAATCTTCCAAGATAACAAACCAATTGAGGAGCAATCTTCTTTGATCTAATTTCTGGAAAAAAGACGAAAAAAAAGGGGCACACCCTAGGGTATGACACGACTGTTTGAGCTAACAGAGTATCAAGATGTGGGCTGTGATAATACTTGTGACCTTTTGACATTAAGAGAGTGTTTGATATCGAATTTCCCAAATACAACGAAAACAAAATGGGGTCTTGAAAAGATTCCAACATTCATGGAAATCTGAAAAACTTTCCTCAACAATTGCTATATTCATGGTTTTATTTTTTTTGATGTGACCATTGTGCCCTTTGCTATACCTCAACAAATTCAAAACATTGTAAGATTCAAATAAAAACAAAGTCAAAAGTTTTAGTGTTCAACAAGATCAAAACTTCAACAAGAAAAGCAAGTGCCAACAACAAAACCAACATCAAAACCAAACCTTTTTGCACAAATTCAAAGATGATGAAAATGTTACTTTCAAGTGATCATAGGTCCTAAGTACTCAATTCATGTAGAAGTTCCATTAGAATCATTACACAAAGTCCTCACACAAGTCATTTCACCAAAGTACCTTAAGATTAATGTCGCATCAGATTATAGGAATCATACCTAAGTCCATGGGTATTAGAGGAGATGGAGAATTCCCATTCGAACAACCAAATCTTGGACCAAACACCAACCAATTACAAATAATTGATGGTTTAAATAACCTCGCTTGGGAATTAAGATTCAATCGTACCTAATATGATACAATTGAGGTTGTCATAGATAATGAAATCCGAAAGTCTATTCGCCTTGATAAGAAACTAAGGAAAAAGATACAAAGAGTAGCTCAAAAAGAAGCCATTAGACAATTGTTAAAGAAACCATAGCAACATTCCTTAAACCGTGTTAGAAAAAAAATATGGAAAAAGTGTCCATCATTTTAGGTATCATTCATTCATTCTTAGAGTCTGCATTGTCTGCATAGTAATCTTCAACGCATGGGTCTAAAAGGAAATGATCAATTCCCATTTGAACAACAAAATCATGGGGCAAACAACACTTATTTAGAAATAATTGATGGTTTAAATTGTTGGTATTTTGGATATGTTGATATGGTTTTGTCATTGATGTCAACACTTGCCATCACTTGTCAACACTTATCAGCACTTGGAGATCTTTGGTTATGTTCACCGGCAAGTTAGAGACTTATGTACAGTCACCG
The DNA here is from genome assembly GCF_030272615.1 of Cryptomeria japonica. NCBI lineage: Eukaryota > Viridiplantae > Streptophyta > Pinopsida > Cupressales > Cupressaceae > Cryptomeria > Cryptomeria japonica. The sequence goes on from NC_081408.1 coordinate 129,531,154, forward strand.
TTATTTGGTTCACTGACAGGTTATACTGTTCACTGACACTTGGAATGACTTGGAGACTACTTGGTTATGTCAAAGACATTATTTGATCACTTGGTTTTGGCGATTTGGTTATTTGTTTATTCAGGTTTGCATATTTGCTGTTACCGACAAATAGGTCTAGGTTATGCACTGACAGGCATATCTATTCCAGACCAGCACGACAAGTTATGGAGATGATTTATTATTATTGTAAATGCATTGAGCCGACATCATGCATCAGATATTGATTTATTTGTAATTGATTTTATTGTAATATCTTTTAATGAGCCGACCTATTCAATTGGTCTTAGGTTATGGTATAAATGTAAGATCTCATTTGTGAGATTGATATGCGATTGGAAAAAGAATTGTAATAGGGTATACGTGAAAATAAATAGAGCTATACACACAGACATCATTTGAAGGTTGAAGGAAGGTTTTTGTAAAGGCAATCAGAACTAAACTAGTACTGAATCCAGCATATGAAGATGCTATTTTATGCAGTACATTATCATTGGATTTAACCATCCAATTGTAGTCAGTGTGACTCTCATTTTGTGATTGAGCAGTGAGCTCCAGGCAGCTGGTCTTTCTGCATGTGCAGAATCCATATTGTACACACATACTATCTGCAGTAGTATCATTTGATTATGGGTAAAGCTTCCCACCATGGTTTTTCCCCTTACAAGGTTTCCACGTACAAATATTTGTGTTATGTGTTGTGGATGTTATTGTCTTTCTATTTCATGCATTAATCTTTATCAATACTGCAATTAACTGATAAAACTGTCTATTGGCATAAAGTTTGGTTTACCGTTCTTAAGCATTAAGTTTTGGTTAAGTTAATTTTGGTTGAATTTATTGGACAAATGATTCATCCCCCCCTCTCAGTTGTCTCGTGGACCTAACAATTGGTATCAGAGCTTAGTTCTCTTTTTGCAGAGGTTTAACAACTTGAGGAGATCCAATGTATTCTAAATATTTCAGGCAGGACAGTCCGAAACTTGATGGAACTAACTATGGCATATGGAAGATTAGGATGGATACACATTTGAATTGCATTGGAAAGGACATATGGGATGTTACAAATAATGGCTATACTGCTACTCAAGGCCAACCTAATCCACCTAACTTGGCCAAAGATGAGGAAAATGATTGCAAAGCAAGAGAAGCACTTTTGAGCGCATTATCAGATCAACAAGTCATGGGATTGTTAGATAGATTTACTGCTAAAGCTATTTGGGACAAACTAGAAACATTGAATGAAGGAGATTCCATAGTCAAAATTGCAAAACTTGAATGCTTTCGGGTCAGGTATGAAAGTCTGAAAATGGAAGAAGAAGAAAGAATTTCTTCTTTTATGGAAAGAGTAAATGAAATTGTTTTGGGTATACAATGTTGTGGAGAAACCTTAAGTGAAGATGAGATTGTTTCTAAATTTTTAAGAGCTTTGCCACTGGTATATAAAATGAAAGTTACTGCTATAAATGAATTGAGAGCAATGTCTAATGCAACAGTATCTAGAGACACCTTGGTTGGAAAAATTTCAGCTTTTGAACTTGAGAAATTTGGTCATGTTACTACTATTAAGACAGATCTAGCTTTCAAGGCATCATCATCAACTGCAACATCATCATCATCATCTGAAAAATTTGATTGGAAAGCCTTCTATGAAAGAGAACTTGAAGAAAGCAGGAGAGAAAATGAAGAACTTGAAGCACTAATTGCAAGTAAAATGCCTAAAGGTCCAATTGGAAGTAAGTATGAAGGTAAAGCACCCTTTAAATGTTTTAACTGTAATAAGATTGGTCACATGGCTTCTAGATGTCCTGATAGACATGCAAGATTAAGAGAAGAAGCTAAAAAAACATATAAGTCTAACCCTGATTATCAGAAATACAAGTTTAAGATGAATAGAGACAAATCTTGTTATTATGCTGATGAAGGAGTTACTGATAATTCTGATGAGGATCTGGTAGACAATGAATGTGCTTTTGTTGCTATAATAGAAGATCAACTGACACCTACTATTCAACCGGTAGAGCAAACCCTGACAGCTAAAGTTGAAGATAAGGATGAATGGATTATTGATTCAGGATGTTCACATGACATGACTGGTGATAAGAGTAAATTCTTAACCTTTTAGGAATACAATGGAGGTCTAGTAAGATTTGGAGATGATAAAGCTTATCTGATCAAAGGAAAATGACTATATCTTTTGATGGTAAGCACAATATTGATAATGTTTACTATGTTAAAGGTTTGAAGCATAATCTTTTGAGTATTGGTCAATTAGTTGAGAAAGGATTTCAGTTACAATTCAAGAATGGTAAATGCAAAATTTTAAACAAATCTGGTTTGGAAATTGCAACCAATAATTAGACTAGAAGTAATATCTTTCATTTGAACAACAATGAGAAAGCATGTTTGATTGCACATATTGATGAAAGTTGGTTATGGCATAAGAGACTTTGTCATGTAAATTTTGATTGCATTGTGAAAATCAGTACAACTAAGGCAGTAAGAGATTTACCTAAGATTGTTAAACCTTACAATCTGGTATGTAAGGAATGTCAATTTGGAAAGCAAGTTAGAGCAACTTTGAAGAGTATTCCAGAGAAGTCTAAAAATGTTCTTGATTTAATTCATATTGATTTATGTGGTCCAGCAAGAACTAAAAGTATACAAGGAGATAGGTATTTTATACTAATCATCGATGACTATTCTAGAATGTGTTGGGTTACTTTTCTCAAGGAAAAATCTAAAGCATTTGGGAAATTCAAACTATTCAAGGTGATGGTAGAAAATGAAACTGACAAGAAAATCAAATGTTTGAGATCAGATCAAGGAGGTGAATTCACATCTAAGGAATTTAATACATCCTGTGAAGTGAATGGGATCAGAAGATAGTTATTAGCACTCCAGACACCCCAACAAAATGGAGTTGTGGAAAGAAAAGACATAACTATCTTGGATGCAGCCATAAGTATGATATCAAAAGCAAATCTATCTCATATATATTGGAGAGAAGCGGTCAATATAGCAATTTATACATTCAACAGAGTTCACATCAGAGGTGAAACTAGTAAGACCCCTCATGAACTATGGTTTGGTAATACTCCTACTCTTAAATATTTCAGAATATCTAGAAGTAAATGCTATATTAGAAGAGATGAGTATATTGACAAATTTGATCTTAGAAGTGATGAAAGAATATTTCTTGGTTATTCATCTAAGAGCAAGACATATAGATGTTTTAACAAGAGATTGTAGAAAATTGTTGAGACTGCAAATGTGAAGATTGATGAATAGTTTAGAGGAAATTCAAGGTACTCAGACTTTGAACCGACAATAGAGATAATAAAAAATGAACCTATTGTGAATACACCAGTACAGAATGGTGATCCAGTTACACCAGCATCATCTAAGGATTCAACAGTCACTGAAGAACAGCATCAAGTAAAAACACCCCAGTATGTAAGATTGAATCATTCTAAAGATCAGATAATTGGAAACAAATTTCAAGGAGTTCTGACTAGAGGAAGATTGGCAAAGGAAGAGGTATGTCTTATTTCTTAAATTGAACCTATAAAGCGGAAAATTGATCGAACCCTAGTTGCTCTCCCCTCTTCCAACTCCGAGGAGAGAGAAGGGAGGTCCCTAGGGTTGATGGTTTTCACTTAAGGAGACTTTACATTCAAAAGAGGGGTTGAAACCCACAAGATCCAATCCCACACAAGGCAAGATTGGATCCTAAATGAGTTTCAAGGGTTAAGACAACAAGGCTATCCTCTTTTGTAAAGAATGTTGATAGAATGATTAGGCTAGGAATGCATAGAAAGTGAAAAAGATTCGCTTATAAACTGAGATAGGGATATAGGATGAAGCTGGGATATAGGATGAAGTTGCGGACCTGGAATTAGCAATAAAATGTCGATACGGCGCTGTCCTGCAAATTTGAGCAAAAGTTGACGGGACGATGGCGCCCGGCATGCACACGGTCCTCCGAAAAATCCGTGAAACGAAGGGGGATCTGTTCGTCTCTGCACAAGGATTCCAGATCTTCAATTTCAACCACATACCTGCAACCTACACACAGAAAAGCGAAGACGATTGGGGGGTTGGGGATTAGGGGTTTGCCTTTAGGTCAAACCCCGATTTTGGAATTAACCAAGAAATGAGAAATACTGTAAATGTAAATGTCTGTAATGTAAAACAAGTACTAATACCTTGTTGTAAGGATGTTTGTATCCTTATGTGTGAAGGTATAGATGTTGTTGTTTGTTGTATGTTGTATGTTGTAGTATGTGATCTCCTCTTCAATGGTTGAATCCTTGTCTTGAATGCAACACTTAGCCTTGAATGGAGACTTGGAATGATCAATTGCTTGAAGGAATGCTTGAATGCTTGAATGCTTAAATGTTTGAGTATCGTTTCCACCTATATTCATCTTCTACCCAAAATGAGAGAGAAAATGTAGTTTATATACTTGTCAATTAGGGCTGATAGACTGATTTTCCCGACCTTAGGCCGACCAGGAAATGTTATTTTCCAATTTGCAAACAAAAAGACCCGAAGTCCCATAGGAGACCGGGCCCAAAATAGGGCCAGGGACCAGGGCACTGGGCGCCCTGGTCCTGAAGGACCAGGGTGCTGGGCGCTCTGGTCCCACCTCCCGGGACAGCAGGGTGCAAAGGAGGTTCAGGCCAGGGTGCTAGAAAATGCAGTTTTTAGTGTCGTAAATAGGTTTCGGGGTCTCCATTCAGGTTGTGTGTTGCGTCGCCATCATGAAGACCAAAATGCAGTCGAAATTGCAAGTGTCGCAATTTTAGGATGCTACAGAACCTACATAAATTAATGAGGCATGTGAAGATAAATATTGGATTAAAGCTATGGAAGATGAATTGGAACAAATTGAAAGGAATAACACTTGGTCATTAATTCCTTGACTTAAAGACAAAAATGTAATTGGAACTAAATGGGTTTTCAGAAATAAACTTAATGAAGATGGTAAGGTAATCAAAAACAAAGCATGATTAGTGTGTAAGGGATATTCACAGAAAGAAGGAATTGATTACAATGAAACCTTTGCACCGGTAGCTAGAATTGAGGCAGTCAGACTTTTATTGGCTTTTGTAGCACACAAGAACTACAAAGTATATCAAATGGATGTTAAATGTGCATTTCTGAATGGAGATCTTGAAGAAGAAGTTTATATTGAACAACCTGATGGATTTTCTTTGGTAGATAACAAAGACATGGTTTGCAGGTTAAGGAAAGCTTTATATGGACTAAAACAAGCTCCTAGAGCTTGGTATGCTAGATTGGACAAATATCTTTTGAAGCTTGTATACACTAAAGGTAATGCTGACAACAATCTATACTACAAAGTGACTAATGCTGACATATTGGTTATTGAGTTTTTGTTGATGATATAATCTTTGGAGGAGAAGATGGATTGTGTAAAGACTTTTCTAACAAAATGCAACAAGAATTTGAAATGTCTATGATTGGAGAGATTATTTTTTTTTAGGATTGCAGATTTCACAGACTGATAAAGGTATATTCCTATGTCAATCTAAGTACTTGAAGGAATTACTAAAGAAATTTGGCATGGAAAATTGTAAACCGATAAGCACACCTATGACTACAATTGATAAATTATCTTTGAAGGATGAATCAACACCTGTTAATTCGACTAGATACAAGTCTATGATAGGAGGTTTACCATATTTGACACAAACAAGACCTGATATTATGAATGCAATATGTATTGTTTCAAGATTTTAGAGTAATCCTAAATAAAATCATTAATCAGTAGTAAAAAGGATTTTCTGGTACCTACAAGGAACTACAAATCTTGGTTTATGGTATCCTAGAGATGAAAATTTTGACTTATGTGCATACATAGATGCTAATTGGGCAGGAGATGTGGATGACAGAAAAAGCACAACCAGCGGAGCATTTTTCTTGGTACCAGACTAATTTCATGGTTGAGCAAGAAACAGAGTTGTACAAGTCTATCAACAACAGAATTAGAATATGTTGCAGCAACAACTAACTGTACACAGGTATTATGGATCAAACAAATGTTGAAGGACATAAAGGTAAAATGCAAGGAACCTATAACTATTTACTGTGATAATATGGCAACAATTGATATGTCAAAGAACCCGGTATTTCACTCTAAGACTAAACATATTTCTATCAAATTTAATTTTCTAAAAGAGAATGTTGAAGCAAAAGAAGTGAAATTGGTTTATGTGAATACTAAAGAGCAGATTGCGGATATTTTTACAAAGCCTTTGCCTAAGGAAACTTTTGAATATCTTAGAGAGCAACTTGGAGTCCTACCTCCACCGGTAGAGACTTAGACAGTTGATGTTTGTCATCAATCAGCAAAATTAACAAAGAAATATTTTATTCTGACTTTGATGATGAGAGCTACTTCTCAGTGGGAGTAGTTGGTATATTGAATGAGTTGGTATTTTGTATTTAATCTGGTTTTTGTAATGCTTTGGCATTTGATGTCAAAGGGGGAGAGATTGATATGGAAAAACACATTATCCCTTGGGGGAGAGATTATTACTTTGGGGAGAGATTGTTGGAGAGTTTGATTACTCTCTGTATCTGTATTTTCATTTATGGTTAACGATCTCTTTGGGAGATTGTTGGAGATTGTTGGTTTTTGGTTTTTGGCATTTCTGTTTTGGCACTTTGATGGTTTTTCTATCTTGTGTTGCCATCAATGCCAAAGGGGGAGATTGTTGGTATTTTGGATATGTTGATATGGTTTTGTCATTGATGTCAACACCTATCATCACTTGTCCACACTTATCAGCACTTGGAGATCTTTGGTTATGTTCACCAGCAAGTCAGAGACTTATGGACGGTCACCGATATTTGGTTCACCAGCATGTTATCTTGTTCATCGACACTTGGAATGACTTGGAGACTACTTGGTTATGTCAAAGACATTATTTGATCACTTGGTTTTGGCGATTTGGTCATTTGTTTATTCGAGTTTGCATATTTGCTGTTACCGGCAAATAGGTCCAGGTTATGCACCGACAAACATATCTATTCCAGATCAACACGACTCATTACGGAGATGATTTATTATTATTGTAAATGCATTGAGCCGACATCATGCATCAGATATTGATTTATTTGTAATTGATTTTATTGTAATGTCTTTTAGTGAGCCGACCTATTCAATTGGTCTTGGGTTATGGTATAAATGTAAGATCTCATTTGTGAGATTGATATGCGATTGGAAAAAGAATTGTAATAGGGTATATGCAAAAATAAGCAAAGCTATACATGCAGACATCATTTGAAGGTTGAAGGAAGGTTTTAGTGAAGGCAATCAGAACTAAACTGGTACTGAATCCAACATATGAAGATGCTATTTTATGCAGTACATTATCATTGGATTAACCATCCAATTGTAGTCAGTGTGACTCTCATTTTGTGATTGAGCAGTGAGCTCTAGGCAGTTGGCCTTTCTGCATGTGCAGAATCCATATTGTATACACATACTATCTGCAGTAGTATCATTTGATTGTGGGGAAGGCTTCCCATCGTGGTTTTTCCCCTTACAGGGTTTCCACGTACAAATATTTGTGTTATGTGTTGTGGATGTTATTGTCTTTCTTTTTCATGCATTAATCTTTATCGGTACTGCAATTAACTGATAAAACTGTCTACTGTCATAAAGTTTGGTTTACCGGTCTTAAGCATTAAGTTTTGGTTAAGTTAATTTTGATTGAATTTATTGGACAACTGATTCAACACCCCCCCCCCCCCCCCCACCCCTTCTCAGTTTTCTCCGGGACCTAACATAAACACCCTTGCTGAAGAAGTAATAATTGATGAAAACCAATATGACATAGCCTAAGCTGTCATAGATGAAGAACTTCTAAAATCAATATAGATAGACATAGACCTAGAAAACTGAATTAAAGAAGAGGCAGAATTTGAAGCTTTCCAACAATACACTGAAAAATATCATGTCCGAATTTTTAAATCCTAGATAGCAAGTCATCATCATAGATCACGTTGTCTGCATTTTAGGGTGTCATAGAAGCATATTTAGTTGCATTTAACCAAGTCTTGCATACACATCTTAGAGAGTCAAGATCACTTCGAAGTAATATTCATGCCATTAACGCGTGCTCAAAAGGCAAAAAATCAAATGGATCCTAACAATGACCCCTTGGTCAACCCAACATGGAATATGGATCTATCCACACAACAACAAACACAAGGTTACACACCCACAACAATGTCAACAAACCTAAACAAGATGCCTTCCTTTAATGAAATATGACATAATTTGACAAAGGAAGAGCTCGAAGCAGCCCAACAAGATCTTGCAACATTAATGATCCTCAACGCTCTCATTAATAGTGACAGAGATAGGTATCTCGCTCTCTTAGTACAAAATGGGGCTAAACTACCACTAGGGGTAGATATTTCAACAATACTGCCACAAGGTGTGACATTAAACCAAAATATACCTCAAATACCCATCACAACGCAGACAAAAGCAACAATTGCTACAACAACACAAGGTATATCTCAAAATGCAAATATGGCTACAACCTCAATACAGTCAACAGTGACACCACCAAGTGCCAATCTTACAACATGGGCAACACCAACTATGGCTACAACCTCAATACAATCAACAGTGACACCACCAAGTACCAATCTTACAACATGGGCAATGCCAAATATGGCCTACAAGCTCCAATATCTCACACCACTACCTTGGCAAATATAACTCAACCAATAGTTTCGGTTGGTTCCTCCTACAATAGTCAGAATGTGAATCCAGGGATAACAAGCTTGGCTTAGCCAAATGATACTCCGCAATTTGCATACTTCACACCACCTACTGGGACTTATGGTACACAGTTACCTGGTTTACCTACATTTCAACAAGCTCAAAGGTACTCAAATACTATTCCTTTTGTAGGGAACATTCATCAAGTCAACACACCAATAACCCAAACAAAAATTCTGACTCAACAAATGGAGAACCTACAAAAGAAAATGTCCAGTATACAAGCGGGGAATGATAAAAAGAGCTATACCATGGAAGATCTTTGTCCTTATTCTTTTGACATAAAATTATACATGCCACCTTTTCCCTTGCATATCGAAATGCCAAAATTTGACAAATATAGAGGGAAATGAGATCCTCGAGATCATATAAGAGAATTCTTCATGATATGCATTGAAGTAGCTCACAATGATACATACTTGATGATATTATTTTCAAAGAGCCTGGGAGGGACAACACTAGAATGGTTTTCACACCTTCCGCCAAAAAATACTTCATGGGGAGAATTAGCTGAGTTATTTATATCCAACTTTTCCTTCAACATAGATAATCCAATCACATTAATGGATTTGTGTGCAACAAAATAAAAAGAAGGTGAAACTTTCACTTCATTCTTACAAAGATGGAGAGGCCTATATCATAGATGCCTCAGTCACATCCCTGAAGCGGAACAAGTAGACATATTTAATGAAAATTTTGTGCCTCCAATTAAATATCCATTACAAATGCAATGCCTGAACAATTTCAAAGACATAATAGAAAAAAGCATCAAATGTGAGAAAATCCTATTAGAACAAGGGATATTGAAAAACCAAAAGGATAGTGGACCAATCACCAACACAAGCAATGAAAGATCAAAAGTTTGGTCTAGAAACAAAAATGTCACAAACGATGGAGTTGTTGACGTGCTTATTGTGAACGGAGCTCAACCAGCTATATCTTTACAAGGACTAACTGATAAGAACTAGTCTCAGACAAATGACACCAATGTGCTACAGTCAAATAATCCAAGGCCTCCAAGGATAGGCGCACCTAGAAGGAACTTTACACCCCTTGGAGAACCTATTTAATCAACACTAAAGAAGTTGATACGGAGCAATGCTATAACTTTACCAAAAGCTAGGCCATATGAACCAAGTCCATTTAAGCGTGCTTGGTGGAATGACAACGAGTTCTGCGAATATCACCATAATAAAGGTCACAAGACAACAACTTGCTACAAATTGAAGAACCTCATCCAAGATCTCATAGATCAAGGTGAGATTACAGTGGATAATAAAGCAACAAATATAAATCATACCATTTTCAAAGATACTTTTGTCAAACATGACAAAGGAAAGGCTTCCAATTCTAATACACAAGACTTGATACTACCAATTATACCAATGTAGCATTTGACTATGCCATTAACACACTAAGTGAAGGACATGAAATGGTAGCTACAATCACAGTGAATCCTAGAAGCAGAGATTGTGCCGCCATTACAAGAAGATTGAAAGTAACATTACAAGGAGTACCTCTGAACCAGCCTTCAATAACTAGCAACTATAATATGGTGGATCAATTGAAGAGAACTCCAGCCCAAATTTCATTATTTGAGTTGTTGCGCATATCACCAACCCATAAAGCAGTCTTGGACAAAGCCTTACAAGATTCAGTTGTTGCTAGGGACATTGATGAGAACACATTTCAATCAATGGTGGGAAACTTGTTAGCCTCAAAGGTCACATTCACTGAACAAGATGTTCCTGCAAACTGACTCATGCATAATGATCCGTTGCACTTAGAAGCTTTCATTGACCGAAAAAAGGTTCAAAGAGTACTAATAGATGGTGGCGTGGGCCTCAACATATGCACCCTACATTTGATCAAAGCTCTGGGATATTCTGAACATTATATTGACTCTACTAAGAGAATCAATATAAAAGCCTATGACGATGAGGATTGCCCTTCCAAAGGTATGGTGACTTTACCAGTACAAGTGGGACCGACTACAACAAATATCACCTTCCAAGTACTAGATAGAGAACTGGGGTACAATACGCTGTTAGGTCACCCTTGGATATATACAATGCAAGCAGTACCATCAACTTTTCACCAATGTGTAAAGTTCCCATATAATGGTATAAAGATCACTGTCCATGGTGACCCGAACCCTTTCCAACATTGTAATCATTTAAGGGCAAGCTCACACAATCAGGTACCAAACAATTAGGAAGCTCCTATTCACCTACAAATGGAATCATTATCAATTAAAGAAACAGAGAAAAATATACCAACTACATCTTCTTTGCATACTAAAGAAGTTGGTTGTGGATAATATCCCATTTCAAGCACATTAGATGAAAAACAATCATCATTTTCTCCCAGGTCCTTTGGGAAACCTCAGAACACAACAATGAAGCAAGATAAAGGCAAAGAAATAGTAAAATATTCAGATTCTTGTTCCTTCATTAGATGGGGAGATCTACAAGAAGAATCTCTAAATGAAGATATTAATCACTAGATATATAGAGAGGAGGATGACATGGTAATACCTAGGATACCTCTACATCAATATGGAAACGACTTCAAGATGTTACAAAAACACGGATATGATGGCACCACAGGATTAGGGCTACAAAAGCAAGGAATATTAGAACCTGTTTTGCCAAATGAAAACCTAAAGAATCAAGGCTTGGGATATAAGTATATGCTACCAATAATAGAAGCTAGACAACAAACATTAGATATATTGAACAGGCCAAAGGTACCCTTAGATTTCATACCTATAAGACATATGGATTTCTTTCCACCTCGAAAAAGAAAGAAACTACCAACATATCCTATCATAGAATTAGATGGTGAAGACATGAGGCAACTTCTGCAAGAACCTAACATAGAGACAACCATCTATACAATACCTGAATCATCTACACAAGAAAACATGGTAATAGATACAAGCTTAACACCAGTAGATGAACCAAATCCTTGGTTATTGTCAATACTCTTGCCAAGAGAAACAACTTCAGCACCTCCGTTTGAATTAGATGAAGAAAGACTGCAAAGACTAATACCAGGATTAAGAAGGGTATCCACAATACAAAGGAGGCCTACTTATTTACAATAAATTCAGTTACCAGAACAAGAGTAGATAAGTGATACAAAATCAAAAAGTGAAATGTACATAGAAAGCATCATAGATTCTCATGACTATGAATTTCCATCTGACAATGAAGACAACTCATCACCAATATATGATGAAGAAACAATAGATCATAATCAAGTATGCATGATATATGGATCCTCTAAAATAACAAGAGACAAAGACTTACTCCTCATGCATCCAGATTTGATTGACTGGGGGCAAGAAGGAGAGCCACAATTAAATTGGTTCCAAAATGACAAAGCTATAGCAGAATTATTGGGTGTAAGGGATGGATTCCCTTATAATGATCACAAAGCTGGCTATGAAGTAGATCTAGATAGAACTGCATATTTTGGAGAAGCAAGCTCTTTTCTTAATCACGACAATGATGATAAAGTTGAACATATAATAGTTGCCCTACCTTTTGGTAAAGAACAGTTAACATTACTGGTAGAAGAAACTGAGGAAATCAACATCAGCGATGTTGAGAAGGTTCGTAACATTCACCTATCAAAATCCCTCGATCCAATGGAAAAAGAGAAATTTATCAAATTCTTTAAGAAAAGACCCATCAATTTTGCATGGTCTTATGCAGATATGCCTGGATTAGACCCAGAATTAGCCTTACATCACTTGCCTTTACTTCTAGGGGTAAAGCCATACAAACAAAAGCTCAGAAAAATGCACCCTCACATAGCCTTGTTAGTCAAAATTGAGTTACAAAAATTGTTAGATGTTGGTTTCATCAGACCTATAGACTATGTTGAATGGATTTCAAATTTAGGTCCATTTGTCATAACGAAAGTAATTGAAAATGGCGCTTATCATTTGCAAACAATGGAGGGAGATTCACTCCCCGATCCCATCAACAATATGAACCTAAAAAGATATTACATCTAAGGGTGGGTTCATTTCAATTCCAGTACTGCAATTGCATATTTCTTTACTGCATTGCATTATCTCTTCTCATATAGTTGCATCAATAAAACATGATGATTGTTCGAATCATTCACTTGTCTGCACTGAAAGGAACGAAGGTTGTCTCATTTCCTAGATACCTGTTCATGAGGTCTTTTAGAGGTCTCTAGTCATTCATCTTCAACATCATATTGTGATTACGCTTTATCCTTGGTTGGGTAGAGGTTTCCTTATCAAGTCTTGTTACCAAAAATCTATCAATTTCTATATCGTACACATTAATCAAAAGCTCTAAGTCATTATAGATACCTAGTTGATCATATGGCTAGTGAAAAATCTAATATTTTGCTTCAGTGTTGTTGTAATTGTCATACCGAAGTAGGTTTCATTACTTACAATTCAAGGCAAGAAAAAAGTGTTATGTCAATCTCAAGACAAAACAAACAAAAAAATGATATATTACTAAAATATCACGCATACAAGTGCGGAAAAAAAGAGAAATCTTGACTATGGGAACATGCAAATAACTCCATCAGGGCTATGGATGCCTACTGGAAATGGAGCAATATTTGAGAGATTACAGTGCATAACCTCGTTGGAGTGCTAAAAGCTTGCTGGCAGCAAGGCTTTATCCAGGTTGCTTTTGAAGTTAGAATAACTCATGTAGCTAGCCACATAGGATTCCAAGGGTCTTTGATGGTTATAATGGTTAGAATAAACTCAATGGCACACACATGGGCAAAAGAAGATCAAAATTTCAAGAATTGATGGAGAATTTTTCCGCGCCTCCATTCATAAATCTTGGTTACATAGTGTGTTAGGTTGGATGGTCTAAGTCTTTTGAGAATGGATTGAACTCCTATCTCTGAAACATTTCACACCTGTAATCTAATTAGTGCATTTCAGAATGAAAGACACACACACTCATCCTTGTTTGAATAGGAATTACATTTTTGTCATGCATCCTACATTAGCATAACTCATTTCAAAAATTCATTGTCTCCATCACATTATGCATCATCATGTAAGGTCTGCATACTTGGGGGCATAACTGAAAAACTCAAAAAAATTTGAAAAATGATCCGGAAAAAAATCCTAAACATTAAAAAAATGATCTTGAAAAACTCAAAAACATTCAAAAAATGATCTTGAAAAAAATCCTAAACATTCAAAAAATGATCTTGAAAAACTCAAAAACATTCGAAAAATGATCCTAAAAAACTCAAAAACATTCAAAAAATGATTCTTAAAAAATCCTAAACATTCAAAAAACGATCATGAAAAAATCAACCAAAAACAATCAATATCGATACAAAAAATCCTAAACAATCAAAAAATGATTCTGAAAAATACCAAAAACAATCAATATCGATACGCAAAATCCAAAAACATTCAAAATACCAATTTAAAAACCTGCAATAAATTGTCTCACAAGTATCAAACACCCCAACAGATGTCTAGCAAACACTTTCGCATGAAGTTAAACAAAAGATACAACTAGCTTGTCAAAACGTCTACAATCACACTAATCAACTGTCTAATCTATCGATTTATCAAACTATCAACGTGATCAACATCTTGTCTTAAACAGAATCGATACACTCGAAACCAAACAGATCGGTCTTATACGGGGTCCAAAACTTCTGAAACCAGACATTATCAAAATCACACCATACATATCGAAGCAAAGGCACAATCAGTCTAACTGCTGAGTTTTGTCTATTTTGGTTGACTCTTTTTATCAAATTGGCGAAGATCATTACTTCTAGCTACTCAAGGATGTCCAAAAGTGATTAGAGGAGCCGTGTTGGGCATGATCCTTTTCTTTGTTTTTTGTTTGTGGTTTGAATCGATGAAGTTCTGGGGCAATTTCTCTAGTGGGTGTCTGTGATAGGAGCATTCAACTTGTGAATGCTACACATACCTCGACCCCTAGTGTAATTCCCAAAATGGAGGGTTCATTCCTTGTCTATTACGTGTTTGTTTCTTTGCAATGAGATATCTATACATCTGGGTTCCTTATACCTTGGTGTAATAAACTCCATTGTTATATAATAAGGCTCAATGATGATAATGTATTGCACTACGAATAAAACAACGAAGACTTTCTCATCAAAATTTTTATCATATCACCCACTATTACATCAAATCTGGCTTACAAAGATGATTATTTTTTTATCATTTTCACATCTAACAACTAACAATTCTTCTAAGATCTTCAACATGTATTCTGACACACAAAAGTTTATAAGCATCATTGCATTGCATGTTTATCACCATTTCATACTCATAATAAAGTTTTCATCAACCATTATGCATCACAATATAAAGCTACATCAAATCATTGCATGATATCACATTCATATTGCATTCATCATCACAATAAACAAAAATAGATTAGACCATGAAGTTCACCATCAAAAGCTCATCAAGAACACATATCATATATATCATATAAAAATGTGTCAAAATACATCGTATCTACAACATCAAAATCAATATACAATCTCTCAACCTATACTGCCTCTATCAGTAGGTGCATCTTGACCAACTCTAGCCTATCCCGATGATGCTCTAGGTGGACCCATCACTCCCCCACTGCTAGTCTATCGAGAAGTGGATCAAATCAATCTTCTCCCCATGATAACACCAAAACTAGGTTCCCTCTGACCCTCAGGGATATCTCTCTCATAAACATGCCGATAATAAATAGCCTCTTGTGATGCAACAAAATATCTATCTGCATGGCTATGTGCCTCCATCACTAGCCCAAATAACTGATCATATGCATCCATAGTGATTTGAGACCGCCTAACTGCCTCATCCCTCTCCCGCTGTAATCGACCTCTTTCAACAGCTATTTGATCCCCCTCTGCAATCAAATCCTCCATCACATGCTGATACTAATCCCTATCCTCCATCCACCACTGCCGCAAAGTAACAACCAAGTCCTCTAAATGCCTAACTTGATCTCTCAACCCCTCCTCATCTCCTCTATCCACACCTACAAACTTTGTAGCCTGGAGCATCTCCACATCATAACCATCATCCCCGCCCTCTTCTCCATCGCTGCTCGATGACCCTGATCCTAACTCATCACTATCATCAAAATTGCTCATGGATGTAGTCTCTCCACCAATATCCACATCCTCCCTATCACTATCCACCTATCCTGCGACCACTGCTATCAGATCTATACCTCCTCTACCTCTACCTCCTCCATCCCCACCTCCTCCATCCCTACCTCTTCCAAATCTACCTCCTCCATCTCTAACTCCTCCACCCCTATCCTCTCTACCTCTCCCTTTGGGAGCCCTGCCATGTCTAATATGCTGAGCACCAATCGGAACTGTCGGATCTCTCAAAGGTATAGGCCTATGTTGTATCCACCATACACTATACTGTACTATGGACCCTAGATCCGTTACAGCAAGCCGCCATCCCCACAAAATAGGAGAAAGAGCATCAAACTCAATAATAGCAACATGAAGTTGTATACAAGCACCCCAACACCAACCTCTCGAGTAGTACGAGCAAAATAAGTTGTCACATCTGGAATACCTTGTACTTCCCCAAACTGTCTGAGCACACGACCAAGATGATGCATATCAATAATCCTGTGGCTACCCACATCTCGACCAATAAGATATCTCTGATGTCAACAAAAAGGAAGATGTTGAGCATCATCAGTCCACCCAAAACAAGTAAGATAAGGTCTCTATGAGAAGTACTATAAGATATCAATCTGATGATGCCAATACAAGATGTTACTCGATGCCCTATGCCTCACACCAACAATATACCCATAAGCATATGGCTACTCTGGCTCTAAATCTATATGTAACACATGACGGAAAATAGCTATGTGCTCCCAAGTCTATGTATGAAGCAAAGTAATACCACATCCAACTGATTTCTGCTACAAGTAAACAACCCCATGCATCTGATGATACAAAGTGGCAAGAAGACAAGGACCCCAAGCAAACACACATCTGTCAATAATCATATCATGTATAACATGTCCCCATCCAACAGGAAAACCATGGGCATGTCTATCAAGAATCAATAATCCAACAACAGTACAAGCAAGCACAACGATGAGATCATCATAATCAAAATCATCCCAACGAATATCATAATGACCACAAATATGTAGATCCTTCTCCTCACACTTGAACAATGTACACAAAGATGAAATACCATCATCATGATCAAAAGTAACTTGCCCATCAGATATTGAAATGTGTAAAATACGCCACACATCCTCAAATGTGATAGATGCCCGACCAATCGGTAGATGAAAAGAACATGTCTCTAAAGGCCACCGCTCAACCAAAGTAGTAATCAGAACCCTATTGGTCGTAACCTCAAGAAAATGCGCAATATAATATAATCCAACCTGTCGTAAAAAAGCGGTATCCTCTGCATCCAATTCATGACGTCGATCAAGATTATTTGGCCATGTCTACCTAGAAAGAAGTACTGGCTAATGTGCTTGTATTTGGACAATATAAAAATGAGTTAACTACGTCATCAAAACTATCAAGACGCATAAACTGAAGGAAGAAAGGCCTTTATTATCAATTGTGATTCAACATTATCATATGCAAAGTAAAATAAGCAAATGCGACATATTTATGCCAAATGCGACATGATATAAGAAAATGCGATCCAAAACATTCAATTGCAATACAATCATCTCAAGTGCGACACAAAGTTAACAATTGTGACATAAAACATCACGTGTGAAGTGTTAAACTCAACTGTGACAAAATTAAGTCAATTGCGGCAATATCGATACTCAATTGCGACATACATGAAAAATGACATTAAAAATCTATTAATTTTTTTTACAAAATACAGACAAGAACAAGTAGAAAATTAGGCAACTCGCCATGCCACTAGTGTCGGGAGGTCTCTAATAAGATCGCACTCGCTCGGATAAATGCAACCTTGCTCTATGACTTACCATTTCGCTCCAAGGATGCCATAAGCTCTAATCTCTCTAAGAAATTCTTTTAAAACAAAAAATACAAATGAGCTCAAACCCATAGCAATCCTCAATTTATAAGCTCAAAAATTAGGGTTTCTTAACATAAACACTTGTGGACCCCTCCAGCTTCAACGCAATTTTAGTCATAGAAAACGAGATCAAAACTCTTTCAAACTTCATATTATCACCATCTAGCACATTTATGAAAAACTGGTCTTCGATCCAAAAAATTTCGACCACTTTTTCTAAGGGGGCATTATACCCTAGCGTCATCGGTGCATACTGGGGTAGTTTTTTCTTTCTATTTTCTTTGAAACAACGTCGTTTCGACATTGTCTCAAAGAGGGGAAAATGTAGACACCTAAAAATGTCTCTTTCATTGTACACTAATTATTCGTCTATTTAATTAAGTAATTCTTTAATTATATGATTAAATTAACTCTTTCTTCTAATCATCGACCTTCAACACTTATAATTATTCTATTTCTATTCTCAAATCATTTTAATCAGTTAACCATATCTTAATTATTAATTAAATGTTAATTATTTAATTAATTGTAACATTTTCCTTAGTTAAATAATCTTTATTATTTAATTAGTTCAATTTTCCAAGTTTAAATAATTTCATTTAAATTATTTAAATTAATTAACTTATTCCTCCAGTTCCCCAAATTATAATTTCAATTAATTCCATTTAATTTCATTTCATATTTCCCCAAATTTGAATTTCACTTCATTTCATCTAATTTCACATTTCACCAAATTTGAATTTCAGTTAATTTCATGTACATTTCAACGTTCGAATGACCAAATTCAAATCCAAATTGAAAATGAAAATCAAATTCAATTTCAAATTCCTACAACACATGCCAAAATCAGGACTGAATGATCAAATCAGTTGTCTGATCAGTTAACTCATCAATCATCCTTTTTAACTCTCAATCACCTTTTTCTGACTAATCCATCTATTCAGTCTTCTAATCAATCAATCCACTTATCTCTCCAATCAATTGAGTTAACTCTCCAATCAATTGAGTTAACAAATCAATTAATTGAGTTCACTGATCAATCAATTTCAATTGTCTATCAATCAACACTTGAGTTCTATTTCTCACCCCCTTTGTGTTGAAAATCTATAAATTCAACCTCTTTTCATCCATTCAATTTAGATTTCTAGAATCATAGAATCATAGTCTTCAAAACATTTGTATGTAAGAAATTGGTGCAATACCTGAGAGCCACCAACCACTCAAATTGGAGAAGAACAATGGAAGCAAAGATGCAGCATGAGAGAGTCTTTTATTTGAATTCATTTTTTATTTCGTATTGATTTTCATTGATTATGTTTGATGTTTGTCAATTAGTTAAGAATTGGTGATTCATTCTTATTTGTTAATTAGCTTAATACATTCATGACATTTAGGCATAGAAACATATACAACTACATTGGTGAAGTGCTTCATCCTTGTGTGTTTTTCTTTGATACCAATTTTTGGGATCCAAGAACACTGAGAGGGGGGGGGGGTGAATCATTGTTCTACCGATGAGATTAATTTTAACCTTATTAACAAAACCACTCAGTAATCGGTATGCATAAAAGCAAATAAAAACAAGTGATAATAATGCAACCACAAAGATAAACACCATAACACAGAGATTTATACGTGGAAAACCTCAAAGAGGAAAAACCATGGTGGGATTGATGACCCACAATATCTATTCACTGACCAAATAAATATATTACATGAGGGGCCTGCACATGCAGGAAGGCAGACTACTTAGAGCACATTGCTTATCACAAAGGAGCCTCACTGACTACAGATCCAAAATACTAAATTACAAACAAAATTTGAACTCTATAAGTGCATCTACTATGCTAGATGAGTTTCGGTTGAAGCACAAACTATATCAATTAATACTACTAACTTCCTTTACCAGTATCCAAGTTCACTTACTAATCCCTTGAACAAATACTTAAGACTGATTATAAATTATTACATTCGCATAACATCGATCTAGATCTCGCTCACATAATTGCATATCTCCTATCATATCCAAAATGACCTAATATACTGACTTATATACCCTTACATACATGAATGCTTTATGTTGACTTACAATCATATATCAAAAGATAAAAGACGTGGTTTCAAACAAAATATAAACATAAAACTATATGACTGTTGCCGCTTCCACATTTGTTGAATCAATCTCCTATGTCGGCCTTAGAATACCAGTTCCAAGTTTGTTGGTTTACATGCCTATCGATTCCCTAAATGCCGGTGTCGATGCCGGTTTACTTGATTACCGAATCTTTCATGAAGTGTGTTGCCATCAATGACAACACCCAAAATCCAGATGAGTGTCAATTGCCAACATGTATAGCCTATAGTTATGACAGATTTTACAATTATGGATGTTCTTGATTTCAACTTGTTTGAAGAGGGCCTATAGCTCAATCATTATGCTACTATAAGAATTGAAATCATTGTGCTATGTTAGGAACTAAAAGTGTAATATTGTTGCCATCCTCTTTGATATTTTATTATAATTTTTTGTTTGACAGTTTGAGTAACTATTTTATTTATAAATTCATTCGTTGAACCATATACTTGGAAATCCTTTGTTTCTTGAAGCAAATTCAAGAATAAGTGAGTTATAACTTCTTTCTAGTGGTAGATTCAATGATTTTTGCATGTGCACGTAGATCCATAAAGGATAAAAAGGTATTGAGAACTACACAATGAATGTAAAAAGCTTGAGTAATTTTAACTACTATATTTTGACCTGTTCATGGGTCTCAAAGGGTTAATCATGTTGGTAAGATCTTGGGAGATAAAGAGGTGATTTGGTCAAAATCTGAAAGAGGATGGGTTAAGATTAATTTTTATGGGGCCTCAAGGGGTAATTCGAGCACTTATGGAGCAGTATGTGTGGCCTACGATGATGAAGGGAATATTCTTTTTAAAAGAGCAAAAATGTTGCAAGATGAAACTAATAATGAGGTAGAGGTGCAATCGACTTTGTTAGTAATTGATTTGGAAGTGAATATGAAGATTTCAAAAGTCCATTTTAAGGGAGATTCTCAAGTTGTGGTTAATCCAATCATGAAAGGACTAACCCTAAGTTGGAGACTAAATAAGTTTATCACATTAATCTGTTCAAAATTAAAATCTTTTCAAGATTTTTGTATCTCGCATGTAAGGAGAAGTGGATGTTGGAATTAAGGATAACTAAGAGGGTGGGGTGTGGGGGGAGGGGTGAATCAATGATCTACTTGAAGTTATAACCGCAAACTTATTCTTTATCCACCGGTTAACAATGCATAACAGATAAGAACATAAACATGCAACAATAAAAGCACAAATCCACAACACTAGAATTTTTACGTGGAAACCCAAAAAGGGAAAAACAACAGTGGGGTTGGAACCCACAATATTCATATACTATGGCCAGAAGTACATAAATATTACATAGATGGAGAATGCACTTGCATTCAGGCTCATTGCCTAGAGCTCACTACTCAATAACAATTTCTCGAAGGGCTACAACCTTTAGGGAAGTCTCACTGACTCTTACAGTTTGATTACAATAGGAAGTTACAATGAAATGAACTCTTAGAAAGCATCTGAATATGCAAAGATGACTTCTAGTTAAGCTCTGAATCACTGACTGTCTCTCCTCTGCTAATTACCTCGTTTCGGTCTTAGTTAGCTACTAGTTGATTTGAAACCAAAATGTGCACGTGAAATTGCACTCAATCGCTCAAAAAATGATCACCATACGCATAATACATCGAAAATCAATCGCCATGTCAATCTTATATATCCGGTCTTACCACAAAAATAATCTCCTTCATGGCGGCTTAAAGAGATGTAAAGTGTAGACAAAGTCAACATCAATCTTGAATAACCCATAGCACTGGACCAAAATATTATAACCACACACTGCCTATATGTCTTACCAAACACTGAGATCAGAAAAATAATCACCAAAAGTACCGCAAGCATCAAAAATCATTCTGGATCAACATGTTACCAAAATACCCTTTTTTGCCCTGTTTTATTAGTTAATTGTCTACCAATTACCTCCATCTTCCAGATAAGCTGGATCACGACTGTCGGATCGCACCACCACATAGATTTGCCATCAATGAAAACCCTAAACAAATAATCAACCACCAAAAGTCTCCTAAAATCACTGGATGAGTGTCAATTACTAACAATCTCCCCCTTTGGCATTGATGGCAACACCGGTGACAAACAGTTAAGTGTTGAAATCTGTACAACCCAATGAAAGAATAAAAGAATGCCAAGAATTTTAAGACTCCCCCTTACATAAATAATCCATGAATCTAAAATACACTGGTCTATACACTCCATACATACAATATGTACACTATACATTTTTTATTGGTATTTGATTGAAGATTGTATTGATGAACTATTGTGTTGTCATTGATGTCAATTGTAATTGGTAATGATGTTGTTATGCAACCGGTAGTTGAGCAAGTGATGGAAACTGGTATTACTATAAGAGTAGTGAGATCAACTCATAACCCTACCTGTTGATGTGCCAAACCCTAACTGATGGAGCTTGGTGAATCAGTTGTATTGATTTATGATCAAATGGTGATCGGTAATGATTATGCCACGTATGCATGTTGTAAGTGATAAGTTTCAAATGGTTTTTGGCACGTAGAGATAACTATTTTATCTTGGGAATGAGCGAGTGCATAGCATGAAGAGGAAACCACATGATGAGTTACAGAAATCGATGAAGCGGTGATCAGGGAGTGGTCGAGGTTGTCTTGTATAATGTGCAATGATTGCTATGTA
Organism: Cryptomeria japonica; assembly: GCF_030272615.1. Taxonomy (NCBI): domain Eukaryota; kingdom Viridiplantae; phylum Streptophyta; class Pinopsida; order Cupressales; family Cupressaceae; genus Cryptomeria; species Cryptomeria japonica. The sequence continues at coordinate 129,553,899 of NC_081408.1, forward strand.
ATCCAATGGTCATAATTGAACCGATTTGTTTGTAATCTCTATGAGATCTTAGGTTTTTGATTTGTTACCGACCTATTGTTTTGCTTATAAGGTCGATGAGTTGCTTTGTTGTAGTGTTGGCAATTTTGGTTAAGTGTCTATGTGGTTGATTACCGAACTAGAAGGAGTATCTACAGTATGTGTGAAGGTAGATAGGAGCTTAAAAAGGATCTAATCCCTTAACTGGGTAAGCTTTAACATGCTTAGTGTTGTCTAAATCCTCTAACCAGGTGATCCATTAGCTTGGATTTTAAATCCTCTATCGAGGTTACTCCTAACAAGGTATTGCTTCTAATAGGGCATTATTGTCAATCCCTTAACCGAGTGATCCCTAATAGGATTTGTTCCTAACAGGACATTTTGTAAATATTTAATAGGCTTGGCTCCTAACAGGGGGAACTTCAGAAGACTTGTGGGTATTCATCCCCACCGAGGTTTTTCCCATTTAGGTGTCCACGTCAAAAATCATTGTGTCAAGTGGTGAATGGTTTTTGTGGTTATGTTTTGATATGGTTAATTTGCTTAGCTGTTAAATCCACTTAGTTATGTTAAGATGACCAGAAGAAATCTGAAATGCGCTTTTACTATTGTTAGTAAAGTATTTGGATGTTTTGGTTAAATGGTTTGGGAGTTTCAAATCTGTTATACTGTTATTTTGATATGCCATTCAATCGGTAAACTATCAGTGCTATTGCAATTTATTAGTCAGTGTTTGAACCAGTTTGTTCAGTGATAGACTTGTGAGATTGCTTTGGAGTTTGGTGAAAGTTAAGTCAGTTTTCTATCTACTGATTCACCACCCCTCTCAGTAGTTTTCCGGATCCTTATTGATTCATCATATCATCAATTGGTATCAAAGCGTTTCAGGTCCTCTAGTGTCTAATCCTAAAAGCTTGAGGTAAAGATCTAGAAGAACATGATGAAGAAAGAAGGTTTGAAGTTTAATAGGGAAAACTACAGAATATGGAGTGATAGGATGAAAATTTATATCAAAAGTCTAGGAAGTCAATACTAGGAACATGTTGTTACACAATATACTGCACCTAGTGGGACTCTATTTGATGATCAAAATAAAGAGCAACAAGAGAATAGTCAAGCATTGAAGGCTATTATCAGTTCTTTGTCTGATTCAGAGTATGTTGATGTCCATGGTCTGGAGACTTCTTATGATGTGTGGAAGAAACTTGAGGAGATCTATAGCGGTGATGAGTATGTGAAGATTTCCAAAGAAGAGAGTCTGAGAGGTAAATTTGATGACATGCAGATGGCTAAAGGTGAGAATATTCAATAGTATGGTTAGAGGATCATGGAGATATCCAGTGAAATCAAGAGGGGGCTGGTGGTAAAGTGGAGGATGCCACAGTGGTTAGTAAGGTGTTGAGAACCCTTCTACCGATCTATGCTATCCAAGTTGCAGCCATTCAGAAGCTAAAGTCTATTGATAAAACAAAGGTAACTCTTGACTCCATCATTTGTAAACTTACTGCATTTGAATTAAATGGTTACAATGTTAGTACTCAGAAATCAGAATCTGCATTTAGAGCTTCAGTTTCTAACCCACCTGTGAGGAAAAGAAGAGAAGCCACTCATAGTTATGAGTCTAGATCTAGTAGAGAAGTTGATGATGAAGACAGTCCGATCGAGCTTGAAGCATTGTTGGCCAAGAGGTTACCTAGAGGTGCTGGTAAGTATAGAGGTAAATTACCCTTGAAGTGTTTTGCATGTAACCAGATTGGACATATTGTTGCTAACTATCCTAATGGAAACAATGATCATAAACGTGAGAAGTACAAATGAAAAGGCAAAAGAGATTGCCTCATTGCAATTGATGGTGGTATCACAGACAAGGAATCTGAGGGAGATGTTAATCAAGACATTGTCTTTGTTTCCATTAAAAAGGAGACATCAAATCAGAAAGCATTAGTTTCTCGCATGAATAGTTCTAATGATTGGATCATAGATAGTGGGTTATTCACACCACATGACCAATGACCAAAGTAAATTTCTAACTTTGAAGGAATTTGATGGAGGAGTTGTGAGATTTGGAAATGACTCACCCTGCATGGTAAAAGGAAAGGGAACCATTTCTCTTAATGGAAAGAGCAGTGTAGATGATGTCTACTGGGTTGAAGGATTAAAGCACAATCTTTTGAGTGTAACTCAACTCAATGACAAAGGTTATCCATTCGAATTTAAGAATGGAATGTGCAAAATCTATGGGAGCAAAGGTGAACTGATTGCAACCAACAAACAGACAAAAGGTAACTTGTTTCACCTAAATCCTAAAGTCAATAACTATTTAATTGCTAAAGTAGATGATAGTTGGCTTTGATATCGAAGATTTTGTCATATAAATTTTGATAACATTGTCAAATTCACTAAGTCCAAGTTAGTAAGAGTTTTGCCTCAGTTGGACAAACCGGTAAATTCTCTATGTAAGGAATGTCAATTAGGGAAGATGACATCCTCAACTTTTAAGAGCAAATATTTTTGAGCAGAACATTTGTTAGATTTGGTTCATACAGACCTCTGTGGACCAATAAGGACTAAAAGTATTGAAGGTGATAGATATTTTATGATCTTCATTGATAATTTCTCAAGAATGATGTGGGTCACATTCTTGAAGGACAAAACAAAATCCTTTAGTAAGTGTAAGGCATTCAAGGCCTTGGCTGAAAATGAAAGTGGTAAGAAGACAAAGTGTCCGAGGACTGATCAAGGAGGTGAATTTACTTCTGAGGAATTCACTAGATATTGTGAAGACAATGGAATTAAGAGGCAACTTTCTGCACCTAGGACACCACAACAAAATTGTATTGTAGAGAGGAACAATGGGTCAGTTGTTGAAGTTGCTAGAATGATGCTAATATAGGGAGGTGTAGCAAAAAAATTCTGGAGAGAAGTTTTTGATTATGAGAAAAATAGATTTTGAAGGGACCCTAAAACCATTTACAAAAGATCCTTAAAAGATAAGAGCATTAAGAAACAAGAAAAGACATTTTGCAAAAAAACCAACATAGTTTTGGGCAAAAACCAAACAAAAGACAACTCTCTAGACAAAAGTTGTCTGCACAACTGTATACACTATGAACTGGATATTGGTAAAGAGAGGTAAGGATAAAACTCCTTATGAATACTAGTATGGTAGATCACCTAATGTCAGCTATTTTAAGATTTTGGGTAGTAAATATTTTATCAAGAGAGGTGACTATGTTGGTAAGTTTGATGCTAAGAGTGATGAAGGCATATTTCTTGGTTACTCCACCAAGAGTAAAGCCTACAAATGTTACAACAACTCGACAAACAAAATCATTGAAATTGTTGATGTTCGAGTGGATGCGTGTCCTGAAGTCTCAGGAGAAACCAGTGAGGAGAAGAAGGAAGATGAACCTTACATTCTGATTTTGGAACCAGAACCAGTGAAGCCAAAAGTTGGTGAAGTGAATGTTGTAGTACCAGTTCAACCGAAATAGGTAGATTCTGCAGAAGATCATGATAGTGAGGAAGAAGAACCTGAAGATAATGATCATGTCATTCTAAGGTATAGGAGACCCAATCATAATCCTGACCAAATTATTGGAGATAAAGATGCTGGAGTATTAACCAAAAGAAGAATTAGAGAGAATTCTTGTATTATCTCCACTATTGAGCCTAAAAATACTAAGGAAGCCTTTGGAGATGATAACTGGATCAAAGCTATGGAAGAGGAGTTTGACCAGATTGAGAAGAACAATACATGGACCCTAGTACCCAGACTGGTGAATAAAAATGTGATAGGTACTAAATGGGTATTTAGGAATAAACTGGATTGGTATGCAAAGGTTATGCACAGGAAGAAGGACAAGTCTATGGCGAGACATTTGCACCAGTTGCTAGATTGGAAGGTGTTAGGACTCTACTTGCATTTGTAGCACATAAAGGATTGAAAGTATATCAGATGGATGTGAAGTCAACATTTCTAAATGGAATATTAGAAGAGGAAGTATATATTCAACAATGAGATGGTTATGCTTTGACAGATGCAAAGGATATGGTGTGTAAACTACACAAGGCTCTATACGGTTTGAAACAAGCACCAAGAGCATGGTATGAAAGACTACATTCACACCTGATGGAGATAGGTTTTCAGAGAACCAATGAAGACATCAATATATATCTCAAGACTAAAGGAGATAAGATATTGGTTAGTGAAGTGTTTGTAGATGATATCATTTTTAGAGGCAATGATGACATGAGTGATGAGTTTGCAAATGAGATGAAAAGTGTATTTGAAATGTCTCTGGTAGGAGAGATAAAATTATTCATAGGTTTGTAAATTCAACAGATGAAGAGTGGTATTTTTATCACATAGTCCAAATATGTGAAAGAGGTATTATAGACATTTGGAATGGGTGACTGTAAACCGGTTGGGACACCAATGGTTACAGGTTGTAAACTATCTTAGGATGATGCCACATTTGTTGATGAAAAGGAGTACAAGTCAATGATAGGGAAGCTGCATTATGTTATTCACAACAAATCGAATATTGCTCATGTAGTTGGATTAGTTGCCAGATTTAAGAAAAACCCAAAGGAGACACACATAATTGCAACTAAAAGAATATTCAGATATTTGAAAGGCACTATTGATTAAGGATTATGGTATCCATATGCAAGCAACTTTGATTTGAAGGTTTATACAAATGTAGACTGGGCATGAAATGTTGATGACAAGAAGAGCATAGCCGGTGGTGCATTCTTTCTTGGTGGGAGACTTGTATCTTGGAGCAGCAAGAAGCAAAGCTATATATCACAGTCTATTGTTGAAGCTAAATATGTTGTAGCGTATATGAATTGTACCCAGGCAATCTAGATGAAACACATTCTGGAAGGATTCAAGTTGAAGATCACAACACCAGTAAAGATTTTATGCAATAACACCGGTGCAATAAATATTTCAAAGAACCCGGTGTTGCATGCTAGAACTAAGTATATTGAGCTGAAATATTATTTCTTGAGAGAGAAAGTGCAGAGTAAAGATGTGTTACTGGAGCATGTATCTACTAAGTGTTGGAAATGGACACTCATTGGATTCATTTTTTTGTTATTGATGGCAACAAGATATGATGGAACTTATAAACCGGCACTAGGAAGCATATAACGACATATATCGACTTTGGAGCATTCAGGACTACACCAACACCGACATTGACATCAATACTTCTTTGGAAGCTGACATCATGGAGGATTTACTTAAATTATTTTGTAATTAATATTGTCAAGGCTGACATTTTAATAAATGTATTGTAAGCCGACATAAAGCATGTCATTTGTAATATGTATATAGGTTAGTCTGCTAGGTTATTTTTAAAAAGAAAAATGAGACATGATATATTTGGATATAGGAGAATATAGCAAAACTGTATGATGCAAAATATATGTGTGGAGATCATTTTGTATGTGAATTATATATTATGCAATGAGATAGCTTGGAAAGCATTCTTGGAGGAGAAGAGATATTGGTAGCAGTTCAAAGTTTATGAATGGGTACAGAGCAGAACTAGAACCAGAACTCTATTTGGCATAGCAGATGCATTCTTGAGTTCATTTTTCAGTAATTTACTTTGGCAGAAAGCTTGTAGTCAGTGAGGCTCTCTAGTGATGAACAATATGCTCTAGGCAGTGTGCCTTCCTACAAGTGCAGGCCCCTATTATGTGTAATATCTTTTCATATGGCCAGTGAACTGATATTGTGGGTCACAAATCCCATCGTAGTTTTTCCTCATTGAGGTTTTCCACGTATAAATTTTGTGTTATGGTGTTCATTTATGTGGATGGTTTATTTGCTTCTTATTATATGTTTATCTTTTTACCGGTATATATATGCATGGTCTAGAAAGTTAAAAACTATTCATTCCAGCAGAACACTAATTCACCCCCCTCTTAGTGTTCTTGGATTCCAACAATTGGTATCAGAGCTTGGTACATAAAAAGAAGTTTAACAGCTTGAGGAAGATCCTGAAATCAGAATCTTTGAACATGGTTATGGAGAAGCAACTTGAGATGACTCTTGAGGATTATGATGCTGAAAGGATAAATAACTTGAAATTGCAAGAAGAAATAAATTTTGCAAATGAATTCATTCTTATCCTGTAAGAAAGGTAATCATCTGCTCAAGCCAAGAGAAAAGAACTTTTGCAACAACCAGATGATGAGGAGAAGAATGCTCTTAAGGAAGAATGTCAAAAACTAAGTCAAGCAAACACGCTCATGAAGAATGAAATGCCAGATCTGACTATGAGGTTATCAAAAGATATTGAGGTTAGAAAGAAGAAGGAAGATAATCTTGTTATATCTATGAAGAACAAATTTGATGAATGTGGCAGATTGACTCATGAGAATAATTTGTTAAGAATTGACCTGGCACACTCCCAAAACAATGAACAAGAACTTGAAAGACAAGTAACCACTCTGAGAGATTATCAGACTACTGCAAGTGAGTATAAAGAAAAGTTTAGGATCAGTGCTACACAGTTGGATGACTTATTGAAAAGACAAAGATAAATTGATGATTCTAGAGGACTTGGATTTGTACAAGGTGAAAGCTCTGGTACTGCAAATGAAGATCAAACAACTAGTATGTAGAACTCATCAAAATAGAGGAAACCGGTAAGGCAATATAATGCTTATAAATTCAATGGTAGATGTTTTGTTTGCAATAAATTTGGGCATATGGCTAAACAATGTAGAAATAAGGCAAATCAAAACTATAATTCTGTTCTCGGTCAATACATAAATTGCAAGAAATATGGTCATAGATCAGAAGATTGCAGAATGAATGTTAAATGCCATGCATGTGGAAAGTTTGGACATTTTGCTAATCATTGTAGGTCAAGAAATGATACTGGATATGTCAAATCAATTTAGAAGAACAATGTTACATGTTATGCATGCAACAAAATAGGTCATATTGCTAAGTATTGCAGAAGCAAGACTCAACCAGTTAATAATGATAAAGATAATGAGAAAGGAAAGCAGAAGGTAGGTGAAATACAACAAGATCACACCAAGAGATGGGTTATAAAATCTAAAGAACCAAGTGGAGATGGATTTATACAGGTAACTCCACCAGTAGAATAGAGTATTCCTCCACCGATAGGAAATTCCATTGGTAACTGAGGCATAATCCTTAGGGGTTGGCAAAGTCATTTCTAAATTTTGCATATTACCCCAAAAGAGATCTAAGAAGATCTTGAAAGAGATATAGAGAATTGTGTTCATCATTGATGAAGGTTCACCCGAAACATAACTGTGAAACCGACATCCATAGGGTTGTTGGTGAAGCATTTATTATAGAAAATTAGGGTTTTATTCGCTAATAAAAGAGGGTAGGTGAATTCATTTTCACTCACCGAGCATTCAAGCATTCAGAGCAAAGTAAAGGTGAGTCAAGAGCGAGCAGAAGCATTGTGAAAAATATTTCAAGCAGTTATCAATCTTCCACCGATATTTACTTTTAGGTATTTTTCGACATGGCATCTAGATCTTCAACTCCTACTTTTATTGCAAATCCCACCGTTGTCTAAGTCAAGGATAGGTTAAGACCAATATTTAAGGAGTTCCCAAAACTGCTAAAAAGGTAGACTTTGTGGGAGCATTCTCTAGGGTTCCTGACGATGTAATGTATGTTGAAGATGTGAGGGTATACATTCACTACACCCTTGAGGATTTTGGCACTGAAGACATCAAAAGCATGTATCAATCCATGATATTGGGAAACTCCGGAACCATCAAACTGGAATTCAAAGCAATTGAGGATCTAGGGTTAACCGGTATTTTGTACATACCAAAATTCAAGGATGAAGTGATCAGATACGTTCTGAGTAGGGTTCACAACAAATTTATTTGGCTAGATAGGCCTTACATGTTCACGAAGGGGGAAATTCAAGCTGTCACCAGCTTACCCAGGGTCAAACAAGAACCTGGTAAGAAAATTTCCAACACAGAGGTCGAAAAACTCACTGGTGCTACACCTGATAGCTGATCAATGAGGATAAGCACAATCGCCGACATGGACATAAAGTTTGCAAGCATGATCATAGGTTACAAGGTAACTCAATCCAACCAATTGAATTCTATTGCTAGTTCATGCATTCATGCCACATATCAAATGCTGAGGAATAATGTGAAATATGATTTATGTGAGTGGATGAGGAGTGAGTTGATGTTAAACCTTGGAAAGATCAAATGAATCAAGAAAGGCACCTTTAGATATGGAAACTTGATTGTTTGTTTAATTCTTTACTTCCTTAATGAGCTACCTGATATAGGGAAGAAGCATTGGGCTCATGACATACTGGTAGGTATGCAGATCAAGGAAGCTATCACCGGTCTTGGTACCGACATAGATGAGAAACTTTGGGGGTATTTTAAAAGACTTTTCAAGAAAACATGAGGAAAAGGGAGAGAATTTCAAAGAAAATTGTGGAGAAGTATTCCACTGATATCTGTTTCATGGTAAAAATTGATGAGACTCTTATGGAAGTAGTTGAACCTAGGCAAATCTGGGTTACTGATCTTGGATATGAGGTGGATGATAGCATTTTTGAACTCTATGCAAAGATGTTGTTAGATGCCCTATTAGATGATAAGACATAACATTTTGGCATAGCAGGAGAAAAGGCTCTTGAAGTGAAAACTAGTTTTAACAGGAAGAGAAGAGAGAAGAAAATAGAAAAGGTGTCTGCATATGTACAAGATGTGCTTTATAAGATAGACACTCATCTGGGCTCTAAATCAAAACAAGCTGCTAAACCGGTAGAGGCTGGTACTGCAGAAGTGAAGAAGACACAAGTTCACATTTCCCCTATCACTTCTGACTCTGATCCTCAGGATAATGAACCTCTGGCTTTTAGAAGGGTACAAAGGAAGAATGTGGTAAAGCCACTGGTAGAGAAGAAGAAGGCAGAGCCTAAGAGGAGACTTGTTAGAAAGGTAACTAAGCCTACTGCACCTCCACCATCAGCAAGGAAGCCTATGCAAAAGAGGAAACCAGTCACACTGGCAACCACAAGCAAAAAATAGAAAGGTGATGATACTGGAATCGGTAAGAACACAATGACCTTATTGATGAAATTACAAAAGATGGAATATTAAAAATATATCTAAGTATTATGAAGATTTAGAAGTGAATTAGAAGAGGCTATTTTGTTGTATATAGACATCTATAAGAAAGCCTTAATTGAAATTTTGAAGGAGATACCTTTATCCTTGTATAATAAACTTGAAGCTAGGAGACTTGACGTTGTCATGAGAGATAGGGAGATCAAAGAAGTTGCACTTTTGGAATTGTGTGTTACTGTAAATAATGAGAAAATGAAAAGATGTATTGACATTGCAAATAAGACAATCTTCAGTAGTAAATCCCGACATATAAGCCTTATGATGGGGAGAGTAAATGAGGTGGTAAATGAGACAAGTAAGGGATGTACCAAATTATTTCAGAAAAACCCAGACTTTCTCATATCTCAAGAAGAATTTGTAAGGGCAACATCTTCCACCATTCCTGACAATTCAAAAGGGAAAGGTATTTTGGTCAGTTCAACTCTAGTTTTAACACAATCGACAATAACTATAGATACTCAAACACAACTGGCTACTAAGGATAGTGTACAGTCTATACCGACACAAACCATCTTTGAGCAAGGCAATGTATAGGACATTGGAAATTCTGTGGATAGTACTCCATCAGCAGTAACCAATACTGCACCAAGTGGTGAAACCACCAGTGCAATAGAGGTTGAGATGGACAAGGTAAAAGCCACTGAGTCCATACCAACAGGTAAAACTAATTCCCCGACAAAGGTTTTGACAATTGACACTTCTCAAGTTGAGAAGAAATCAATCTTTGAGTTGAGTCCAACTGAATTAATTATGATGGCTACTCAAAAATTATTGAAGGAAGGTACTATAGATAAAGGATTAATTGATCAACCAGTCTTTGTATTGCACAAATTATTACTTGACTACCAGATCGAAGATGGAGCAAGCCCTTCTAGTAAGATCAAGACTCTAATATAGCACATATCCAACAATTTTCAATCTCTAAGGCAGATAGCAGACTGACAGGCTTTGGACAATTTCACAGTAGCAAAAAGAACAACTTTTGATCAGCTTATAGAAATGGGGAAGAAGAAAATTGAGGACAAACTTGTCCCTATTGAGGTTTGTTTAAAATAATGCACAAATATCTACAGAGTGTGTTGTAACATAGAAAATCTTATAGCTAATGTAGATTGCAGATTGAAGGAGTTATATGATAAGATGGCTAAAATTGCTAACTCTTTTGATGGATTGACTACACTAACCACATTTGTTGATGGACAAATTTTGTCCTTGGAGAACCAAATTTTTGCTTTTGAGAAGGAGAGAGAGAAGGAGAGAGATAAAGAATGAGGAGAGCAAGAAATCTAAGAGGATTGGTAAGTCCTAGACTAGATTCATTGGGTGTTCACAAGAAAGAGTGCATGGATATGATAGCTAAACCCACATCGACAGATATCCAAGAGAAAGAAACACTTGCCCACTTACTAAGTGGACTTGCATCTATTTCTGATACCTTTAAATCTAGCTGGGATACATATCTTCAATTATTGCAAAAGGCATACCCGAAAATCCTGAAGATGACTAAGCTCCAGTGAAACTAACAATATTCTTTTATTCTTTCACCAGTCTTTGGCATTAATGTCAAAGGGAGAGTATGTTCATATGTGAAAAATATCAGGAACACATTTTAGATGGAGTATATAGCTCAGAGGGAGCATATCGGCAGGGAATCCAACATGAGTGTTGCCATCAATGCCAAAGGGGGAGATTATTGGAAATTGACACTCGTTGGATTCATTTTGTTGTCATTGACGGCAACAAGATATGATGGAAGTCATAAACTGACACTAGGAAGCATATATCGACAGATACCGACTTTGGAGCATTTAGGGCTACACTGGCACTGACTTCAATACTTCTTTGGAAGCCGACATCAAGGAGGATTTACTTAAATCATTTTTTAATTAATATTTTCAAGGCCAACATTTTTGTAAATGTATTGTAAGATGACATAAGGAATGCCATTTGTAATAGGTATATAGGTCAGTCTGCTAGGTTATTTTTAAAAAGAAAAAATGAGACATATGATATATGTGAATATAGGAGAATATAGCAGAACTGTATGATGCGAAATATATGTATGGAGATCATTTTGTATGCGAATTCTATATCATGCAATGATCTATAGATAGCTTGGAAAGCATTCTTGGAGGAGAAGAGATGTCGGTAGCAATTCAAAGTTTATGAACCAGTACAGAGCAGAACCAGAACCAAAACTCTATTTGGCATAGCAAATGCATTCTTGAGTTCATTTTTTAGTAATTTACTTTGGTAGAAAGCTTGTAGTCAATGAGGCTCTTTAGTGATGAACAATATGCTCTAGGCAGTGTGCCTTCCTGCAAGTGCAGGTCCCTATTATGTGTAATATCTTTTCATATGGCTAGTGAACTGATATTGTGGGTCACAAATCCAACTGTGGTTTTTCCTCATTGACGTTTTCCACGTATAAATTCTGTGTGCTATGGTTTTCATTTATGTGGATGATTTATTTTCTTCTTTTTATATATTTATCTATTTACTGGTATATATATGCATGGTCTAGAAAGTTAAAAACTGTTCATTCTGGTAGAACACTAATTCACCCCCCCCGCCTCTCAGTGTACTTGGATCCCAACACTAAGGAGCAGCTAGTGGATATCTTTACTAAACCTCTACCTAAGACTACTTTTGAGTATCTTAGAAGTCAGCTAGGGGTTGTGCCCCTACATGAGGTTAATTGAGCAGATGTGGAAGACATCAGTCCCAGAGAAAATTGAAGAATCTTGAATCAGGATTGGTGTAGAGTGGAGCTACTCCATAGGGGGAGAAGCTTGATGCAGAATAGTGAAGTATGACACTGCATGTTTTACTTTCACTTTGACATTGTTGTCAAAGGGGGAGAAGAACTATATGACTATATGGGAGAAGAATTGTATGATTGATAGAGAGTAGAACTGTAGCCAGTTACCAGCTGAAGACATGGAAGAACCAATTGAAGGAGAGTACATAGTAAAATGTAAACCAGGATTCCTATACCTGTGTATGTGCATTACTCTCAATCATCACAATCAAGGGTATTGATATTTGTATTGCCATCAATGCCAAAGAGGGAGATTGTTGGTATTTGATAGAAGATTGCATTGACGAACTATTGTGTTGTCATTGATGTCAATTGTAACCAGTAATGATGTCCTTATGCAACCGGTAGTTGAGCAAGTGATGGAAACCAGTATTAATTTAAGAGCAGTGAGATCAACCGGTAACCCTACATGTTGATGTGCCAAACCCTAACCGATGGAGCTTGGTGAATCGGTTGTATTGATACATGATCAAATAGTGATTGGTAATGATTATGCCATGTATGCATGTTGTATGCGATAAGTTTCAAATAGTTTTTGGCACGTAGCGATAACGATTTTATTTTGAGAATGAGCGAGTGCATAGCATGGAGAGAAAACCGCGTGATGAGTTTCAGGAATCGATGAAGCGATGATCAAGGAGCGGTTAAGGTTGTCTTGTATAATGTGCAAAGATTTCTATGTAATCCAATGATCATACTTGAACCGATTTGTTTGTAATCTCTATGACATCTTAGGTTTGTGATGTGTTATCGGCCTATTGTTTTGCTTATAAGGTCGATGAGTTGCTTTGTTGTAGTGTTGACAATTTTGGTTAAGTGTCAGTGTGATCGATTGCCACACCAGAAGGAGTATCTGCAGTATGTGTGAAAGTAGATAAGATCATGAAAACGATCTGATCAAGCAGAGTAGTGCTATTTACCAGATCAACAAACCCCTGTTGTTCTCTAACAATTACAATAGTTAAATCCCTTAACCGGGTAAGCTTTAACATGCTTAGTGCTATCTAAATCCTCTAACCAGGTGATCCATTAGCTTGGATTTCAAATCCTCTATCGAGGTTACTCCTAATAGGATATTGCTTCTAACGGGGCAATATAGTCAATCCCTTAACTGGGTGGTCCCTAACAGGATTTTTTCCTAACATGACATTTTGTAAAGCTTTAATAGGCTTGGCTCCTAACAGGGCAAACTTCAGAATAGTTCAGAATACTTGCGGGTATTCATCCCCACCGTGGTTTTTCCCATTTGGGTTTCCACGTCAAAAATCATTGTGTCAAGTGGTGAATGGTTTTTGTGGTTATGTTTTGATATGGTTAATTTTCTTAGCTGTTAAATCCACTTAGTTATGTTAAGATGATCGACATAAATCTGAAATGTGCTTTTACTGTTGTTAGTAAAGTATTTGGATGTTTTGGTTAAATGGTTTGGGAGTTTCAGATCTATTATACTATTATTTTGATATGCTAGTCAACCGATAAACTGTCAGTGCTATTGTAGTTTATTGTTAGTGTTTGAACCAGTTTGTTCAGTGATTGACTTGTGAGATTGTTTTGGAGTTTGGTGAAAGTTAAGTCAATTTTCTATCTATTGATTCACCCCCCCTCTCAGTTTTTGTCTGGATCCTTATTGATTCATCATATCATCCTTTTTCACCTCATCTCTCCCCCTTTGACAACAATGCCAAAGATAGGGTGTCCATCAAAATTTGTTTTACATATATACACGTATACGAGAGGATTGAATCTATACATACTTTAGTATATCTGCATAAGCAATCTTAAGGAACCCAAGATATGTGTTCCAACCTGCTCGCAACTTCTCCGAAATTGAAACAAAACCATTCAAAACATAGACATGAAACTCTATAACTGCAATCTTAGTAGGAGTCTCTTGAGACATGTTCTAAATGCAGTCCATTGTATGATATACCAAGGTTTCCAACCAGGGACCAATCAAGTTCCGAAGTTCACCTAGTCACTTGATTATCCTCTCCTTATCTTTCTCAAAATTCCTAATTTGCTCAATGATATTCAAAATTTGTCCCTCAATACTGCCAGTTAAATTGGTTGTGGGATCATAGGCCTGAGAAATATAAGTTAACTATCATTTACAATTCTCTATCTGCTTGTCTATGTCAGTAGTAAAATTGGTCAAAATTAGACAAGACTTGTAAATTTTAGCACCTTCCACTATGGCCTCATCAATCAATTTTAGCTCTTTATCTAATTGGGCCTTATCATTACTGATCATTTGCAAAAATGTTTGAATTTTAGCATCCTTAAAATTTTCCATATCTTGTCGAGCTAACACTTTAGATAAAGAATAAAATTTGGTGGATATATGATCAATTAAATTTTAAGCTTACCGGATGAACTGGTGCTTGCATCAAGTTTCAGTTTTGGTACCACCTGTTCCAAAACTTTCATTGATTTCTCAATATGTTTATTCTCCTCTGATTCTAATTGGGCTAATTCTTGACTGGCTTGCACCTAAAGAGTAGCAACAACTATCATTCTCTTAGCTAGAGACATTTGATTGAATGATTTTTTAAAATTGATGTTGAATTGTGGAAAACTCCCTAGGCTTTGGGTTTTGGCAATGTTAATTGCCATAATTACTCAAGTCTCCATGCTCTTACCCTTGTCCTTATCCTTATCTTATTCATCCTATTTCACCTCTTCTTTCTTTTCACCCTCAACAGGTCTGGATTTAACCTTTGTAGGTGCCTCTTGTGCACCGGTGCACCACTTGGTTCACTATCCCCTACCTCTGCTGGTTTATCATTATCTTTTGTAGGCTCAACCTTATCAGAATCCAAAACTTGTTGTTCACCAACATTCTGAGTACCCTCTTCTTTATTTACACTATCTGCCAGAGGGTCCTCTAACTGAGTGACATTATTTGGAGTGTCAGTATCTACAAGATAGTTCTCAATGAGAAACTTTTTCCATATTTCATCGGTTTCTCTCCTTATTTCCTTAACTCTTCCAACCATCAAACCGTTAACTCTATGCTTACTTCAAAATTCCTTTTTATTTGCCAACAAAATTAATCTGTCAATTTCTTGTATAGTGATATTGGTGCACTGATTAACCAGTTTACTCTCCTTTATTTCCCTATCCATTTGGCTAGTAGATTTTCTCCTAGTATCAAGTAGGCTACACAAATATTTGGGAAGATATTTCTCTAACTCAATTAATGCCTTACTAAATACATCCATATACAACATTATTACTTCCTCAATCTGGCTCTGATCTTTATCATCCATATTTACATAATATACATATATGTTCTTTAAGTTTCCATCTTTTATAATCTCATCAATTAATTCCTGAGTAGATAGAGGAGGAATGATATGATACTCTATTTTGGAAGATTTCATCTTACTAGATTCTATGGTCTCATCCAGATCAAACTTTGTGTTCTTTCCTTTCTTGGGTTGGCCTACCAATTCAGGTTCATATTTTTCCTTTTTCTTCTTCTACACATCCTTCTCACAATCGGATTGGGGTTTCCGAATTACTCTAGCAAATTCACCTTTCTTTGGTGCCTTGTGAATATCTAAAGCAGATTCAGCCTCTAATTCCATCGAAGAAACAACTACATATTCTCTTTGTGTCTTTTGGTTTTTCCTCAAAACACCTTTTCTCTTTGTAAATATACCAGAGGGTTCAACTTCAGCAGTAGGTGTCTTCACCAGAGTGAGAGAGGGTCCTGTCACTTTGATCTTAACAAGAGAAGATACAGGCTTTTGTTTCTTTTTGTTTTCAACTACATCCCTTGCTTCCCTAGAAGCCCTGACTTTCTCCCGAGGATGACCTTCCTCAACAAGAATATCTTCAACAACCTTTGCCACCTTCCTCTTCCTTGCCAGTTCGGTGAATTTGGACTGTAACTCCATTGACTTCTCTTTACAGGTTTCAAACCTCTCCTCCTTGGTGTCTTCCAGAGTGTTAAGCAAGTGTTGTGCATATACTTCCAAGGTAGCCTCATCGACCTCATATCCCATTGGCATTATCCAAACAGTTCGGGGTTGAATTGCTTCCATTAGATATTCATCTTTGTTCACCATGAAGAAAATTGTCCCCTCATACTTCTTAACAATTTATTTGGGGATTCTTACTCTTTGCTTCATTTTCTCTTGGAAAGTTTTGAAGAAATCCCATAGAGCAGTATTTTGATTATCTTGATTTCCAAGACTGTCAAGTCCTTGCTTAATCTGCCATGCAATTGGTTTGTCATAAGCCTATTGGACTATGTTGGTTCCGGGAATTTGGTTTATGAAGTATAGGGCCAGACAGATAATCAAAGATCCGAATTTAAAAACATGCATTTTATCTTGTTTAATCTTCTTCAAATTTATCAGCAACTCCTCCAACAACATACTGCATAGGTCATAATGACCATCTTCCTTAACCATTTTGTAAGCAGCATGAATTGTTGTGTCAAAAACTGAATTTAGTCTGTTGGATTGATACACCTTATACCCAATTACCATAGCAACAAATTTAAAATCATCTTCCCTTATAGTGTTGATCTTCATTGATCTTCCATCAAACTCTGCATTGGTTAACTTGTTCATGGTAGGGTTTGTAACCTTTCGCAACCTTGGCTTCTCTCTGGTTTGGTGCAAATTGGTAACTACCTTGATTGCTTCAACAACGATCTTGTAGGGTTTGTCTAGCCACATATATTCAGTGTGGATCCTTCTAATCACATACCTTACCCACTCATTCTCATCAAAAGTAAAAAAATTCACAAATTGGGTGAAACCCTCCTTCTTTAACTATGCAAATTCTGACTTAGGATTACTGATATCATCCATGATTTTGTCGGTGTACAAGTCCAAAATATCTTCTAAGCTAGTCTCTTCAATCTCATAGTGAATATAAGCTCAAACATCATCAACGTGCAGAACTCCATGTGGGACAAAAGAAAATGCTCCAACCGGGTCATCCTCCATGGACTTGTAGGGGTATTTGTTGAATGTAGGATGAATCATGTCCTTAGCCTCATGATGAGAAGGCAACAGACTGGAAGGATAACCTTGATCCAACCAACCTCTAAGGCTCACAAACTCAACCAAATCCCTACTTCCAAAGATCCTTACACAACACCAAGTTAAACAATGGTTCAATGACACTAAACAATTCCTTGGGAGACTCAAGAGCTCCAATATGTCCACTTACAAACAAATAACACTCTCAAGTCTTGTGTGACTACACACATCCTTGTATACATTAGTGGGCTACTACTAGGATTTAGGGGTTTGAAAGGCTCACTTGATAAATTCCATACAACAACCCTTGGAGGGGTGTTCTCACAACACCTTAACACAAATGAAACCGAATTTCATGGTTTATACTCAATTCTCACACACTGCCTTGTTGTTTCCTCTTAATGGATCTTGGAATTGACATATGATATAGTGTCCTATCATCTCCTATAATGACATAGTGTTCAATTAATGATTGATAGGCCAAAACCCATTATTATAGTCAAACCATAGGGGTTTGAGGGTTTTAGGCTATCCGGTAGAGATTTGCTTGTAGAATGGGGCAGCGATAACTTCAAGACTTCACATAAAATGAAAAACAAAGGTGAAATGATCTATTTTTGGGATCTATGTGATGATCATTCTTTCCAATCCATCTTCAGTATGCAATCAATAGAAATTAGATGGTTTTCTGAGTTTCCAATAGTTTTGATGCTTCAATTTCCTTTCCAAATCAACCAAAATCAACCAACTTAAATATTTTGGTGTTTGGGGTCCTTAAAGGTATCACCCCAAATGAAAACAACCTCCTCCAACCATTTTTTAAACTAAATTGACTGTTGGAGAATCATGACTTACAAAAAGTGCAAAATTGTCATGACAACAAATTGACGATATGATAATTTTTGCATTATTCAACCAACTTAGACTCCTAACTAGCATAGTCCCCCAAAGATATTACATTTGATTCTAAAACATAAAAAATGACTCAAATAAATCTTTGTCCACTTGATCCCTCAATTTAGACCATTGTGACCCTTATTGACTCAATTTGCTCTACAACACCCTAGGTGACAATTTGACCCAAACATGGACAAACTTGTCACACTCCTAGGACACTGAATTACAAAAAGGACCCATAGGGTCTTATTACATTCCTTCTAGGCTACTATAAGATCATATTATTCTTGGTTCATTTATTCTAGTTAGGTGCTCCTGCACCATACTCCCCGAGTGAAATTTATCTCAGGTCCTCTTAGAGGCCAACTTCTGCAAATCACCAGCTTGCTTTTTGATATCTTCCTCCAGCATCCATGTAGCTTCTGAGCCATGAAGGCATTTCCATTTAACAAAGCTCTCAAAATAAGTATTGTGCCTTGTCTTCTTAGCATCCCTGCTATCCAAAATGAACTCCATCTTAGGCGGCTCCTTAGGTGGTGATTTGCAGAAGTTGGTATCTAAGAGGACTTGAGACAAATTTCACATGAGGAGTATGGTGCAGGAGCACCTACCTATGAATAAATGAACCAAGAACAAGATGATATTCTATTAGCTTAGAAGGAATGTAATAAGACCCTATGGTTACTTTTTGTAATTCAATGTCCTAGGAGTGTGACAAGTTTGTCCATGTTTGGGTCAAATTGTCACCCAGTATCTTGTAGAGCAAATTGAGTCAATAAGGGTCACAATGGTCTAAATTGAGGGATCAAGTGGAAAAAGGTTTATTTGAGTCATTTTTGATTTTTTAGAATCAAATTTAATCATTTTGGAGGACTATGATATTCAGGAGCCTAAGTTGGTTGAATAATGCAAAAAAGTGTCATATTGTCAATTAGTTGTCATGACAATTTTGCACTTTTTGTAAGTAGTGATTCTCCAACAGTCAGTTTAGTTTCAAAAATGATTAGAGGAGGTTGTGTTCATTTGGGGTGACACCTTTAAGGACCCCAAACACCGAAAGATGTAAGTTGGTTGATTTTGGTTGATTTGGAAAGGAAATTGAAGCATCAAAACTGTTGGAAACTTGGAAAACTGTCTAATTTTTGTTGATTGCATAGTGAAGGTGGATTGGAAAGAATGATCATCACATAGATCCTAAAACTAGATCTTTTTACCTTTTTTTTGCATTCAGTGTGAAGTCTTGAAGTTATCGCTGCCCCATTCTACAAGCAAATCTTTACCAGGTAGCCTAAAACCCTCAAACCTCTAGGGTTTGATTGTACTAATGGGTTTTGGCCTATCAATCCTTAAATGAAAACTCTTTCATTATAGGAGATGATAGGCCACTATATCATATTTCAATTCTAAGATCTATTAAGAGGACACAATAGGGCGAAGAGGATGGAGAACTAACCCTAGGTTTGACATCTCTATGTGACAGACCGGTTTGATGAGTACAATGCATGAGAATCGAGTGGTAGAGCACTGGAAAGGGGTTTGAATGTGGTATAAGAGAAATTTGGAAGTTGACATAAAATTTCATGGTCAGTGACGGTCACCAATTAGGAGAATCAAACTAGTTTGTGGAAGGCATTCAGCCAAATAGGTCTAATAGCCCTATTAGGTTTGTTAGTGCAGTATTGGTTGGGATATCTGCAAGTTGGTCTGGTAACGGAAACTAAGATATTGTTGAGAAATCCCAAAAGGGTATCTGAAAATATAATTTATTTGCCTAGACCCTTAGGGTGTCAAAGTTTATCACCCAATTCCTTCAAATGGAGGCCTAATTGCAACCGATTTTGTTTGTGGGCAAGTCAAAATTGGTGTTTCGGTGGTTCTAAACCATGAAATCATGTTTCATTTGTGTTAAGGTGTTCTAAGAACACCCCTCCAAGGGTTGTTGTATGGAATTGGTCAAGTGGGCCTTTCAAACCCCTAAAGCCTAGTAGTAGCCCACTCATGTATGCAAGGGTGTGTGTAGTCACACAAGACTTGGGAGTGTTAGTTGTTTGTAAGTGGACATATTGGAGCCCTTGAGTCTCCCAAGGCATTGTTTAGTGTCATTGAACCATTGTTTGAATTGGTGTTGTGTAAGGATCTTTGGGAGTAGGGATTTGGTTGAGTTTGTGAGCCTTAGAGGTTGGTTAGTTCAAGGTTATCCTCCCAATCTGTTGCCTCCTCATCACCTCAACCACCAATGGAGTAGCAATGGAGGATGTAGATGTCATTATAAAATCTCAGAAAATAAGCCTAAAAAAATGCCCTTCGAGAAATACCTCAACCAATTGTCGGATGCCTTAGATCGCTTCACCAGATCGCTTTAATCTCTTTGATTGTCTATAAACTCCGATCGCCTTGTTCTTTAGCTCAAAAACACTAATCGCAAAGTGAAGTATGATTCTTGTATTTTCCCTTTTAACTTTGTAAACCCTAATTTCATATTGAAATAAATGCACCTCAAATATTCAATTGGATTCCTTGTTCCGCTACCAAATGTTGTAATCAACCATCTGAGTTCTGGATATCAACTGCCATCTGTAATCCATTGACTAGAGATCTCATCAAAGGGGTATTGCAAGATTTGCATTGATTTGCCTCCCCCTAAGGCCACAAGCCCTAGTTACTGGATGAAGATTATGCATCGGATTCAGGTACAGATCCATTATCTGCCTTAGATTCATCCTTCTTTACCCACATCTTATGTTGGTCTATGATGTCATCAACCTTTTCTATTCCGTTTTCATCTGATTCATTCTCGTCTACTGGAGCATTGTTTTTGCTTTTGTAGAATTTTGCTATATGACCGGTTTTGTTGCATGCTCTACAAACAACATTATTCTTCATAGGTCTAAAGTTCATCTGATTCCGTCTCATCCTGCATTGATTAGAGATATGTCCTAACATTCCATAAGCATAGCATCTTTTGTTCTAAAAGTTATTTATTATTGCTCTACACACATTTGAATTGTGTCCAAAATTATTGCATATGAAATACTGACTGGTAAAGGTAGAAACATTGTTCATCATTCCATTACTCATCCTACTTTTGCATTGACTTACCATATGACCAAATTTATTGCAAGTAAAACATCTACCACTAAATTTATGAGCATTAGGTTGTCTTACCGAAGGATTTTTTTCTCTCGTTTGATCAGATTTAGTATTGCCTTGTCCAGATTTGGAGGATTCACCTTTCTCAAATCCTAGGCCTCGCATATCCTTACCATGTATCTAACTTTCCAGCATCTCATCAAGTCTTGCTGAACTAGCTTTGAATTTTTCTTTGTATTCATTGGCAACAACAAGTTCATCCCTCAAGGTAACAACCTGTCTTTCAAGCTCTTGACTATTATTCCTCGATTGTGTCAGTTCAAGCTTCAACTGATCATTCTCATAGGTAATCCTAAAGAATTCATCGACTCTTTCTTTCAATGATTGTGCCAGATTCTCCTCATTACTCTTTTGGTGCTTAATCTCCTTGGTTACTCTCATCACAATGGATTGCATATCATTCTTCAAAGCAACATTCTCTCTCTCAAGCTTATCAACTTCATCAGCTTTGTCCCAGTATTCCATGATTTGATCTTCTTTCTCCTTCAACTTGTCCTTTAATTCCTTATTCTTTTCTTTGTAGATTCTGGCCTTATCCTTTAGTTCACTGATGAATTTATTAGTTGCATTCAGATTCTTCGTCAAGGTAGAGATCTCACTTCTAGCAACATCAAGATCCTCAAGTGCTACATTGAGTTGTCTCTACAAAGTGGAATCCATTGAATCAATCTCCCAAATCTTCCTCAAGTGGTTAAGATTCCTTAGAGGAAATAAGCTCAAAGACCAATTGTTGGAATCAAGGATCACTAAGAGAGGGGGTGAATCAGTGATCTACTCGAAGTTAAAACCACAAACTTGTTATTATGAGGATCTGGTTACTACTGAGAGGGCAGGTGAATCAATAGTAAAACAAATCTGCAATAGTTTTAAAAACTAGTACTAGTAACCACACAAATAGTCTTCTAATTTGATTTACCAAGCCATTACTAATAACCGCTCAAGTGTTCATCAACATGTAAACATAGTACAAAGATAACAAATTCACAACTCAACAATGCAAGCACCATATGAACACAAAGATTTTTCACGAGGAAAGCCAAATGGGAAAAACCATGGTGGGAATTAGCACACACAAAATATTTTCACTCTTTTAGAATGTTCCCGATTAAAGGCCTAGCTCGATTAGGAGCTTTACAATATGCACAACTAAGATCACACCTTGTTAGAAGTCACCCGATGAAGGGATTTTGCCTTAGCTCTGCTAGGAGCTCTACGCTATTAGGAGTAACCTTGCTAGAGGATTTTAAACTCAAGTTAATGAGCCTTTCGGTGAAGGGATTTACAATTCAGACTTGTTAGGATCTACCTGGTTAAGGGATTTCAAACTATTGTAACTATTAGGGAACAATAGGGTAAATGATCTGATTACATCACTTCCTTGCTTGCTAGTATAGATCCTTTTCAACACAACTCTACTACACACATGCAGACACTTCAATTTGGTTAGGAAACACTCTTTTTTCAAACCACCGATACAAAATCTCTTCTCCAAATAGCCCTGAATACACATATCAGCTAGGTTGGTCACAAAACCCTAACTACA
Source organism: Cryptomeria japonica (assembly GCF_030272615.1). NCBI lineage: Eukaryota > Viridiplantae > Streptophyta > Pinopsida > Cupressales > Cupressaceae > Cryptomeria > Cryptomeria japonica. The sequence continues at coordinate 129,576,511 of NC_081408.1, forward strand.
TTACAAGATACAATGAATTTACATTTTGAGCGGAAAAACATTCCGTCAAAAAGAATTACAAATCATTATAGATCATTACAACAAATTCTTAAATGATTTCCATCATTGAATGATCACCGCACATCGATTTGATAAGGCATCTAACCCTTGTCACATTCTGCTAAGCATTTTTCTATTTCTCAAGAAATCTTCTTCATGTATGTGCTCAAACATCATCTTATCATTACACACAGATTGTCATCACTAACTTTTGATCGATATACATTCTTCTTCACAAAGTTCATAATAGTCAATTACAAATGTGCCTTCTAGTTGTAACGTCCTAAAATTGCGACACTTGCAATTTCGACTGCATTTGGGTCTTCACGATGGCGATGCAACACTGAACCTGAATGGAGACCCCCAAAACTTGTTCATGACATCAAAAATTGCATTTTTCAGCACCCTGGCCTGATCCTCCTTGCACCCTGCTGTCCTTGGAGGTGGGACCATGGCGCCCAGTGCCCTGGTCCCTAACCCTATTTTGGGCCCAGTCTCTTATGGGGCTTCGGGTCTTTTAGTTTGCAAATTGGAAAATAATGTTTCCTGGTCGGCCTAAGGTCAGAAAAATCAGTCTTTCAACCCTAATTGGCAAGTATATAAACTACATTTCCTCTCCCATTTGGAGGAGGAAGGATATATGTGTACAAGAGGCGGAAGCGCTAGACAAGCATTCAAGCATTCAAGCATTCCTTCAAGCAATTGATCATTCTAAGTCTCCATTCAAGGCTAAGTGTTGCATTCAAGACAAGGATTCAACCATTGAAAAGGAGATCACATACAACATACAACATACAACAACAATTACACCTTCGCATGTAAGAATACAAACATTCTTAAAACAAGGTATTGGTACTTTATTACATTACAATCATTTACATTTACAACATTCTCATTTCTTGGTTAATTCCAAAACCGGGGTTTGACCTAAGGGAAAACCCCTAACCCCTAACCCCCCAATCATCCTCTCTTTTTTGTGTGTAGGTTGTAGGTACGCGACTGTAATTAAAGATCTGGAATCCTTGTGCAAAGATGAACAGATCCCCCTTCGTTTCGCGGATTTTTCGGAGGACCGTGTGCATGCCGGGCGCCATCGTCCCGTCAACTTTCGCTCAAATTTGCAGGACAGCGCCATCTCAACATTTTACTACTAATTCCAAGTCCGCAGCTTCATCCTATATTCCTATCTCTGTTTATAAGTGAATCTTTCTCACTTTTCATGCGTTCCTAGCTTAATCCTTCTATCTACATTCTTTACAAAAGAGGGTAGCCTTGCTATCTTAACCCTTGAAACTCATTTAGAATCCAATCTTGCATTGTGTGGGATTGGATCTTGTGGGTTTCAACCCCTCTTTTGAATGTAAAGTCTCCCTTAAGTGAAAACCGTCAACCCTAGTGACCTCCTTTCCCTCTCCTTGGAGTGGTGGGGGGAACACTTAGGGTTCGCTCGCGATTTTCTGCTTTACATTTTGGTGAACCCGACGTGAACATCCTTTCTGATTATTCATGGCTAGATCTGAAAATTGGATGCCTTGATTACATTTCCATGTTTGATCTTTGGCAAATTTTAGAGGTTAATTGCATAAAAACCCTAAATTTTCTTTTAGTAATTGAGCTTGCGAAATGTTTAATTATTAATGCTTGTTTCAGATCTACCCTTCTATTGCAAATTATTAATTCATATTTGTGCTTTAATTCTGAAAATTAAGTGGTTAAATGTCAAAATCCTAATTTTTAAAACCCTCTTTGTTCAACCTTTGACTAATAATTTCACTGATCAAAACATCTCCAAATCAGCTGTAACTTTGGATTCCGCAACAAAATCATAATATCTTTCATCCTTGAAAATTTGGAAAAAAGTTGCGAGGACCATGTGCACCCCGAGCGCCATTGTCCCCGACATTTTTTTCAAAATTTCGGGAGTTAGATCTTACTGTATTTTTCTGCTAAAATCCAGAATTTTGGCTGATTTCATCAATTCTAACACTTTCAAAATTAAAGTCAAAGTTGGTCTAGTGATTGCTTGGATTAAGGCTCCTAATCATTCAAAAATTGTTGAAATTGAAATTTTGTGTCAAAATTGGTTTCTTACTGTCCTAAATCTAAAAAGTGTGTTGGCATTCATTCAAAATTTCAGTGCTTTATTCAAATTCTTGCAATTTGTGACTTTTGAAATTAAGTGTTTAATTGCAACAACTTTGATTTCCGCTTTCAAAATTGAATTTTGCATGAAATTGAGTCAACTTTTTAAAATTCAAAACTTGCATTGCTTTTGGTATTCCCTCTAAAATCATAAAAATTCAAAATTTCAGTTTCCATCTCTTTTTCAAAATTTAAATTTTGCATTTTTCAACAATCTTGGTAGGGTTCAATTTTGAGATTGCAACTTTAATTTGGCCTATCTACAGATCATAAAATCACCCAATTTTTTTAGATTAGCTTTAAAATCATCATAACTTTCATCCCTGAAAATTTCGAAAAAAAGTTGCGAGGATCGTGTGCACTCCGTTCGCCACGGTCCCGGACATTTTTTCCGAAATTTCGAGAGATTGTCGTGATTGCATTTAATAGCCTAATTCTAGGAGATTGGCTGATTTTATTGAAATTTGCTACCTCTAAATTCAAAATCTTATCTCCCTCTCTAGTGCATGAGTTTCACAACAATAAGCCCTACTTACACTATTCCCGTTAGACGAAGCCTTAGAATTAAGTCTTTCCAAGGTTTAATTACCAAGGAGATGGAACCTAATTTGAATGGCCTTTTTAACGAGGACACGGGTAATTCCTTTAGTCCTCCTAATGATGAAGAAGCTCTCCATGGGGTTTCTGCAGAACAACTTTCGAAATTGGATAACCAATTTGATGATTTTCAGCAATGGATGTCTCAAGAGTATCCCGATCGTTAAGCTCTTTCATTAATTGAGGGTCTAAAACGTATGGTTCAAAGTGATAAGAATGGAATTGATATTTTGCGTGGTATTGTACACATTGTGGATTCAAATGTGATGCCTATGAAGAGTTGTGCCGAAACTTTAGGTTATACACAACCTTCCACTCAAGTCAATCATTCTATTCCGTTGACAACTTCTATTGCTAGTATACCTACTTTTACATCAAACATAATGACTACTTATATACAAGACATTCCGCCTATGATCAGTAGTCATGGGGGCAATCCTTCCTCTTCAATTAACCCTCTTCCTTCGTTCAATCCGACTTCTTCATTCATTCCTTCAATGAGTGTCCCTATTACATCTCCACAAATGAACATGACGCAAGGGGGCAATTCATTCAACCATTCCATTCCTCCTTGTAGTGCTCCTCTTTTCCAACCATCTCCTATGACTAACTATCGTAGTGTCCCGCCACCTTACTCTCAATCAATACCTTCTTTCAATAACATAATACCTCCATCACAATCTAACACGTCTAATATGAACTCCTCGACTGAAGGGACCATTAACAATCTTGCACAAACGGTCTCTTCTTTACAGCAACAAATTGCCTCTATGAATCAATCTAAGTTTAGTGTGCCCACATTTGATGTTGCGAGCCCACTTTCTCTTGACATTGTTCGAGCTATCCCTCCTAAGCATGTTGAAATCCCACATTTGGAGCTTTATAATGGTAAAGGTGATCCTCTAACACATGTTAAGACTTAGCAAACAATATGTACCGATTTTGCTTATGACCAAAGGTTGCTTGCAAAACTGTTTACTAGGACATTAAGAGATAAAGCCCTACAATGGTATTGCTCGTTGCCTTCTTATTCTATTACTTCTTTCGAACAACTTGCAAATGCTTTCATTCAACAATTTCAAAACAATATAAGTCCTAAAGTTACTTTGATTGATTTAATGCATTGTAAACAAGGTGTTAAAGAAAAAGTGACTGATTTCATTGGTAGATATAAGCTTTTGCATGCTCAAATTTCTTTTCCAGTGCCTAACAATGATATTCAAAGAATCTTTATTTCTAATTTACAAAAAGATATTCGAGACAAACTTCTGTTTTCTGAGTTTACTTCTTTCCAACAGTTGTGTGCAACTCTTCACAATTATCAACTGACTGTGAGTCAAATGGAACAAGCAAATCCTATGGCTCCGAGTGATAAGGGTGATAGTAGTCAACAACCATTTGGGAAGTCTAAACCGAACAGAGAGTCCGTTAAATTCAATGAAAACATCATCAACAACAATGTGAATGCAGCATCAGGTGTGCCTCCTATTTCTAAGTTTTTCAAGAAAGAAAGAAAGTTTACTCCTTTGAATGAATCATTGCATAGTATTATGAATAAGTTATTGGAACAAAATGTGCTTACTCTTCCTCCTATAAGGCAAATAGATCCTGCAAAGATTAATTCACCCTATTTTGATAACAAATCTTTTTGTCAATTTCATCGTCAACCTGGGCATGATGCTGAAAAATGTTTTGCTTTAAAGGGTAAAATTCAAGATTTGATTGATAATAATACTATCTCTATTTTAGGAGTGAATGATAAAGGTAATACATCTGTAGCTCCTCCTAACCAAAATCTTAAGATTTTTACTGATCCATTACCTTCTCATACCTCTAATGTGATTGAGACTAATGATTCCTCTTTCTTATCTGATGGTCTTGTGTCTATGACTCCGAATGTGATTAACTTTGTAGAGCAGCAGAAAATCCCTAAAGAACCTTCCATCACATTTGATTCTAGTGAAACTATCAGGGCACCTGATGGTCCTTTATATATAGTTGCAAAAGTCAAGAATACACCTTGCCGTGGAGTGCTTATTGATCCTACTTGCATGGTTAATGTTATTACTGAAGAATTTATTTTTACTTTGCAATTGAATCAAGTGATCTATGACAAAACAGATGTGATTGTGAAATTATTTGATGCATTTTCTTCTCCTGCAATTGGTTCTATTACATTACCTATTGAGGTCCATAACAAATCCCTTGATGTGAACTTTGCTATTATTCCTTCATCCAAACAATTTCGTGTGAAGCTTGGCTATTCTTGTCTATCTTCCATGAAAGCTATTGCTTCTCCTATTCATAAATGTTTGAAATTTCCCCATAATGGTGAAGTTGTTACTGTCAATCATAGTCTCTTTAAACCAGCTGAAAGAACTTCTAGCGTTCCTATTGATTATTTTTGGCCTAAACAATTCCAATCTCTTCCTCTGTGAAGTGATCATCTTTTCAAATCTTATCAAAAGTGGAAAACAGATATGATCCTATCTCTGAGTGAACCTAGAATACCCAAACTGGATATTCCTATCGTTCTTGAGAATGAAGTTTTTCCTTTGAAAGATAAAACTAATGTCTTTCCTCAAGAAGATTCCCAACCCACTCCTATGGATGTGACTATGTCTATGTCTAATAAAATTTCTAAAAGAAGACCTATACCTCCTCGTCATGATGGACTTGGTTTCCTTCCTAAACCAAATATTCCTCCTTTATACAGAGCAGTTCCTCCTCCTTCCTCTTATGGAGAGAAGAGACCTTCCTCTTCTCCTATTATCCAGCCTAAGAGACCACAACCTAAACACCCAAGTGATAAGGATGAGAACATTCCTCCTCCTCAATCTTCTCCACTTCCTACTAAGACTAGACGAAATCGTTCTGTGCGTGAACGCCGACGAAAGCGTCGTCTTAGAGCTCAAGTAGCTGCTTCTCAAACTTTGCAATCCCCAAAAACACCTTCAACAAGCATTATTCCATTTTCTCCAAAATCTCCTAAACATAAGATGCATGATGGTTTTGATCCTGTGCGAGTTAAAGATTCTATTTTTATCAATCTTGATGATGATATAGATGAAAATGTTACTTCTCTTGCTTCTGATAGTGAATATGAATATGTTGATGTTGATAACCATTTATCTAGCGAATTTTCTAAAGCACTTATCCTAGCTCCTAGACAAGAACAACGTGGCTTGAAACATGAACATAGCCCTTGTTTGGATCTTGTGATAGCTCCATCTGCAGTGTTGAATGTTCCTCCTCTAGCGTGTTTCCTGCCTTCCCGAAATATTGATCAGCAAGATCGGGGGGTGGATGATGTGCTAGACTAGTTTCATTAGCATAGCAGACTCTCTCCTCCTCTCTTTTGTTACTTCTTCTATGTGTTATTCTCATTCTTCTATTTGTTGTCCTTAGTGTTGTTTACTTGAGGACGATGCAAAGCATTGAGATCTCTTTTGGTCTCTCTCATGTTGACTCAAAAGACACATGTGTTCCCTTCTTCTAGGTGACCTTCCTTGATTGGGGAATGAAGAACAATTATGCATACATACATATGATATACATGAATTATCATACAACATATTGACCCCGAGGAAAGCGAAGTCACCTCGTGCTTTGTGTTTTGTGTCTATTATCCTTGGGTTTATCTCACACTTGGGGGCTAAATCTTTGTGATAACGTGCTCCAAACCCTTCTCATTTCTTATGTGTATCACTACCTTAAAGCAATCACCCCCGTTGAGGCATGTGCAATCGCTTTAACGTAGGGGGGCATACACCCCGTCTATCCCTTCAGGATACTTGAAAATTTCTTGGCGAACTTAGCTTTGCCTTGAAATTTTTTTGGTATTTTCCTTACATGACTCATAGTGAGGGAACCTTACTACTGACAGTCATGGTTCTCCCTCGTGATCTTCCCTTTTACTTTGTCAATCAAAGTCGTAAGATCCTTAGTCCACTGGGGGCTTGGTGTGTCTTGCCTCCTTGATGTGGTGAAAGTCTTTCAATGTTGTTTCCTTGTACTTTACCGGAAGTATGGGCGTATGCTTATACTCCCGCTAAAGTGGGGGCTAAATGTAGCATCCTAAAATTGTGACACTTGCAATTTTGACTGCATTTGGGTCTTCACGATGGCGACACAACACTGAACCTGAATGTAGACCCCGAAACTTGTTCATGACATCAAAAACTGCATTTTTCAGCACCCTGGCTTGATCCTCCTTGCACCCTGCTGTCCCTGGAGGTGGGACCATGGCGCCCAGCGCCCTGGTCCCTGGCCCTATTTTGGGCCCGGTCTCTTATGGGGCTTCGGGTCTTTTAGTTTGCAAATTGGAAAATAATGTTTCCTGGTGGGCCTAAGGTCGGAAAAATCAGTCTTTCAACCCTAATTGGCAAGTATATAAACTACATTTCCTCTCCCATTTGGAGGAGGAAGGATATATGTGTACAAGAGGCGGAAGCGCTAGACAAGCATTCAAGCATTCAAGCATTCCTTCAAGCAATTGATCATTCTAAGTCTCCATTCAAGGCTAAGTGTTGCATTCAAGACAAGGATTCAACCATTGAAAAGGATTGGATCTTGTGGGTTTCAACCCCTCTTTTGAATGTAAAGTCTCCCCTAAGTGAAAACCGTCAACCCTAGTGACCTCCTTTCCCTCTCCTTGGACTGGTGGGGGGAACACTTAGGGTTCGCTCGCGATTTTCTGCTTTACACTAGTTCACCAAACTTGATGTGGTTTGGAACATAGGTGTATGTTCTTGTCTCCAACACTCCTATAAAACTGCAACATCTGAATCTTATCCAATCGTCTATACCACTCACTGGTATCAACACTCTGTTCATGTTTACCTTGTTGTCAACTGGTTCCACTATCGGTTAGGCTATACTGGTAGGTTTAGATGACTTAAACAAACATGGTTGCCATGAATGATAACACAAATAAAGTCATCAAACATCCTATCATCATCATCAAGCCAACAATCTCCTCATATCAACTTTACCGGTCATCATCATCAGTTATGCCAACAACTCATCTCATCATCATCTCCATCAGTTATGCCAATATGCCAATAATCTTCCCCTTTGGCATTGATGGCAACACCAAAAGCTCATCATGCAAAATTGAACACTCACCATACATAACTATTAGAGTTCCAGTTATGACAGTTGTTCTCCTCCTCCTTTTCTTTACTTCTCCCCCTATCATATTTCTTCTCCCCCTTTGACAACAATGCCAAAGGTGCAAAGTGTCAAATGCATCTTCTGTTGCTCCCCTTGAGGAGTAGCCCTTTTCTCATCAATGTAGAATGAAAGATCTTCAATTAGTCTACCAGATTGATGCTTGAACTGCATCTTAGTTGACCTTCGGTAGGGGTATCACCCCTATCTTGCCTCTAAGATACTCAAAGGTTGCTTTAGTAAATGGCTTAGTAAAGATATCAACCAGCTACTCCTTGCTTGACATATGCTCCATCCCGACTGCCTTTTCCTGCACTCTTTCTGTCAAAAAATGATACTTTAGTTAAATATGCTTTTTTCTAGCATGCAATATAGGATTCTTTGAAATATTTATTACACTTGTATTATCACAATATATGACCATTGGTTTTGTCATATACTCCTTGAATCCTTCCAATACATGTCTCATTCATATTTCTTGAGTATAGTTCATGGACACAACTACATACTCTGCTTCTACAGTAGACTAAGAAATACAACTTTGTTTCTTACTAGTCCAGGATACCAGTCTTCTACCTAGAAAGAATGCACCACTGGTGGTTCTCTTTCAATCATCTATATTACCTGCCCAATCAACATCTTTGAACACCTTCAAAGATAAGTTCCCTTTGTATGGATACCATAATCCATAATCAATAGTTCCTCTAAGATATCTGTAAATTTTCTTCACTACCACCAAGTGAGTCTCTTTAGGACTTTTCTAAAATCTGGCCACTATGCCAACTGCATGAGCAATATCCAGTCTGTTATAAAAAACATAATGTAGTTTACCAATCATGATCTATACTTAGTTTCATCCATTGGATTTGAATCATCTTCCTTTGATAATCTGCAACCAGTAACCATAGGGGTTCCAACTGGTTTACAGTCTTCCATTCCAAAGGTTTTCAATACCTCCTTCACATATTTGGACTGACTGATAAAGATTCCTCATTTCATCTGCTGAACCTATAAACCAATAAAAAATTTGATTTCACCTATCAGAGACATTTCAAATTCCTTTTTCATTTCTTCTACAAAATTTAATTCATGTCATCATCTCCTCCAAATATGATATCATCTACAAATACTTCTGCAATCAATAACTTATCTCCTTTGGTCTTCAAGTAAATGTTGTTTTCCTCGTTGGTTCTTTGAAATCCAATTTTTATCAGATGTGAATGAAGTCTTTCATGCCATGCCTTTGCTGCTTGCTTTAACCCATATAAAGCTTTATGAAGTTTGCACACCATGTCCTCATCTTCAGTCAATTGAAACCCATTGGTCTGTTTAATGTAAACTTCTTCTTCTAGAATTCCATTAAAAAATGTAGACTTTACATCCATTTGGTAAACCTTGAATCCTTTGAATGCTGCAAATGCAAGTAGCATTCTGACTCCTTCAAGTCTAGAAATTGGTGCAAATGTTTCTCCATAGGCCTCACCTTCTTCTTGTGCATATCCTTTGCAAACTTGTCTAGTCTTGTTCCTAACCACTTCACCATCTTCATTCAATTTGTTCCTAAACACCCACTTAGTACCAATCACATTTTTATCAGCTGGTCTAGGAATAAGTGACCAAGTGTTGTTCTTCTTTATTTGATCAAGATCCTCCTCCATAGCCTTTATCCAATCATCATCCTTGAGAGATTCCCTCACTGTCTTAGGTTCAACTGTGGAAATTGGACAAGCACTTTCTCTGATCTCTTTTTTTTTACTCTAGCATTCTTGTCTCCAATTATCTGATCTGCAGATTGATTTAACTTTACATATCTAGGTATAACCAGTTCCGATATAGTAGCCTACGGTTCAATGATCACTATCTTCTATTCGTCTATTGCATT